>NC_141904.1:17673125-17985312 GCF_057802395.1 Ceratotherium simum simum
CACCTCAGAAATACAAAAGATTATAAGACAATACTATGAAAAGCTATATGCCAACCAATTCGACAATCTGGAAGAAATGGATAAATTCTTAGAATCATACAACCTTCCAAAACTGGATCAAGAAGAAGTAGAGAATTTGAATAGACCAATCACCAGTAAGGAGATCGAAACAGTAATCACAAACCTCCGCAAAAATAAAAGCCCAGGACCAGACGGCTTCCCTGGTGAATTCTACCAAACATTCATAGAAGACTTAATACCTATGCTTCTCAAACTCTTCCAAAAAATTGAGGAGGAGGGGAAGCTCCCTAACTCATTCTACGAAGCTGACATTACCCTGATACCAAAACCAGACAAGGACAACACAAAAAAAGAAAATTACAGGCCAATATCACTGATGAACATCGATGCAAAAATCCTCAATCAAAATACTAGCAAATCGCATACAACAATACGTTAAAAAGATTATACACCATGATCAAGTGGGATTTATTCCAGGGATGCAGGGATGGTTCAACATTCGCAAATCAATCAACGTAATACACCACATTAATAAAATGAAGAATAAAAATCACATGATCATCTCAATAGATGCAGAGAAAGCATTTGACAAGATACAGCATCCATTTATGATAAAAACTCTGAATAAAATGGGTATAGAAGGAAAGTACCTCAACATAATAAAGACCATATATGAGAAACCCACAGCTAATATCATCCTCAATGGTGAAAAACTGAAAGCTATCCCTCTAAGAACAGGAACCAGACAAGGATGCCCACTGTCACCACTCCTATTTAACATAGTACTAGAAGTCCTAGCCAGAGCAATCAGGCAAGAGAAAGAAATAAAAGGGATCCAAATTGGAAAGGAAGAAGTGAAACTGTCACTATTTGCAGATGACATGATTTTATATATAGAAAACCCTAAAGAATCCACCAGAAAACTTTTAGAAGTAATAAACGAATATGGTAAAGTTGCAGGATACAAAATCAACAGACAAAAATCAGTTGCGTTTCTGTACACTAACAACGAAGTAGCAGAAAGAGAAATTCAGAATACCATCCCATTTACAATTGCAACAAAAAGAATTAAATACCTAGGAATAAACTTAACCAAAGAGGTGAAAGATCTGTACACCGAAAACTATAAAACATTTCTGAAAGAAATTGAAGAAGACACAAAGAAATGGAAAGATATTCCGTGCTCTTGGATTGGAAGAATTAACATAGTTAAGATGTCCATACTTCCTAAAGCCATCTATAGATTCAATGCAATCCCTATCAAAGTTCCAACAACATTTTTCACAGAAATAGAACAAAGAATCCTAAAATTTATATGGAACAACAAAAGACCCCGAATAGCTAAAGGAATCCTGAGAAAAAAGAACAAAGCTGGAGGTATCACACTCCCTGATTTCAAAATATACTACAAAGCTATAGTAACCAAAACAGCATGGTACTGGCACAAAAACAGACACACAGATCAATGGAATAGAATCGAAAGCCCAGAAATAAACCCACACATCTATGGACAGCTAATCTTGGACAAAGGAGCCAAGAACATACAATGGGGAAAAGAAAGTCTCTTCAACAAATGGTGTTGGGAAAACTCGATAGCCATATGCAAAAAAATGAAAGTAGACCCTTACCTTACACCATACACAAAAATTAACTCCAAATGGATTAAAGACTTGAATGTAAGACCTGAAACTGTGAAACTTCTGGAAGAAAACATAGGCAGCACGCTCTTCGACATCAGTCTTAGCAACATCTTCTCAAGCACCACGTCTGACCGGGCAAGAGAAACAATAGAAAAAATAAACAAATGGGACTACATCAAACTAAAAAGCTTCTGCACAGCAAAGGAAACCATCAACAAAATGAAAAGACAACCTAACAATTGGGAGAAGATATTTGCAAACCATACTTCTGATAAGGGCTTAATCTCCAAAATATATAAAGAATTCATGCATCTTACCAACAAAAAAACTACCAACCCAATTAAAAAATGGGCAAAGGACCTGAACGGACATTTCTCCAAAGAAGATATACAGATGGCCAACAGACACATGAAAAGATGTTCAAAATCACTAACTATCAGGGAAATGCAAATCAAAACTACAATGAGATATCACCTGACACCCGTCAGAATGGCTATAATTAACAAGACAGGAAACAACATGTGTTGGAGAGGATGTGGAGAGAAGGGAACTCTCATACACTGCTGGTGGGAGTGCAAACTGGTGCAGCCACTATGGAAAACAGTATGGAGATTCCTCAAAAAATCAAGGATAGAACTACCATATGATCCAGCTATCCCACTGCTGGGTATTTATCCAAAGAACTTGAAAACACCAATTTGTAAAGGTACATGCACCCATGTGTTCATTGCAGCGTTGTTCACAATAGCCAAGACTTGGAAGCAACCTAAGTGCCCAGCAAGGGACGAATGGATAAAGAAGATGTGGTATATATACACAATGGAATACTACTCAGCCATAAGAAACGATGAAATCCAGCCATTTGTGACATCATGGATGGACATTGAGGGTATAATGCAAAGTGAAATAAGTCAGAGGGAGAAGGTCAAATACCATATGATTTCCTTCATTAAGTAGTAGATAATAACAACAATAAACAAACACATAGGGACAGAGATTGGATTGGTAGTTACCAGAGGGGAAGGGGGGAGGGAGGAGGGTGAAAGGGATAATTCGGTACATGTGTGTGGTGATGGGTTGTAATTAGTATTTGGGTGGTGAACATGATGTAATCTATGCAGAAATGGAAGTACAATGATGTACACCTGAAATTTTTACAATGTTATAAACCAATGTTACTGCAATAAACAAAAAATTAAAAAAAATAAATAAAAAAAAATAAAAGATGTTGGGGGGGGATAAAGGAGCTTGAAAAAATTCTCATAAGCCAAGAATAATCAAGAATGGGGTTGAAGCAGCCGAAAGAAGCAAAATATGCTCTAAAAAAATAAAGAAATGAGCACAGAGAAGCAGGGCATTTTACAAAGACTTTAAAAAAAAAAAAAGTCGTTCTTTTTAATGAATGATTATTATCAACATATGTGATTATATGTTAATAATTTTGATGACGAAAATCACTCTTGTCATACTTGCAACTGATTTTAATGATAAACATTGATTTTCTGTATTTTACTATGTTAAAATTCCTTTTTTATTGCAATTTGCATCTAAACAGTTTCCTAGGGAAAAAAGAATAGCAATGAATGGAAACAGCCACCCATTCATTAAAATTCTATCAATGGAATGTGTTTTCTTTTTTCTCTCTTTTCAAATCAAGTCCAGAGAGCAGACAGACAAGAGAATAGACTAAATGGAGGAAAAGAAGAGAAAACAGAGGAGACGAATTTGGCCAATGATGCAGAGCGGCAGACAAACAGAACCAGCGAGAAGAGCAGAGCCCAGTCCCCAGGCCTCCACATTCAGATCAGTGCAGGCATGTGTGTGACAGACCCAGAAACCAAACAGAAACCCTCAAATCGCCTAATTCCCAGAACAGGCAAATTTTTGCCAAGTTCGTGATTTGGCAGAGTTCTTGCATTTTCCATACAATTTCAATGAGAAGCTCTATCCATCTTGTGCAAAGAGCAGATTGTCATTTTTCACTTGAAATACACACGTTGCACTGACCTTATGTCCTCTGTCAAACTGGGACATTATCCTCAACTTTTTATGAAAGGGTTTCATGACGTATGGGCTTGCAACCATTCTGTTGATTTTGCTCTGTGTGCGTGTGCACAATGTGTCACTATATTGGACAACAGACAGACGAGGCCTCTGCCATCCCTGGTTACTTCCTCCATCTGGTCCTGCCATCGTCACCTCTGCAAGTACACGCCTTAGCAGACTTGCGCCAGGTTCCTGACTACTTTCTTTGGAGCTTACGTGACTCAATGCTGCTGGGATGTTTCCTTACACATCCTAATGCAAAGCCTTTCATCCTCCTCAGCTCACATCCTGGTTCCACAAATTTTGTTTTCAATGCATTTTGTTTTGTTCTCAATTACCAGATGGCACAGAGTAGGCATTCGTGATGCAGAGAAGCATCAGGCGTGGCCCAGTTGGTGAGGAGCTCGAGGAGAAGAAGAGTGTGAGTGAGGGGTGGGCTGACGGTGGAGGTGGTAGGTGCTTGAATTCACTCTCTCCAGGGAGCACGGTCACCCCATGAACCTCCTGGTTCCTCCCTAGCCAATGGGAAATGCAGAGCAAACTCTGGAGGCTTTTATTTGGGCACCTTAGTGAAGGTTTACGTCTCAGTCCAAATGGGACACTGAAGCCCCAGCTCCCATCACAAATCACAAATCTGCCCCTAAGCGAATCTTTCTCATCTCCAGCTGCTGAGGGGTTGGAGGAGAGTAGAGAATAGCAGTTATCAGCCAGGCCTCAGAGTCCTACGTTGAATGACCTTGGCAAAGTTACTTAGCTTCTCTGTGCCTCAGTATCTTCCACTGAAAAATGAAGATGATAATCGTATGTACCTCAAAGGGCTATTGTGAGGATTTAAGAGATAAAGTGGGAGAAGAATTCAGCAGAACATCTGGTACACAGTAAGTGCTCTATAAATGATAGCCGCACTGTATTAGTGCTTCAGTGCAAGCTGGAAGCCAATCCAGAAAAATTTGCTCTGTACCCAAGTTATAACATCACCATGATCTGACAATGAAATGTGAGACCACCTTGAAGGGTGTACAAGCTGCTTTCTTAGCCCAGGTAAACAGGGCAAGTCAGCATTCTTTTCAAACATCAGTCATTTGCATATTGTCTTTATTGCTTTAGCCATATGCAGGTTTTTAATTTATTATTTATCATTTTTCTTTAAGTTGACTTACTTTTTAACTTGAATATATTTACTTTAAAAGAAAAGTAGGGAGGAAGGAGGGAAGGGGCAGGGAGAGGTGAGGAGGGAAGGGGACAGGAAGGGAGGGGAAGGGACGGGAGGAAAGACTGAGGCAAGTAAGGGAGGTAGGAAGTGCGTGGCCACAGAGAGAAAGAGCTGCTGCAGGGTTCGAAGGCAAAAACTAAAAAGAGATGCCCATGGAGGCAGGGAGCAGCAGCCCAGGGCTGCGACAAGGCTCACCGCCAGAAGCACAGCCTGAGGCTTCAGCGGGGCTGGGGAAGGTGTATGCTCTGGCCTGCGGGGTAGCCACCTAGTCAGGGACAGGGCTGAGACTGATTCAGGGCTGTCAGGGAAGGGGTGGCAGGTCTGGTGAGAGTGGGTTGATGCAGAAGAAAGGAAGAGGAGGCTGGAGGAGGCAAGGGCTGAGGGCTGGTGACTTGGAGAAGGGACAGCTGATGGGGAGTCACCAGGGTGAGCTCAGGCCCCAGAGGTAAGCTGGGAGAGTTAAAGGAAGGGATGTGGGGTGGAGGGACTGGGCCAAAGGGTGAGAGCTGAGAGATGCAGGGGCAGAGCAAGGCTGCAATAGAGTCAGCAGGGAGCCCAGAACAGGCCCCAGGAAGGGAAGAGAGGATAGAAAAGTGAGGTGTGTTTCCCACCGAACCAGGCTGGGCCGGCTTTCCTGAGACTGGACCACGAGAATGGCGAGGCCCTTCAGCACCAGCACCTGCTCTTGTCCTGTCCCATCTCTTAGGACCTTTCACCTATCACAGTCTAGAAAATGCCAAAACAGGTGCACGGCATGTGCCAAAATGTCCTGATGCTAGAGGTGAGCCAAGAACATGTAAAGGGAGGGATGCAGGGCAGGAGAGGATGGAACAGAGGAAAGTGAAGGTAGACCATGTCGAGGAGTGAGCAAACTCCTAACTCTGCAACACGCAGACTCACCAGATTTCACCATGCGTTATATAGGAAAGCTTGTATCTCAACTCTGGAACAGAGCGACTCATGGAACTTCGCCATGATCAAGGCCACTCATAGCAAGACAAATGCAAACAGAAACCACAGTGGGATGCGGGTTTTCATCTACCAAATTGGCAAAGATAAAAATGATGGCTATTTTATTATCTTGGCAAGTGTATGAGGAATAGGAACTCTCATACATTGTTGGTGGGAGCAAAAATTGGTAGAAAATGCCTTTTTTGGGAGAATTATTTGGGAATATCTATCAAAATTAAAAATATATACACTCTGATTCAGCAATTTCACTTCTAAGAATTTGCTGCATTCTGAGCTCTTAGAAAAGTGCTTGGCACATAGAAAGGCCTCAATAAATATTCATTGAATAAATTAACTAATGAATTTGTATCACAGACGTGCTCACACATAAGCACAAAGATGAATGAACAAGGACGTTTGATGAAACATTGTTAAGAAATAACAAAAAACAGGAAGCAACCTAAATGGATATAAATGAAGGACCAATTAAATAAAGGTACATCCATCCGATGGAACACCACACAGTCATTGGAAAGCATGAGGCAGATTTCTAGGCAATACAACCAAACTACTGATAACCTTCATTGTAAAGTGAGAAAGGCAGGGGCACCAAAGTGTGCCCTTATGCAGGTGGGAAAACGATATGTCTATATTCTGAGCGTGCAAATGCATGGACCTTCTCAGGAAGAGAATATCAGAAACTATAACACAGAGGGACCCTGGTGAGGATAAGAATTGGAGAGAAACTTACTTTTCATGTGTATTACATGTTCAAAACATTTTTAAAATAATAACACAAAAAGATAAATTGGGAGAGGGGAGATTTGTGTAAAAGTTCCACCCCAGGGACTAGGGCAGTGGACCCTTGATCCATTTCAATGCCAGGAAGAAGGGCTCAGAGATGCCCCAGGCTGCCTCGGGAAGTCTGAGGGTCCCACCACTGGAGGTGGGTAAAAGAGGCTGGGGTCCACTATGGGAAAGCAAAGTAATTGTCATCTGGTGAGCTGGACTCACTGTCCTTACAGGTCTCATCTAGGTTGGAGAGGCCATGCTCCACCGGGTTCTCCAGGGCAAGAGAACCACTCGCAGCCCCGTTGTCCTCTGGACACTGGGAGCACTTTCTAAGAGCTAAGAATGCAGCAAATTCTTAGAAATAAAATTGCTCAATCTGAGTACATAAATATAAAGGGCCTGGCATCAGTAGGTGCCCAATAAGTACCTGAAGAAAGAATGCACAGAGGGACCACTCAATCCACATGAACTCAAGAGTAGAATCCAACTTGATTGAGGAACGGGAGGCCACTACTACTGAGGCCTGCAAGGAGATGACCAGAGTAGGCCCCCTAGGGTCACACCTGAAGACCAAGTAACTCCAGCCCCCACTAGGAATGTGTGTACAGAGGGTTGGTGGGTTATTCCAGACAGAGGCCAAGGACAAGCCAGAAACCAAAGGACAGGTTTCCTTGTCCAGCCCTTCTCAGGAATTGGGTCCTACCCTCAAAGAAAATGCTTGTCAGGGCTGGGCTTGGCCTCCCTGGCCCTGAATTTCTGTCTTGTGATTCCAAGGCCTCCTGAGGCTCCCGAAGATGCCTTCTTCCCACCACCAACCTCTCCAGGGTTCTGCTGTGGCCAAGTTGATTTCCTCCTGTCATTCCTGGCCATGCATAAATATGCATGTGTGCGTGCGCGCGCGCACACACACGCACACACACACATACACACACACAGGAAGATGAGTCCGGCACACCTGCAACTGTACAGACTCATCCTGCAGCAGGCTGGGTGGGCACACAGGAAGGCGGGATGCACTCTGTCATATGGGATAGCTCCTGGGGCCAGAGCAGACCCAAACATGCTCCTCTGTACTAAACCCCACCTCCCCAGGGTTTGCCTGCCCTGCCTCATTAACTGGCCCTTAAACAGAAGTGGGGACTCAGCTGCCTTACCAGATAACTGGTACTCAAGTCCTTAGCTCAGCCAGCAAGGAGAGTGTAGACAGGACATCTACAGGCAGATACCTCTCCTCTAGGGAAAGGTCAAGACTGCCCTTCTCTTAATGTCCCTGTCAAAGCCCTGTTGGCAAAATAAGGCTTGTTTGGGATGCTTTCTTTCTCCATTTGCAAAAGCCTTGGGCTGACTCTTCTAGGTCTTCTTCATCCCACTGCCTTCAGGGCGAACTGAGGCCCAGGAGCATTAGGGCAGTATTTACGCAGCTTGTCAATGGCCCAAAGCAGTGGAAACAGAACTCAGACTATCAGAGCTCCCCGGGGCCCAGAACTGAAGGACCCCACTCCAGGCAGGCTTGGACTCAGCACGATTTTTCATCTCCATGTTTCAAACTCAAAAGTGGTTATTCCCCCTCGAGGCAAGGAAGTTTCTGCAGATGTTGGTGCTCAAATTCTGCAGAAAGGGACTGTCCAGCTCCAGAGAGAGAAGGGGACAGAAAGCGAAGGGGTAAGTCTGACCACAACCCTGCCTGAGCTGAGATGCAGCCCTGGCGCCCATGCTGATCCTGGATGTGGATTAGAGAGCCAAAACCAGGCCTCCAGCCCACATCCCCAAACCCCTTCCCTCTGTCCTCTTCTGTAAGCACAAAGCCTTAGACTGCATCCTTCCCCAGAGCAGGGGGTCACCCCCTGAGATGCTGTGTGCCCTCTGGATGGCTCACAGGCAGGTCAACATGTCAGAGCTCTCTGGTGCTGCTCCCAGAGCTAAAAATAAGATGGTGATGGTCATCATGGAGCTCTGTGCTATACAGTGAGGAAATATATAACCATGGAGCATGGCTCCAGGAGCATCTGGACCCCGAGAAAAACAAGGACAACATAGACACAAGAGAATATTCAGAAAGAGCAGCTGAGAGGAGTTTGCTATTCCTGAAAACTCATGCTATGCTTCTAAGGATGGTTAATTTCAACAAAACCCAGTCTCAGAAGCAGAGACAGTGGCCTCCATGGGTTCTAATCCTCGCTCTGACATTAACTAGCGGGGGCTCTCTAGACTGGTGCTGGAAATGCTCCCTGGCCACCCTCTCCATGGACAAATGAGGTGGTCAGAATAGATGGTCTCTCAGCATCCCGCACACTCCCACCCCAGCTTGCACAGTTTCAGATCCTACAGTTCTTCACGGCAGATGCTGGTGCAGTAAGTGGTGACACTGGGACCCCAGCTGGACTCCTGGCCCAGTGATGTTACCCACACCACCTCAGTAATAACCATATGGTGTCGTCTTCGCCATCTTTGATAATATATACTTATTAAGTCATGGACTCCACCCAGGGCAGCTCGCATGCACAGGACATTGCCAAATCACTCTCAGCAGCTCTAGCGCTGACCTGGGAGATTCATGATTGTTCGGTCAACACCAGTGGAATTTGGGTGCTTCCACCCATGTCTTTCAAAGGCAGAAGGGGCAGTGCAGAGCACAAAGGGATTTGGAACCCAGAGCTCCCCAATCCCTCTGCCCCCTTGCCATCCTCTGCCACCTCCAGCTCCAGGACTGGGCAGCTGTGTCCAGTACACTGGAGCCAGTGTGGCAGAAGGGCATCCTTCCAACTCTGTTTCCTGTTGTTCACACCAGTGTCACAGCCTATTACATCCAGCCAATTACATCAGATTCCTCTCTGGAGGGCACCAGGCAGGGCCACCGTGGGGAACAGAGGAGGCCCAAGAGATTTCTAAATGAAGTAGCCTGTTGGGAAATCCTATTATGAAGCTCATCTTACAGGGCTGCAGTGTTAATGACCTTGCCCCCCCCCCCCACCCTGAGCTGAGCTGGTCTCCCAGGGGCTTGAGAGGAGGCTGGGTTGTGGCCTTCCTCTCACTCACCAGCCAACTACCAATGGGCCAGGAGAGCAGAAAGCGTTCCTCAGGGCCCTGAATGCAGCTTCCAGCACAGCAGCCTCTCTCTCTCTCTCTCTCTTTCTCTCTCTCTCTCTCTCTCTCTCTCTCTCTCTCGCACACACATGCACACGCTCTCCCTCAGGCCCCCACCTTCCTCTCAGCACCCAGGATGAGCAGGCAGGTGGAGACCCAGAGCTGGGACCAGCAACCCTAAGGGAGATGGAAATTGGCCCCAGAAACTTCTTTTTCCAAGAGGAGGTAAATTAGACACATTTTCCTCCACCTTCGAATCCTGCAGATTTTTCTTCTCAACTCCCTCAGGCATATAAATTGGCTCATCTCAGCCGCTCACATTGACAAAGGCCCCAAAACTGTTGAAAGGTTCAAAATGTCCCTTGGGTCTCCAGGCATGAAGAAATTTACATGTAGGTGGAAAATTACCAAGGAAAAAAGTCCCCATTTGGAGAGAGGAGAGGAGTGAAGAAGAAGCTGTGGAAGGAGAGGAGACCTCAGGGAGACGGCAGGGAAGGGTCCGGCCCGAGGAGCACGGGGGGAGGGCCACACAAGGCAGTGCCCACCAGGTTTCAGGCCCCAGCTCAGGGCTCTCACAGATACCTGGGGAGTGGGAGAGACACAAAACGGGGAGACAGATGAACCAAGAACTGCTCTGTTCTTCAGGAGTTGTCAAGGCCCTGCCAACACCCAGAGTTGGAACGGTCTTAGCTGACCTCAGAGCCCCTGGAAAAGCCACGTGGATTCTGGTTACAGGACACAGGTCCTCTGCTCCAACCCTGATTGGCAGTCCCTGAGCAGAAAATGGGAACCCTGCAGGTTTGACTGTGCCCTTGAGGACAGAGGTGGCACCCCTGCTGTTCTGAGGACAGTCCTGAGTGAACAGCTGATGCTGGCCAGCTATGAGAAGATTGTTCTTTTCTGTAACCCCCGGACAGTCTGACCTCAGCTCTCTGCCCATCCCCTTCTGCCCAGAGTCCTCTTGGGCTTCCTAGCAGCTGAGGTGTCACGTCCACACCCTTGGGCTTCATCACAGCCTTCTCACAGCCCCTACTCAAGGTGCACTGATGCTCCGAGCACCTCCTCCCTGTAGGCCTGCAGGCCCCGTGCTCAGTCCACCCAGCCTCCAGCCCGCTTCTGCAGTCTCGCCTCCCAGACTCCTTCTACGTCCCCTCAGGTGCTCAGTCCACCATTTCTACAAGTCCCACAAGCCTGAGGACACCTTCAGTGACCTCTCCCGGGGTCCCCTTCTTCTAGACTCCATAGCTACATAGATAGTCTTGGTCTGGAGCTTCTATCCGGGGTTCTCGGCCCGGGACCCAACCAGACCTACCCAGTTGCAGTCTCAGAAGGGGGCATCTGGGGATGTCATTTTATAAAGCCTTTCCTGGGGTTCTCATGCCCACCCTGGGATCAACAATTGCTGCTTCAGAAGACCACTGTTGTCTCTCAGGCTTGGGGAGTCTTCTCTCCCCACTCAGACCTCTAGCTGGCAAAGACCACCTGCCTCAAGGCAGGCCACCTGAGCCACACCTTTCAAATGAGTGTTACCTGACCGACTGACCCGTGGAGGGACTGTGGACCATGTCTAAGTGCTGATCTCACTGGCCACTGCTTGGTGGTCATGGAGCTGGGCCTGGGCAGGTGCAGGCAGGTGATGATGGAACATGAGGATGCATGCTGACCTGTGTCTCTGGGTGGGGGCACCACATACCACCTTCATTCCAGAACCTTATTCCCTGGGTAACCAGAGTCAGACAGGGTGCTTTAGGGCTTAAGGGCAGCGACACTTGGCAATACATGGCACTGCTTGGCTTACAGAGCATTCTCATATCCATTATCCCTCTTGATTTTCACATATCCTGAGAAGTAGGCAGAGAAGCTAGGACTGTCAGGGAAAAAGGGCTGACCTAAAAACCATCCAGAAGCTCACAGCAGAGCGAGGACTAAAACCAGCTCCTGTCTCCAGGTTAGGCCTCCTCTACCTGACACACCCCCTTCCCCTTTTCATCCACCTGCACCCCTCTGCAAGTGACAGCACCAACAGTGAAGGCCTGGGCACCACGGGTCAGTGTGAACGCTCTGCAGTGGTGAGCCAAGGCCATCCTGGACACCCATGGGGCAGGAGCAAGGGAGGGTTATGTACAGCATTGTCATTTCTTGAGTCCTGGCAGTGGCTGAGAGGCAGGCTAATGAAGCAGCTCCTTCTGGAAGCTCCAGGGACTGTGCCTGGGAGGGAAAGCCAGGCCTTCAGGGGGTGCTCAGGGGCAGAAGCAGATCCAAGCCCCATGGGTACTCTGCTCCAGCTAGGCTCTGGCTGCCAGAGGCTGTCCCAGCACCTGGGACCCCTCCTTGGGCACCCATATGGGATACTGCAGCCCCCAAGCTTCTAACAGACAGATAAGAGGTCTGCTCAGGCCAGGTTCCCCGCAGAAACTATCAGCCCTAACCCAGCCATCCTCCCCCGAGTCCAACTTCAGGTGATGCAATATTTTGGGCTCCACAGCACAGAGAGAGCTTGCCGAGCACCAACTCTTGGCCTCCCTGGCCCAGGGCCAGTTAGGCTGCAGGGACCCACCCAGAGAACTGACTTAGCCATCAACCCGAGCAGGGAAGGTGTGGAGGTGGGAAAAAACAAAGTCATGATTTCTCATTAATCTGCTCCACTATGAGAACAAAACTTAAAGTTGGGGCAGATGGGCCATTTTCCTAGTAATTAACGGTTTCATAGAGACAAGCACATGATGGGGTCAGAGTCATTGGTGGGATCAGCAGGCTGCTGTGATTCTGCCCGATGGGTCCAACTTGTGTGTGCAGAAAGGAGTCCAGAACAGTCCTTGGGCCATGGAGCCCTCTAGAAAGTGTGCAAGCCGCTTGTAGCACATTCTAATGTTCAAGCTCCCCCCACAGCTTTCTCTGCTTGTCCCTCACACACCCTTCCTCCTCACAACAGGAACAGCTCTAGGCCAGGACCACTCCTTGCTGGCTGGGCTGCCTAATTGGTCTCCAGGTGCTTCTGTACAACTAAGCAACTGGTCACCATGACTTGGACAGGCGAGGGTTTAGCAGATGCAAAGCAGGTCAGGAGAAAAAGGTTCCCGCCCATCATGAAAGTCTGTTGTTCCAGAAAAATAATATAAAGGATATTCTTTCCACCACCCTGTAGATTTGACATGTGCAAAATCCAGAAAAGAAATTTTATCAGATCAACACAACTGTGTGAATCACAGAACTATCCAGGCTTCGCCCAGCTCTGCTCCAGGGCATTAATTCTCAGGGCTGTGTTGGGAGAGAGTAGCTTGCCTTCCTTCTCCAGTCCTACCAGGACAGCTGATGGAGGCTTGCTGTTTCCTACCCACAATTCTCTGGCATCCACCATTCTCCATGCTCCTGGCTTTGTGAGGATTGGCTCTACTAAGCAGGCCACCCCAGAACTGCTATGAAGGGCCACGGTGACCACCTGACAGCACAAGATGAGCACCCAAAATGGGTGTGGTACCTTCCCTTGAAGATACACCATGGGGACCAGTCACAAATCCCCCCCACAGGTACTGCTCACCCTTAGGGTGCAGAGTTCTCCCAAGATCGCCATCTATGCCCAAAGCCCTTTCACCTCCCCACAGGAAGCCCGCTGTGAGCCCTGGGAAGGGAGGTCTGGCTCAGCCATCAAGGCAGGATTACCAGCAAAGCCAAGGGCAAAGAATTTGGAGGATGCAGCTTAAAGTTCTTAAGACAGGGAAAACAGGGCTTCTCTGTGTTGAGCTCAGCCAGGCAGCTGGGCTTCAGGACCCATGATGCTGCTGACTCTCCACTCTCAGAAACGCCACCAAAATGTGGCTGCCTGTGTCTCTGAAATGGCAAAGTGATGGTGCCCTGGGCTCCCCATTTCCTCCATCCTCCAATGACTCTGCAATAAGCAGCTTGTGAAGTCAAGCCAGGTGCACAACAACTCTAGATTAGGAACGTCTACCAAAAGTCGGGAGCTGGTTGCAGCTGGGTAGGGAGAATGGGAAGAAACCACTTGGATTTACATATTTGTCCCCATAAGCCCTCCCAGGACAACCACAGGAGGTGACTGACAAGGCACTCGGACAGCAGAACCCCTCAAAAGAGAAAAGTTCCAATTAGCCCAAAGAAAGCAGAGCCTGTTCCCAGAGTCCCAATTAAGTCAGAACCAGTCAATGGTTGCTCTGGTTCCTGCCGTTCTGCTCAGGAAATAATGAGAAAAATGAGAGGACCCCAGCCAGCAAGCGCGGCATGGCCGCCCTTTGAAGCCTAGAGAAATCATCCTGCACTGTTGCAAGGGTGCCTGGCAGCTGCTGCACCTGCACCTTTAAGAACTCAGCCTGGTGCCTGGGTCCTCACTTGGACCCTGACATATGACAAGAGGGCACCTCCCGCCCCTCCCCCCACCAATGGGACAAAGAGGAGCGCTGTGGGACCAGGCCCGGCTGGTTTTAAAACTGTCTCCATTGATTCATCACTTGATCTGGCACTCTCTCCCCTCTGTTTCCACACCATCCATCACGGGTACCATAACCAAGAAATCCAATAAAGATACAAAGGCGCAGCTCTCCGCTCTCAGCAGGCCTCAGACAGGCGATGCCAGCGCCCAGGACCAGGCAATTAGCTGAGTCTAGAGGATGGCAGAGCTGCAGGGCATTAGCAAGCCTCTGCCTCGTGCTTCGCCTGCAGGTTTCTGGGGAGCAAGGTAAGTGAGGAAGGAGACACACAAGGGATGGTCTGGTGCTCAGGCAGGTGGGGTTGACCACAGGGAGGACAGCTGGCATGAAGCTCATGAAGGAGAAGGAGGAGCTAATACAGCCCCCCACCTCCAAGTTGTCCCCAGAGGACTAGGGGCCACCTGAGTGATGAATTAGGGTCAAGGTGGTGATTTTTGAGATTCGTGTGGGAAGCCTTGCTCTTGAAAGAATCTGAAACTTTGAAGGCCACAGGCAAAATTTAATAAAGGACAGCAGGTTTCTCTTCCCCAGCTCTGGAATCCCCCATGTTCAGCTTCCATGCATTTAGGCAAGAGGTGAACTGTGGGTCCTCTAGAACCTTCTATTCACTCCCAGAGACTAAGCCTTGAGCCAGTTCAGCACATTTATTGCCACACATTGGCCATGTGCTCTCTAGGGCTGAGAAGAGCCACGGTGAGCACACAGTATCCTGATACCCCCAAACTGCAGAGTTTGCATCATTCAAAAGCAAAGGTAACACAGCACGTAATACAGTCCCACCCCCATTCCAATAGCTTCCTTTCCACCCAGAACACACCAAAGGATAGGCCCTATCCCCAAGGCCTGGCATTGAGCCCCTGGAGAAAGACAGCCCAGCAGAGGGCTTTGAGCTAATGAGCTACTTGGGTTCAAGTTAAGTGCTGTGGGAGCTGGACTGAAATGAACTAAAATATTTTCCAAATTCAGTCACTTCTCAATTACCCTTGAATGAATTGTCCAGGACAACCCAAATTCTCCATTCCTCAGAGTGTGGGGCTAGACACAGGATGCTTGAGAGTGTGTGTGTGTGTGTGTGTCTGAAAGAGAGAGAGAGAATATGAATGTCTCTGTCCCAAAACTAAATAAAACTGACTGGTTATTAAGCTATTATCCACGTTTGGAATTCTTCCCATCTCTTCCCCGCACCATGAAAATGGACACTCTGGTTGGACACAATTGGAAAATCATCAGGCCTAGCACTGGGGATGGATGTTTCTCAGAGCTTTATAATAAGCAATTATACGCTCTTCTGTTTCTGTATGATCCAGATGTGGAGGTAGGGAAACCTTGCAGACTCAGCCCTGCCCCAGGTGAGCAGGAAGCAGAGGCCTCAAGAGGCTCCAGGGCTTACCCTTGCAGGCCACGCTGTTCTCGGGCTCATAGCCAGGCTTGCAGGTGCAGCGCCCAATGGGCACCATCCACTCCCCATCCCCGTTGCAGTAGAGTTTGATGGGCACATCCACTTCCTCTGCGTTGGGGATGCACGTGCCCCTAGCAATCACCAGAGATGTGCTCTCTGCCCCTGTCATGGTCTCTGGGAACACTGCAAAATTTTGCACAACGCTGGGACACTTTTTGAAGAAGACACGGACAGAAAGGAGAGACATACAGGCTCCATAATCCTGGAAAGCAAGGTAAAAGCCATTCCGAGTAAGAGGCCCAAAGCTCCTGACTTCCGTGTTGACCTTCATCAACCTTCCCCCGAAGTCCACCTGGGAGAAGCTCTCGTCTGCAGCAATGGTGTCTACTTTGAGGTAGGGGGCCTCAGACCAGAAGGCCGACTTCTTGGTGGCAATGACTGAGTCAGTCTCATAATAGTACAAGTTGAAAGTCTCCTTGCAGGAGCCTGGGACATTGGGGAGGCTGCTGCAGTCTCTCACAGTGAAGCGCATCTCCGTGTAGATGCGATGGGCCCCCCGCCGGTTGATGAAGGTGGTAAGCAGCCAGTTGTTCTGGTTGGGCTCGAAGACATTGCACACCTGGTAGGTGCGGATGGTGTTCAGGTTTTCATCGTAGCCACTGACTTCTTCCCACTGTACCAGGCAGGCCACAGGCACACACATGCAAAAACACAAAATAGAGAGTGAGAAGACAAAGAGAGGCAGAGCAGAGAAGCCTGGAACTGGAGGGGACCTTACAAGCTCACCAGTCCAGCTGCTTGACTTGAGAAACGAACACACCTAACCCTAAGTTGTTTTTAAAGATCTCCTTATAAGCAGACTTCAGAATATTTCTCTGCAGCGCATCCCAAAACATAACAGACTTCACTCTAGAAAACCTTCCTTCATCTAAGCCACAACTCTCATGCTGTGACTATGGCTTATTACATCCATGGGGACAACCTGCAGCTTTTAGCCCCACATAATGGCAGGGACTTTCTTCCTCAGTGCCACAGCTTCTACTCTCAACAGTCACTCTGTGGATTAGGGGTCTGACTGTATGAGACCCTCACCTTGGAAATCCTCATTTCTGAACCTAATTTCTTTTTGTGGTGAAACTCCTTTATATCTCTGAAAAGCATATGAATATATAGCTTTTCAGAATTTCTCAACAAACTTAGATTCTCATAAACTTTTGTTTTATAACATCAATCTCTTTGAAAGAGCTAGTCTATAAAACTGGTAAGAGGAGGGGCTGCTAAGAGAGATCCTTAATGAAGCAAATTAAGCTTCATTGTGTGCGAATTTCAAGCAAAGATGTGATGGAAGAGAATGTTGGAGAGTGTTACTTAGGGAGCAAGGAAACCTTCTTAATGAGGGAGAGACGATTGTGATTCATGTTGGAAAAGATAGCTCTCATTCTCAGCAGCTCAGTAGACTGGAAGAAGAGGAGGAACAATGCATTGATTAAGTGATGACTCTCAATCTTCCCAACAACTTTCAGAACTAGACACATCATCCCCAATTTACAGATGAAAAGACATAATGCAATTTGCTCATGGTCACATGGCCAGAAGAGGAGATGGGGAGGAGAGGAGACAGAAAGAAGTGCTTTGAATGGCCAAAGAAACTCAACTAATAACTTATTTCAGTAATAGGCAATAAGGGGAGGGGGGTCCATGAAGGCACGGCTGCCTTAACTGAGCCACTCGGGACCAGGGGCCAAAGAAGAGTTGCTGGTCATTCTCTCTTCCTTGTGCTGGGAGAGGAAGCAGCTGCCCACACTGGGGAGCTCTCAGGACCCTGATTTCAAGTACTGGGGGTATTCCCAGGAGGTTTCAATGTCTTTGTTAAAGTTCTGTTCTGCTTGCCAAAAGAAAATAAGGAAAAGAAGAAATTCGACTTCTTAAAATGTAAAGAGAAAATGGATTAAGATCCTTGACTATTTAGCAGTGGTGATAAAAGTAACCAAATAGTACTCATTTCTTTATTGTGCTAATTGCTTATTATTCACAGGGTGGAGTTGAAATTTATCCACTAGAATTCTTCATTAAAAGAGCTAAAATCAAATCATGTGTGCATGGAAGTATATGACAGTTGCTTCTGGCACAGAATTAAGTCCCCTGAAGGAGTAGGAAGGCAGAGGCAAGGCCGTCCTTCAAATTTGTGCCAGGGCATCTGAAGACCAGGCATGGTGCTGAGGAGAAATGGACACATGGAGAGCTGGCCCTGTACTCCTAAGTCTGAAAAGTGACCTCATGGCCACTCCGGCTGCCCAGGCCCCGCCACTGAGGCACCTGACCTACAGTCTATCCATGGCCCTTCTCTCCTCTAGCCCCTCCCAGCACTCCCAGGGGCCAGTTCCCCCCCAGCCTAGAGTCTTTGGTGAGCTCCTTCCAGGACCCTTGCACACTGTCAAACCTCACCTGAACTTTGCTTAATTTCTTACTGATGCTCTAGATGTCGAGGAACCACTTTTTATTCCTTCTTTAAGATTGTGTTGTGTTCTATTTAAATGTGTTTGTTAAAGTTATGTTCTGCTGGCCTGGTTTTTCTGAACCAGAAAGCAAATATATTAGGGAAAACAAGTCGCTGACAGTTGTTGTAGTTCAAATTTTCAGACCTCTCTATCTTTCCACGGCCATTTTGAAATATTTTCTCAGGTGACCCTAATGACTTTTGAGGGAAGGACAGGCTTCTTTTGCTGTTCTGCTATTGTTTAAACACAGCAGGTGTCACGAGCCATTATTTCAGTTGGGCTATGTAAGTCTAAGCAGGAATGTGGGCCTCATTTCAGGTGGGGGCCTGATCCCACCCAGAGCCCTTGACCCACCCAAGACTAATGCAGCTTTGCTGTGTGGGAGCACAGCAAAGCCCACCTTTGGGGGCTCACCTCAGCACTGAAACTGTCACCACCAGTAGGCCTTTAAATAGAAACAGAATGAGGATTTACATCCTTGTGGAGCTGGGATATTGAGAAGATTTATCTTAGAAAATGACATTGATTGGTATTATAAGATCCAACAGAGGTAATTGTTCAAACATTAACCTCTCTGGGTCTCAGTTTTCTCATCTGTAAAATGAGGAATCATACTGGGTGACCTCGAGTCATAAAATCCTACTCATCTAATTGATTCTATGACAGCTCCTAAGGGAGCAATCAAAGCAAATTAGGGGGAATACAGCCATATATTCAAAGGGAAATAGCAGGGAGAAACTGAGAGAAAGGAAAATAGCTCCCTGTTGTTTGGCAAAGGCCATCACGGAGTCTCACGTTCATTTCTTTCCCTCCTTCATTCTTCTCCTGCCAGCGGGTGCTACCGGAGTGGGAAAAATAAGCGATTAGAGTGGGCTAGAGGAGGCAGAAATGCTTTCTAAGCAAGTGGCAATTTGGATTGCGGGCCTTGAAGAAAGAGATTTTGGTAAGTGGAGATGACGGTGGGGACAGGGAGGGGCGAACACTGTGATTCGTTTGTGATACTTGGAATCAGTCTCATGGCTTCACAGTTATACCTAATTCACTCATCAATGAAAAAAACATTTACTGAATGCCAACTTTATGCCAGGCATTCCATTAGCCACTGGGGAGACAGCATTATGAAGCTTATAATCTAGCGAGGGAAACAGAAATTAGACAAATGGTTATTAAAATAACTAAATAATTACAATTGCGATAAGTGCTATGAAGAAAAATCACAGGGTGCCAAGAGAGGGGGTGCACCTGATATACAAGGCAGTGTCAGGGAAGACCCTCCAAGCAGAGAGGGGATGGATGGATAGGGGTTAGCCAGGAGAAGTATGTCTGCTAGAGGCAGAGATGCGCGGAGCACCCAGGCCCAGGAACAGCGAGCACAAAGGCCCTTTGGTGGGCAAAGTGGCCTGGCGCCAGTGAGGAATGCAGCCTGTGCAGGAGAAGAGCCATAAAAAGCTACAGGTGGCAGGAGTAAGATTGAGGGGAAAGTGGGTCTGGTCGAGAAATCTGAATTTCATCCTGAGGGTAACTAGAAGTCACTGATGAATTTTAGGGAGGAAAAATAAAGGTGATCCTAGCTGAGTTTTTAAAAGATTTTTCTGATGTAAAGTAAAGACTGGGTTGGAGGGCAGCTTGGATGCATGGGTGGGACAACCGGATGTCACTGTAGTGGTCCAGGTTGGACCAGACCGGTGGAGACAGAATTACATTTTGGGGTAGAATCTCACTCAGCTGAGTGCGGGGGGGGGAGGGAGAAGACAGCAAGAGACTGGTTTGACCAGACCCAAGGGGCCATGTGTCCCCTTAACACTCTTTCATGCATTAGCCCTGCCCCCGCAACCAGGCTGTGAGCTACCCTGTGTCCCAGGCACACCATTTCTCAGATCGGTAAAAAAGGGGGGTTTTACCAGTGTTGGATCTACTACCCCGTAGATACTCAGGACCCAATTTTTTCTACTCAAGACCTGTGCTGGCTCCAGTCTCTGCGACATGCTCTCACTGCCCGTCTCAAAGCCCATTTCCTAAAGGTCTCCATTCAGGGGCAGCTTCTCAGGTTCCACTTCTAAGCGTTTGACACACTGCCTCCTGTGTTCTTTTCGGCAATTATCTCGTCCCATTAAAACAACAATAAAACACCATGATTTGCTTATCAGATTGGCAAAAAATTTAAAAGCTAGAATATCGTGTCTTGGTAAGAATGTGGAGAAAAGGGCACTCCCAAGCCTACTGGTGGCAGTGTGACTGGTGAAACCTTTTAGAAGTCGAATCAATAGTTTCTCTCAATGTCTAAAATGTTGGCCACAACTCAAATCAGTTGGGAAAAAGGTGAATCATTCTTAAAAATTGTTGTGATAACTAGGTAGCCAACTGGGAATAAACATAACTTTGCATCATATCTTGCTCCATAATAAACTCCCAGTGAATCAAAGATTTAAACATTAAAAATAAAACCATAAAAATACTAAAAGAAACCATGGAGATAATTTAAATATACTAATTATGACATGAAACTCAGAAGCCATAAATGAATAGATTGATCAATTCAGCTCTGTACAAGTTTTTTTTTTTTTAATTGGCATGACAGAAATGGCCCTAAGTCAAATCAAAAGAAAACATGCTGGGAAAAAACTGTTTGTAACTTATTACAGATAAAGTATTAATTTCCCCTGATATATAAAGAAAATCTATACATCAATAATTAAATAGAAAAATGGGCAAAGGATATTAACAAGCTGTTCACTAAAAAAGAAACAGATATGCTTGTAAACCTATGAAAAGATGCTAAACCTCACTCATTATAACCAAAACAGTAATTAGCCACATGGTGATACATTTTTTTGGGTGGGGGGTGGTTGCGGTCAGACAAAAGTTCCATACACAATGTTGGAGAGGGAGTGGGAGATAAACATTCTGATACATAGCTGGATGAAGGGCAAATTATTACAATCTCTATGGAAATTTTGGTTTTATTTATGAGAATTACAACTGCACATGCCCTTCGACCCAGCAATTCCACTTCTGGGATCAACCCTCAGTTTGATGCTAATCTAACAGTAGACCACCCTTCTTGGAGTTCTCAGCTGGACTCTAACGTGGCACCTAAGACCCTACGTTAATGTCCATCAACTAGTGAACTCATAAACAATATGAGTAGCCATAGATAATACAAAAATTGGATGTAGTCATACAATGGAATACTATTTGGGAATAAAAAAGAAGGAAGTACTGCTACATGCAACAACATGGATGAACCTCTTAAAAACGAAGCTAACGAAAGAAGCCAGACACAAAAGACCATGTATGGTATGGTTCCATATATGTGAAATGTCCAGAAAAGGCAAATCTAAGACAGGAAAGTGTTAGTATTTCCCTGGGACCAGGGATGGGAATGGAGAGTGACTGCAAATGGGCATGAAGAATCTTTTTTGGGGTGACAGAGATGTTCTAAAATGGGATTGTGGTGATGGTTACACAACTCAGTAAGCTTACTAAAACTCATAGAATTGTACATTTAAAATGAGTAAATTTTATGACATGTAACTAATATCTCAATATAGCTTTTTTTTAAAAAAAAACCTCTTTGTGATGTGAACCCGACTACACCTCAACACCCCAACACCCCAATAGAGGTCTCTATTATCTGCAAATAGTATGCCTGCAGTAACTTCATGTCCCAATTTGTCACTACAATTTGCCATTTCTTCCAGAACAATGTTCCTTCTGTCTGGCCTCTCTCTTGCGTTCCCAAGGCCATGTGCTAGGGCTGGCATTACTCATGCCTGGACTAATGCCCTGGCTTGCTGTTTAGTCAGAAAGTAATGACAACAGACCAGGCAAGAGATGGCAATGGCTCAAACCAAGGCCATATCCTCGCAATTGTGTCCATTTCTGCCCCTTGATGTTGTTGCTGATGTTCTGACTGGCCCTAACGCCTTTCTTCCACCCTATCCTCATCCCATCTCAACTCCTCCAAGACACAGAACCAGAGAATAATGATCTGGCCGGAAGACACTATAGGTTGTGTTGACCAAGACCTTTTGTTGACAAATGGGCCCACTGAGGCCCAGAGATATTCAATAGCAGGCCCCAAAGTCAAGCAGCAGATGGGCGGCAGAGCCCAGCTCTCTTTGAAGCTCCCCCCTTTGAGAGGGCTCAGGTCTTATTTCCTCGATGATGCCTTCCCAGCTTATATTCAGCTACCATCTCTCCAAATGCTTAAAGAATGATTGAGCTTATTCCACAGAATTTAGCATTTGATAATACAATGTTTTGAACTATTCGTTAATTACTTCGTGTGTGTGACTTTGGTTTCCACTACCAGGCTGTGAGCTCCTTGAGGACAGGGAATTACATTTTGACTAATTTATTAGTTCATTTCAACAAGCGAAATAATTCCATGCATTTGGCTTTGCAACACTGATATTACACAGTGGCATTTTTATTCCCTAATGTCTGGGACCAGTGAAATCCATAGGTTTCTCAGCGCTCCATCCTCATTCCCTTCTCCTCTTACTTTTTATCCTGGGAGATCTCATCCACATACAAGGCTCAGCCATCATGGGGTTCATCACTGACCTGTCCCCGACACCCCAGACTTGTTTATCCAGCTGCCTACTGGACGCCTCTTGATGAACTCTGGGAAGGGGACTCACTACCTTGCTCTCTGCAATCCTGCTGCAGTCTCACAAATCCATTGTCCCCAGTGGACTTGCTCCTAGAGTCTGGACTGTGCCAGAGACCTCTCCACATTCCCAGTGTCCAGCCCTTAATAAATACTGGCAGACTGAGGGAATGAGCAAGGCCCTGGTCTGCTCCTTAACTTCTCTGCCTCCTCAGCCCCTGGTCCTTTGCTGGAGACTTACTGCAGGTGCCACCAGGCTAACTTGTCCCTGGGAGAAGAAGAAACAAAGCAGCCTTGCACAACCAGGAGAATATTAACAGCCTTTGAAAGGGCACTATTATTGATGCAGATGACCACCTGTCCTTGAGATAAGCATAACAAAAAACAACGACACCCATTAGAAAGTACTTGCTCAGGCTTTCAGATCATGACTTTGATGTATGAGAAAGACACCTTGAGGTTCCTCCAAGATGTAGGTTTGTTAGACTCACTTGTTGGAAGTCAGAGCTTGAAGGTCTGTTACTCTGGAGTGGCCCAGAGTGCCTGCTGACATTTGGTCAGTGCATACTGACTATCTGCAGTTGGCTGATTGTGTGTGTGTGTGTGCGCGTGCACGCAAAACCTGCTGTTCCCCTTCAAAACCACTGCCATGAACTCTATCCACCGGCCCATATACACTGCCTTCTAGAACAATCTTTAGAGACTCTAACACATTCTTCATCCTCCAAAGACAGATTTGGATTTCAGTAACAGGCAAAGGTCATCTGAAGGCAAATCTGATGAGCCAGATGGATGAGCAAGCTAAGAAATAATATTTCTTAGTCAAAAATGAAGAGTCACTATAAACTGAAGTTAAGAAGAGTGAGCTGACTCCACTCTACGCCTCTGAAGACAGTTGCAAGCCTGGAGTTCTGGAAAGATTTGTGATAGTTGATCCCTCCCTGGGGCCCTGCTGCAACCTCCCAGGTAGACCCTGTCCCTCCCAGAATGCCCAGTGGCTACCATGATGCTGCATCACAGTAACCACCATGAGTACACCATTTCCACAGGGCCTGTCCAGGAAGGGACACTTCCTCTGGACATTGCTATTTAAGATGAGGATAGAAATCATTGAAACTGGTTTTTTGGCCTCTATTACCCTAACAAGAGGCTATTCTGATTTGCTTCAAACCCAGCTCATTTAATTCATTGTTTTAATAAAGAATTGAGCATCTACTACTTCCCCAAGCAGTGTTCTAGGTGTTGGTGACACAGCAGTGACTAAGAGACAAAGTCTCTGCCCCCAGGGGCCTTATATTTTAATAGACCGAACCAGGTATGAACAAGCAAACACATGAATAATATGAAGTCAGATAGTGTTAAATACTATTGAGAAGCAGGTGAGGGGATAGTGAGCGACAGCTGGCAGTGGGTCATCAGGGAAGGTCTCCTCTTGGGCAGAGATCTGATTGACATGCAGGAGACACCAGCCTGGAGGGCCCATGACGGGAGAGCATTCCAGGTTCAGGGAACTAGAACGAACTCTCCAGAGCAAGAGTATGCCTGCCATGTTGCCAAGAAGGCCAGGAGGCCACGGTGGCTGCCAAATTGCACTGGGCGAAGGGAAAGTGGAAGGAGGTGAGGCGGGAGAGGTGGCCAGGGGCAAGCAGCCCCCACCTCTGCCAGTTACAGCTCTGTGACCACGGACAACTTTCTGAGCTTCAGTTTCCTCATCTGCAAAATACTATTTACCTTGCAAAGTGTCATGAGGACTGAAATATCATATAAGTAACTCATCCAGCACTGTGCCTACATAGAACTACCATTCACTAAGTACCAGTTATTATCATTCTTATCCTCATCAGCAGCATCACTGTTATGTTAACCTCAAGATCCACCTCTGGCTGATGATTCAGGGTGTGGAAATCGTCTCCTCCATCTTAGGTAAATATGTCATCCTACCCTTTGATCAGCAGAATGCAGAGACTAAAGGGCCGAACTCCATCTCCTTACAGACCCAGAGGACAGCCAGCAGCCCTGCCCCCTGCCCCTCCCAGAATCTCCAGGGCTTCCTCTGGGCAGGCTTCAGCCTGGACTCCCTTCCCAACCAGGCCATCCCTGGGCCACCATCAGCCACCAGCTCAGACAACAAGGAGACAAAACTGGACACGGCTCATGGGCGTTGGTTCCACTCAGCTTCTGTATTTGGGCACAAACTGCTGGCGAAGGAACTTATTTCACAGTCACCGCCACCATGTGCCATGGAAACATGACTTCCCTGGCACTGCCCCATCAGGGGAAAACCAAAACCCACTTTCTGGCCCCCAGATAGAGATGGCTGCCTCTCTGAACAAGAAGCCCACTGAGGCCCGGGCAGCACACAACCTCACAGAGCCCACAGGAGGCCACAGTCCTCAGGGCAGCAGATTGCTCGGCCGGCTGGAGCCACCACTGCCAATTGGCCTGGACCCTGAGGACACGGCTCCTGTGTGGACAATAAACTAAGCCTGAAAGAGCTCCGATATGAGACAAGCTAAAGGGCTAATTAAAATGTAAAATGTGGTCCGTGGGGCGTCAATTCCTACAAGCCCAGAGGGATCTACCATTTAGTACACCAACCAACCAAGGCAGCCATCTACTCAATGGCTCCCCCCGGGGCAGCGAGCACCAGCTCACCTCTGAATATGCTTAATTTACTTCCCAGATGTGCTGGGCTGGGAGGACAGGAATGGCCCCTATTCATTACTGCAGCCCCACGTAGGGTGCCAAAGAGCTGAGCACTGACTTAGGCAGGCCGCTCCTGCTGAAAGCCCAGAGCCTTGAAAGGGGACCACATCGCAGAGAGACAAAGCAATGAATCCCCTAAACTATTCACTTACTCCCTGGGATGCATCAGAGCCTGGGAAGAGGGGTGAGGACACAATCAGAACATGGAAACATACTCATTGTTTCCCACCGCAGTCTCGGAGAATCTCCACAAAATCCTTTTGGAAACTTGGATGGTGGAAAAATGCAAGAAATACTGTATTGAGGCGGGACGGGGAGAAACGGCCCCAAGCAGATTATAGCCAGATGGCTGGGAAGGAGATTTTGTGTTTACCAAAAAAGTGCTGGGAGTAAGAAGCACTGCTGTCATCCTGCCTAACCCAGAACCTTGAGGTCATGGTGACCCCTGGCTTAGGACAGGAGTTCAATTCACAGACTCTGGAGTCCCCCAGACCCAGCTGTGTGACCACAGGCAAGTCTTTACACCTCTCTGAGCCTCGGTTTCCTCCTCTAACACAGGGATACTAATACCTACCTCACGAGATGGTTGTGAGGGTTAAACGTGATAATACATGTAAAGTACTTAAACCTGAGTAAGAGAGAACCCGCCCCCCTGCCCTCCAGAGTCACATGGTTAGCCTCTCTTGGAGCACAGGGAAGTTATTTGTCCTTGATATTATGGGCTCTCTCTCCATGATGTACATGATCTATGGCTCTCTCCTGTCTGTCTGGTTGTCTGCACCTGTGCATCATCTGCAGTGTGTGCATGCATGTGTACATACATGTGTGTGTATGTGTGCGTGCATGCATATGTGTGTGCGTGTGTGTGCCTGTTTGTGTGTGTAGTTGGGGGTGGTGGTTGTGGCCCAGGTGGGGCCTGTGTGCCCTCCTTGGGTATGCCCACACATCAAATGCCATATGAGCACTGGTTAGCCCTGCCCCTCACTCTCCGCCAGGGTGAGCACCCCTCACTGCTCAGCGACTCCATGGCTATGGGAGCCACACTAGTAGAAGGCGAATCCAGCTGGGCCCAAGGTCCAGATGGCCTGCATCTCTGCATCCTGGCACATTTCACACCCAGCTCTCTGCCAGCACGCCAGGAGAAACACTGCAGGCTTGTGCCTCGGGAGGGGGCTCCTTGTCCACAGCGCCAGGGCCACTGTAACTTCCACCAGGCAACAGCATTTCGTACCAGGCCCTGCCTGGAGTGGGGTCCTCAGCCATTATGACAGCTGCTGCTGCTGTTGACACTGCAACAGTGACAAATTCATCCTTCTGACAAGATCCCTTTAAATAATTCACAGGGAGCTGGGGATTAAGACACTGTTTCTCTCTGTCTCTGTTGAGATTTAAAACACCCCCAGCTGGGGTATTTAAAAAGAGCATAATGGGCTGCCCCTCGTGGGTCTCCCCTCCCCCTTTCCTCCTCTTTCCCATTTCCCAAACTCATCCCCCACTCCACCAGCCAGCCTTATAACAAGGAGGCCCAGAAAACAAGAAAGGGAAAAAAAGGAGAGAACCAGTGCTTGGCTGGTCACTATGGCAACGGTGGCAGGGTATTCAGCTGTCATTATCCCAGTGCCTCACACATGTGATTATCTTAAGCTGTCGATTGAATGTGGTCCTCACTGCTGCCCAACAAGGCCTTGTCGAACAAGGCAGGGGCGGGAGCTGCGGGCCCCAGCCCCCAGCTGCCTGATGCCGCTCTGGCCAGACCCCAGCTCTGTTGATGAGGAACAGAGTTACCCCTGGGAGAGACTGATGGCATTTCCCTTCAGCTTGGAGGGATCTCTGCTCAAAACGCATAGTGGTGGCTGGCCTGAAGTTGGGCCACCACACGAAGTTACAGGCTGGGGAAATAGGCTCCTCGTTCCACGAGTGCAGAGAGTTCTGACTGAGCGTGGGCCAGCTGGAGCCGTCATGGAGACAAGAGAGCAAGCCAGCGGAGAGGAAGAGGCTCGCCTTCCTAGAGGAGCTCTTGGCTTCATTCCCATTCTCGGGGTGGCAGAAAATTCCCATTCTCAGGGTGCAAGAAAATCGAATCTGGCCTGGGAAGAGGACACACTCCCCTCTATCCTGTCTACCCCCCCTCAACTGTGGGAACGTGGCCACTGTGAGTGGGGACTTTTCCTGGGACTGCCACCACTGGAGCTTGGTCCTGGGAAGCCTGGGGAGGGCTCTGGTCTCAGGCCTTTGCCTCCTGGACTTTGCTTCAGATTGTCCCTGGGCTGAGGTTCCCAGGTCCACAACGTTCTTCAAATGCCATGATCACTGGTCACCCCCCACTGGGCATGATCCAGGTTCTCCAACGTCACTTTAAAAAGCTCAGCTCCCAGAAGAAGCCCACCGTGGCAGAGGTGCTCGGGTCAGCACAGCACACAACAGGCCACCATCACCTGTGACTTGCACCTGGATTGCTCCGAATACCACCACCCCAATCTGGCCTTTCCTGCACCTACTTCCTGAGGTCAGTCCCACGAACATGTGGCCAGCCACACACAAGTCCCCACCACCTGAGGCACTGCCCACCTGGACCACCCCTGGCTTGATGCTGCACAATGAACTGTTTGCACCTAAAGGCAAACGCAGACTGTTACCACTGACCATGTTTTAAGACAGAGCTCTCAATCGGCAAGATAAGTTTGAATCCACCATCTTTCATGTTGGCTCTCCTTCGTGACACCAGGAAATGTGTTGGACATGCCTGTCTCCACCAGAAAGAGTGGTGAGTGAGACAGTGTGCCTGGAGATGAGGATGTGCCATGATTAGAATTCCCCATCCTATCAGGAGAGGAGCTCCTCAAATGAAGAAGGGGCTGGTTCAGCAGAACTGACACTGAGGCCCCTGGATGGGACAAAGCAACTCTCTGCAGCCAGCTCATGTCTGTCCCTTCCTGAATATTGGCCAAGGCCTGGGGGTGAGAGCTGACCCACAGGCTCCTCCATCACCCCCTGGGGCCAGCCATCCCCAGGGAGCACTGTGTCCTCCTCTGGATTGCTGGCCAGGCCTCACCCACTCTGGGAGTGGAGCTTCCCCTCCAGGTTCCCCATGGACCCGCTATTCTCTGCCCCCAAACCCCACATCACAAAGCGCCTGCTCCAGCTCTCCCCCGGCATCTTGCCTTAAAAAACGACTCACAGGGTGCTTGACATGTGCACTGCTCACTGCCCTGACTTTCACTCCCACCCTTTTCCTGGGGAGAAAAGTGGAGAACTTTTGCCTCGGCTCGCCCTCTGCTCTCCGGTTTCCCAACGATATATGACCCTGAGATCCCTTCCCCATACTCCTTCAGGGGCAGAAGTACAAGAGCAAGCTTTGTGGTCAGACAGGCCTGGGGTCACTCTCAGTGAGACCCCTAAGCAGCCCTGTGACTTTGGATGATTGCCCTGAGCCTCAGTGTCTGCTCTGCAAAATGGGGGAAACACCACCTGGCTTGCCGGATCCTGGTGAGAATTCAGTGAGGTAACACAAGTAATGTTCAGTGCTTGGTACACAGTTGGTATTTAATTAATGCAACTAGTAGCAGCAGTAGTTATTACTCTTATTAATAATAACTGTTATTAATAACAGGGTGCAGGCTCTGATGGTATTTATGCAAGAGCCACAACCTGATGAAAATGCTGGAATGCTGATCTTGTATCTCAGAGGCCCCCTCAATCAATTCCCACCCTCATCCGAAGCAAGTTAAGTCCCTCCAACAAGAGTCACTGAGACCACTAGGACTAGTCAGGGCAAGCTGTATTGACTGAGCCTGAGAGCTTACAAAGACGGTAAACACAATTTAATCCTGCCAACCACTCTGTAAATAAGATCTCACATTACTCATGTGATAGAGGCAGAAAATGAGCTCCAAGAAGTCAAAGAACTCAGAGGAAAAAGGAAATAAATCCAGGACATCAGATTCCAAATCCTGGGCTTGCTCCTTTATACTATCAGAAGTACAGTGAGATTTAGGTCAAACTATTCTAATACTTTTGGCCATAACTGGAGGTAAAGCCAAAGGTGTCATCCGATGGTGCCCTGTTCCCGCAGAGGCCAGGCTCATCCTTCCCGAGGCAGGCCCAGAGGCCCCATCTGTCTTCTGCCACCTTGACCCTCCCTTCTTCATCTGTTTTCCTCCTGTCCATCTTCTCCAGGCCTCTTAACCCTGCCTCACCTTCCCTCTGAGGCTTTGTCTCTCCCGACAATATAGTTCTTTCCCTCACCAAGGCGACCCTCGTGAGGGAGCTGTGAGTTCAGGCCCCTGCTACCTCATCTCAGCTCCATCCTGGTGCCGGTGTCAGGAGCTGTTTGCTTCCACGGCCCTGACAGCCACGCCCGCTTTCCACTAGCGAAGAGCTATCCTCACGCAGTTGTCCTCAGGCTCAAATACCAGTGGGAAAAAGGTTTCCAGGGTTGAGACAAGAGACATGACCGGGGTACTGCCTTACTGGGGGAGGTTTTAGAGAAGAGGAAAGATACCTGTCTGTCCAGGCGAATGAGGGTTAAGCCTGCCTCCAAGAGTGGGAAGGAGGGCTGGTGACCTCTGGGTTTCACTCCCAGAGTCTGTGCACAGAAATATCTCCTGCTCTGCTGATGAATGGGTCTGTGAGCCATTTCCAAGAGCAAGAAAATAAATCTGTGAGACAGTAAGGTTCTGGTGAACCCCGACAACTCCCCAAGTTCTTAATACAGCGAGCTAGAGAACCATCTCTCCCTCAGTCAGTCTCTTCCTCTCCACCCATACCTCCCCCCTACACACACACACAGTCATACCCGATGTATTTCTGCAACCAGTGTAATAATTAATACTCTACTCAATGACACTGGTCATCTGTAACCTTCTATTCACTTCTCTGTTAAAGGCACACGCATGCCCACAAAAAAGATCTCGTAGAAACGCCCCGTGAGAGGGCAACCACAAACCACGAAGCCAGGCAGAACGGTACACTTGCTGCTCATCTGGCCCACCTCCGCTCCCCTGGGGATCCACCCAGCCCCAGCCAACCCACTCCCCAGCTGCCACACTCTTCCCAGAGCAGCATCTGAACTTCATGGGCCACCTTCCATCTCTGCAGTGCCCGCCTCCGTGGCTGTCGGCCTGAGCCCCTCATGCCTTCGTCTATCACTGTCTGTCAGGCAGGTGATTTTAAACTTCCATTCCTAAAAGACACGTATTACATAAAAAAATGTTTTAAGTGCCTCGGGGTGTTTTGTTCCTCATTGCTTCATAAAAGTGACATTAATAGCCAGGGAAGAGCACTGCTGAGTGCAATTACAGAGGATGTTTCAGGTATGAAAGCTGTTTTGAGCCTGCTAATGTTTCCTAATTACAGGCCTTTTGGTATCAAGAGAAAAAGATAAAGAGTGGGTGGGAGGCCCAGGGTGGGAGCTCTGACTTCTCCCAGTGGTTCACCCAAAGAGGGCAGGGGAGGGGAGGGGAGGGGCGAGAGAGAAGGGAGGTCAGAGGCCCACCCACTGAGAGGCAGGGCCTCTCTCAGCTGAGACAGCGGTACTAATTCCTGGGTAACCGCTCAGGAAAAGGATACCACCCATGTCTTGTATTGGGAGAAAATCTCTATATACTGAGCTGAATTAAAGGAGCCCATAGCAACTCAGCCCAGGAGTTTCTGCTGGAGCCACCCTCTGAAGACACTGTCGTGGGGAGCATTTCACTGGGAAAGAAGGTACAGCATGGTTGTCAGCAGTCCAGCCTGCAGGAGGTTAAAGGTCAGCACTGGCACTTTCTAGCTACATGACCATAGGTAACGTAACAGCTGCTCTGAGCCTTAGTTTCCTCATCTGTAAAATGGGGTTGTCGTGAGGATTAATGCATGCATGGCTGTAAAGCACTTAGGGCCTATGATAGAGTGGCAGATTTTCTTTTCCCTACCTACCATCTATTCATCTTTCTGAACCTATATTCCAATTCCTCTTGGGGAATTACTCCCTTCTGCCTATCAGTCCCCGGGCTTCTGGTAGGCTCCACCCACCACAGGGGTGGAGCATAGGACCTGGGAGGACCAATCAGCACTCTGCTTGTTCTGGCTGCAGGGACTGGTTCAGAGTTGGCATGGGATTCAAGCCGGTCCAGTCAGGCCCATTCGAAGCTGATTTCAGGGCTTCTTTCTGCTGGGGGGTCAGGAGGAGGTGCTGTTCTTCCCCAGGGGATATGGATGAACCAGGTTGTAGGGGCTGGAGCTGCTACAGACTTATGACCTAGAGGAGGCCCCGCACCAAATCAACACCATAGGAGCAGAGAGAGGAGAAGGGGGATGCGAAAAGAGAAAAAGAAAAGAGTTGGGGGGTGAAGAGGGAGATGGATCCTAAAGATCTGGGCCAGCCCACACATGAAGCCACATCACTGCCTGGACCATTCAGTCACATGAGCCATGATACTTCCTTTAAGATTGAGTTGTGTTTTTCTGTCATCGGCCACCAGAGAGCCCTGACTGATACAAAAGTGTACATCCAGCAATCAGTGACCAGGTCAAAGGCTCCCAACCCCCACGCAGTGGACCAGTCTGAGAAAGGATGACCACAACCCCGCCCCGCTTTGCCTGCCTGCTCCTGGCATGGCCTGAAATGCAAATACAGAAAACTTCATTCACAAAATCATTTTGCCCAGGGCTAAATTTCTCTTGGATTTGCCTAATTTAGCTCCGGCTTTCTGTCTTAATTAGCATGATTGAGTCATCAAAGGACGAAAAGAGAAAATTCAGCCCTCTATAGGGTTAGTACTATGCTAACACTCCCTGAGTGTTTACCCAGGAAAAGCTTTTGCTGCCATTGTTTCCTATACGACACTGGTACCATCCTTACCTCATGGAGCAGAGGAGGAAGCTGGGGCAGAAAGAGTCTAAATGATGGACCCAAGACTACACAGCCCAGGGAGCTGCAGAGCTGGACTGCGAGTCGGTTTATTTGATGCCAGGGCCTGGGGTCTTCATTGCTACTCCATAAACTTCTCACCCATCAGACCAGATAAATTTAAATTGATTGTGCTTGGCCTTGGAACAAATGGGGTGTTATTGGAGTGGATTTCTCCCCTGAGTGTGCTTTCCTTATTCCCACGATGTGGGCAGCTGGAGACGGTGCCTGTAGGATCCGACAGACAGCGGGAGAGGAGGCAGCCAGGGACTGCCACGTGGCCAGGATGGTCCACACGTGGACCACCAGTAGTGGCTATGTGGTAAGCTCCCAGTGTGCCTGCTCTCATGGATGTGGATCTGGTGTCGGAGTTAATTTACCAGACACAGACATTCAAATGCATGTTGTTCCCTTCACAGTGGCCTCCTCTGGAAGTGCTCCACTTAGTCCAATAATCTTCCCATCATTTAAGATATTTCCAGAACTCTAGGAACTGCCTACAGAAGCATAAGGTGAAATCAGCTCATTTAACTTCATACACACACACAGACATATACACATGCATATACACATATAAATATACAGATGCAATATACACATGTATACAGATACAGACACACACACATATGCACACACACGTATTCATATATATACAGATGCACATATACACACATATACATATATATGCAGATACATATAGATGCACATATACACACATACATATATACAGATATATATAGACACATACACATATACACACATATGTATAGACACACACACACATATATATACACACACATATACACGTATATATGCAGATATACATACAGATGCACATATATTTATATACACATACACACACACACGGAGCACAGGCATGCATGCACCCAGCTTGCTCATCCTGAAGGCTCATCAGGCTGGCCTCTGCACTCCAGATTTCCTTTTCTTTCTTCTACCCTCTTCCCATAATTCAATATTGGCAGATTTGCCTGAGGGACAGACAGTGAGGCAGGGAGTGTTGGGAAAAAGCAAAAGAGTGGAGAGGGACAGGCAGCATCTAGAAACCGGGGCAGACTTTTGAGAGGGGACTGTGCAACCATAAAGACCAATGCTTACTGAGCATTGCTGTGTCTGGCATGGCACCGAGTGTTTACCACGGGACCTCTGAACTCCCCCACTGCCCAGAGGTCCTGAAACGTGAAGGTCAGGGAAACTTTCGGGGCAGGGCTGGAAGCAAGGGTTTGGGAGAGGTAACTGAAGCCAGCCAGAGGGAGGGGTCACCAGCGGCACCACTGAGGGTCCCCAGGACACCCTTTGGTGGGAGTTCAGCCCCTGCTTGGCATTTGTTACGTTATAAATGTATTTGCGGCTTTCTCCCTCTACTCACCAGGTGGCCTCTGATTCAGGTTAAACCTAAAAGCTTTAAATTAAAGCTGCAATTAGATTATAAAGCAACATTTCACATTGGAGCATAAATACTTTCTGTTTTTGACATGTAATATTATGATCCACTTTCTAGCAATATAATTGAAAACAATTTGCGGGCTATGTGTAGGTGGGCAGTCCAACTCCTTCCCATATCTGGTAGTTCTCAAGTACAGCAGTGAAGACGCCCAGTGAGCCCCATAAAAGCAAGAGTCCCTTAGCCTCTCTCTGGGGATCCCACCTCACAGGCCACGCACTGAAGATAGGATCCATTGCAATGCCAGCTGGGCCCCCTGGCAGAATTATGGTGTCTCTTCTAGGCAAGGCAAATCCAGTTCCTTGGGGACCCCCAGGCTACCAGAACAATGCCCACCCCCCCCTTCTCCACCTTAAGCATGCGTGGTGTCCTGACTGCAGAGAGACAATCTGAGGCCTTTGCCCCTTTCTGGGCTGGGGAGGGCACATCTCCTCCCACTGGGTTCCAGGAAGATGTGGACCACCCACCCAGCCTCCTAGCTTCTCAAATGCCCAACCCTAGGCCCACTCCCGGCACTTCTTCATCACCCAGGAGTACTCTGCGTGTCTTGAATCCAAGTGCTTCTCAAGGCTGCTCCCTCTGGTCCTCCTCCAGTCTCACTGGGACCTCCATCTGGGCCCTTGTACTTTGTCATAACGGTCGGTCCCTCCTGGCTTCACTCTTCTTCTCGTCAGGTAGATGCCAATCCCCTCTCGCCAATGTCCTCAGCTCTTACCCCTCCGGGCCCACCATTCTTGTAGAACCGCACCTCAGGATGACTGCACCTCCACACCTCCTCCAGGTACGGTCAGACAGCTGAAGGAGGCCTGCAGAGCAGGGCTGTCACAAACGCACGGCCTGCACACTTGCCATAACTAGGCCCTTACTCCCAGCCATATTCCTTCTGAGCATGCCAGCCTCTGTCCCCCTCTCCAACAGCAGCAGTTACTTCAAACCTTTTCCACCCTCCTAACACCTGTTACCCAAGACTGCCCACCCCTCACTCTCTGAACCTGGCCTCCAACCCCAGAGGGAAGATAGGAAGTTGAAAGAATTTTCTATCTTACGGCCTCTGTCACCAAACATGAGTACTCGCATCTCTCTGTAGGCACCTTATCTCTGTCCTGCCATTTCAACAGAAAAAGAGTCCCTTCCCCTGAAAGGCAAATGCACCCACAGCCCCCCGTTCCCTCCATCTCTCATGCTCTGTCTTCCCTCCTCTTCACAAGCCGCTGTCTCCATCTCCCCACCTCCCACTGATGCCTCAAGTCTCTGCTTTCTGGTTTCCTACTCTTGTCCCTTCTGAAACCCTCCACACGGGTCACCAATGGGGTCCCTATAACTAAACCCAGTGGAGACATTCAACACCCAGCAGCATTTGCCACTAGTATGCCCTCTTCCTCCTTGATACACGCTTCCCTCGGCTTCTGTGAGAGGACCGCCTCTGGATTTTTTTTTTTGTGAGATCAGCTCTGTGCTAACATCTGCCAATCCTCTATTTTTTTTTTTTTTTTTGCTGAAGAAGACTGGCCCTGGGCCAACATCTGTGCCCATCTTCCTCCACTTTATATGGGACGACACCACAGCATGGCTTGCCAAGCAGTGCGTCGGTGCACACCCGGGATCCGAACCAGCGAACCCCGGGCCGCCGCAGCAGAGAGCGCGCACCCAACCGCTTGCGCCACCGGGCCAGACCCCCCCGCCCCTTGATTTTTTCCTGCCTCCTTCCCAGTCCCCTTTGCAGGCTCTTCTTTCTCTACTTGACACTTCAATGCAGGTGCCTGTCCAAAGCTCTCACCTCTTCTCCCTCGAGACACTCTCCCGGGGAGACTGCAGCCACACCCTGGGCTCCCCCTACTCCATTGATATGGGGCTCCCTTCTGATTCCATTGCCCAGGAGTCCAACGCTGACAGTGCCCCTCCCTGTGGGTGGCCCTGAGGCACTTCAAACTCAACAGGCCCAAAACTGACCTCAGCCTCCTCCCACCCATGCATGCTCCTCCTCCTGTGTCCCCATCTCCAAGAATGGCACCATCAGCCACCCACTTGCCCAGGTCAGAAACTTTCAGCAAGCATACATTGAGTCAGCTAGTGAACTAGATGCCAATTCTAATGGTGAACAAATAGGCAGAATCCTGGCCACCTTGGAGGCGACAATACGGCCACAGGTGGTGTTGGGGGATAGAAATTAATCCAATACTAACACATGGACATGTAAAATTTGCAACTGTGAAAAGTGCTATCAAGAAAAGTTCCCTGGCCCTGAGAGGACCTGTGATGGGGACTCAAGGTGGCCGGGGTGCGTGAAGGTGTCCCTGACGATGGGCCCAGTGAGCCTGGGCCTGAAGACAATAAAGGAGAAGTCGAGAACTGCTCCGGTCTCTGGTCTTTACAATGTGCTAAGACGCAGCCCACCTGTCTGGGTGGGGGAAGGGGAGGAGGGTGAATTCTGCTTGGGCCACCCTGAGACTAGATGCCCGTGAGCATCCAGTGAAAGATGTGGCAGTTGGATCTGTGAGCCTGGGCTAGGGACACAAACTGGGGGGCCACTGGTGTGTTCACAGAATCGGAGGTGACTGTCCAGGATGAGAGCAGAGGGAGAAGGGCAGAGGGCTCAGGATGGAAGCATAGTCCTTGATCCTCCCTTTCCCCCCAGGCCAAGGGCCAGCCTGACCGTCCTGCTGGTGGCTATAATGCAGACAGGCTCTGAAGCTGCTCAGGGCACCAGAAGAAGAGCTATCTGGCTGTTTGTCCCCACAAGAAGGGTGTCAGGGAGGCCACTGAGCCGTGGCTGGTAACCAGTGGGAGGGCGAGCAGAGAGCAACCCAGCCAGCTGCTGTCTCTAAAGGGCATCGCTTGACTTTGAATGTTTCCCTAAAGGACAATCTTCCTTGGAAAGGAGACCAGAAGTTTAAAGAAGACAGGTGGTGTGTACAAAAATCAAGGGAAAAATTAACCATAAATCACATGACATCGATGCCTTGTGAAAACATACAAGCCTTCAAACAACCACGTAATTTGTAAAAGAGTGACAAGTTCTTAATATCCAGGCAACCTGAAGGGCTGCGCCTCATCAGCTTTGCCCAAAGCCCCCAGCAGGAGTGGGAAGCGCACCCTGGTTGCCCACAGTGCTCCCAGCAGGATGTGGACACCGTCAGAGTGGGCAGCGTTTGCCCCCAGCCCCTGCTCTGGAAACACTAGCTCGTCCTAGACCTTATCCTCTTGCCCCAAGGATGATGCCTGCGCTGGGGCAGTGTGTTTCTGCAACTGCTGGGACGGGTGAACGTGAGAGCCCTGGGAGAAGCACAGGGGCGGTCAGGCTGCCCTGCGACGTGGATGGCCCAATTAGAATCGTCCCCAAGCTGAACGGCCCATGAGGACTGCGGTGATGGGCACCACAGGGTGCAGTGCGGCACCGGGATAGCAGAGGCAGGGAAGGAGAGAGGGGTGTGGGGCAGATGAGGAAGCCCAGGGCCACCCTGCCCCCGCCACCCTCTCCCCCTTGCTGAGAGGCAGAGCCCACGCACTCCTCCTGCCCTCTCCCTTGTGAATAAGCCCGCAGCTGGCCTGTCATCCAAACCAGGATGAACCTCACGCCCACCTCCTTCCTCTGCCTCTCCTCCCCACAGTCCATCCAGTGCCAAATGCTGCCAACGCTTCCTCCTTAGCTTCACTCAAACTGTCCTCTGAGTACACGTTTTAATTCCACTCTTCTGACCCACCCCAGACAGCTGGAAGAGCCTCTTAAATGCCTTTCTCTCAACTGCTCCCCACGATCCTGTCGAGCAAGTGTGACTGTTTTATTCTCCTGCCCAGGATCTACCCATCGCCTACCGGATAAAATCCAAACTGCTCACTCAGCATGGCAGCCACGGTCCTTCACCATGTGCCACATTCCACCTACACCCTGGCCCCTTCTCAGCACTGTCCACACCCTGCCATGTCCCAGACACACAGCCTCTTCTCTCTTAATCTTGTCATGACCCCACACCTTCAAACCAGCTATTCCTCCTACTTGGAATATCTTTCCAGACTCCCCATTCACCTCCTGTCAAACTCCTACACACTCTCCAAAACCCAGCTCGCATGCACCTTCTCTATAAAGGCTTCTGGACTCCCTCCCAAATTTCTCACTCTCAACTCTGTGCCCACACCTGCCTGTTGATCTCTCCACTGCCACAAAGGAGAGATGTACTTCAGCCTATTCATGAACATGGTGGATCCCAAAGGAGACCATGAGCTCCTCAAGGCTGTTCCATCTTTGTAGCTCCAGGGTCTGGCCAGGTGCATGAATGCTGAACAAATGAATCAGGAACATCTCTCTAAGGCAACTCCAGGTGAGCTAGAGCCTTAGCCCTTCTGACTGCAGCTCCTCCCTCCTGCCCCTGCCTTCTCTGCCGCCCCATGGGCATCACAGATCTCTGATCTGCCTCAGCGCCACTGGCCTGAGTGCCCAGCTATTAGCAGCCACTGCCCCCATTCCCACACAGGCACAGCCCTGGTCACCTAGGGGCCAGCTCCCTGAAGGACTGTGTCAAGAGATGGTCTGCATCACCACACCAGGGAGCAGCTCAGGTCTGAGACCCTGCTGCTGCCCCTCTGTGGACAGGCAGTGGACACAGCTATTCACACCTATATTCCATCGCCTGAAGGTACTGCTCCTGGCAGGCTCTGCTCCCCCCAGCCATTCTCGGGCCCAGGACTATACGGCAGGATTGAAGGATGGATGGTCTGACACTCACCCCTGATGCGGGATTGGCTGTCCAGCCCAGCTCTGCAGTAGCTGTCCTGGTGTCCATTAAAGTTTCTGCAAATCAAAAAGAGAAAAACTGATGAGTCAGAAAGATTACTGGACAGTAGCTCTTACGTTCATGAAGTTACTCATGACCGTAAATGTCAGTGCTTGGAGCCTTGTGCCCTTGGCCAAGCCCGAGGCTCAGGGAGGGGAAGGGGTCGGCTAGGATGACGCGGCTCATGGCAGAGCTGGACAGATCTCAGGTCTCCTGATGCCAAGTCCCCTGCTCCCTGCCCAAATGACCCCAAGCCGCCTGTGGGGGTGAAGTCACCTGCCCTGCCACCACTTTACCCCCGAGATGCAGCTTCTTCCTGCATCACTCTACCTAGAGGCTCTGCCAGGGCCATGTTGACCTGGTAGCCAAACTTCCTTCCTTCCTCAGTCACCTCCTTCTGCCCTCTTCCTCCCCACTGGGCTGCTTCTCCAACCTGGTCCACCTGCCCTCCTTTCTCCCACCACTCTCCTCTGCCTCACCAAGTTGACACTTGGGTGATTTCCCATCAACTCCTCTGGCCCGAGACTCAGCCCTCCTGTAGGTCCCTTTGCCCCTGGGCCCAGATCACCACCCACCCCCTTCCCCAAGACTCTGCTGGGGGCTCACACAGCTTTGAACACAAATGCACATCTCAGATCCCAGCGGCTTGCTTCCTGGCTACCAATCCCTATGGTCACTAAGAGAAAGATAGTTGCCCTGGCTCGGCTGTGAGCTCCTGGGAGCCATCAGGGTGCCAAGATCACCAGGCACCATGTAGTGATCTCAGAGTTGATGTTTATTATAGCGGTTTTCTGGCGGATAGCAGTAAGTGTCCTGAGAACAGGACGCCTTTTTCTTTTCTCTTGTCTTTTCTTCAGTCTATTATTGACTGCTGTCAGCCCCCACCTCTCAATGAAAACTGCTCCCCAAAGGCTGTTCATGAGCTTCTGGTCAGCAAACCCAAAAGTCTCTTTCTCTTAACAGTTTTATTGAGGTAGAAATGACATGCAATAAACTGCATCTAATTAAGGTGTTCAATATGATAAGTTTTGACATATGTTTACACCCATGAAACCATCACCACAATCAGGATAACAAACATATCCCTCATTCCCAGAAGTTTCCTTGTCCCTTTGTAAAACCTCCTTCCCTCCTGCCCCTGCCCTACTCTGTCACTGTCCCCAGGCAATGACTGATCTGCTTTCTGTCACTATAGATTAATTAGCATTTTCTAGAATTTTATATAAATGGAATCATATAGTATATACTGTTTTTTTATCTGGCTTCTTTCATTCAGCATAATTGTTTTAAGATTCAACATGTTGTTGTGTGTATCAATAGTTCATCCCTTTTTATCGCTGAGTAGTATTCCATTGTATACAAGGGGAGACACAGTTTGTCTACCCATTCACCTGTCATTTCCAGTTTTTGGCTATTTCATAAGAGTGTATGGGAGTTCCAGGTCCTCCACATCTTCACTAACACTTGGCATGGTCAGTCATTTTTAATTTGGGCCATATTAATAGGTATGTAGTGGTATCTCACTGTGATTTTAATTTTCATTTCCTTAATGTCAAATGATGTTTAGCATCTTTTCACATGCCTGTTTGCCATCTGTTTACCTTTTTTGGTGAAGTGTCTGTTCAAATATTTGTCCATTTTTAAATTGGGTTGTTTGTTTTCTCATTATTGAATTTGGAAAGTTCTTTATAAATTCTGGATACAAGTCCTTTATCAGATATGTGCTTTGCAAATATTTTCTCCCACTCTGTAGCTTGTCTTTTCATTCTTAAGTGTCTTTCAAAAAGCAGAAGTTATAAATTTTGATGAAGCCCAATTTATCAATGTTTTCTTTTATGGTTTGGTATCATATCAGAGAAATCTTTGCTTAACACAGGGTCACAAAGATTTTTCTCCTACCTAGGTCTTTGATTTATTTTGAGTTAATTTTTGCATAAGGTGGGAGGTGTGGATCAAACGTACAATTGTTTTTTTCACGTGGATATCCAGTTGCTCCAGAGGGGCACCTTTTTAAATTCATACAGTGGTGCTGTGTAGGCTGGTGGAGGAGTCTTATCCATCTGGATTCCCAGGGCATGCATCAGATGACCAGGCGTGACACATCCTGGCTGCATAGGTGTTCAATAGACAGTGGCGGGGAAATACACATGATGTGGTGTTTGGTTTTCCCTCCTCTGCCTCCTTTTTCTCCTGAACTCCCCTCCACCCCATGTGAACAGCCATTCTGTGCTCACTGCTTCAGGCAGGAGATGAGAGAGATGAATACAGAATGCAGAGTCATAAAATCTTGTGGCCCTTAGGAAATAGAAGGACTTCTGACATAAACCAAAGGTTTGAGAAGAAACCACCCTAGGGGCAGGACTGAGAGAATGAAAACAGATGTGATAAACAAGCAGTTGTGTTGAGTAAAGGGCTTCCCTGTTCTCTCATCACCCAGCACTCAGTCCCAGATGAGGGACAGTAGGAATCTGTCAGGTACAGGGCCGTGGACATCCAGCATTCCAGCGTGATGAGCAGGGAATGACCCCCCCACCCCAGAATGACATGGCGCAGATGGAGCAGAGGGAGCCTTAGGGCCTGAACGGGTCTAATGAAGGGGACCCAGGATCACCCAGTGGTGACCTGCATGGACCGTAAGCAAGGGTGAGGTAGGGCACAGGGTATCTCAATGGGTGCCCGTGTGGACAGGAGCTAGCAGGGCCAGTGAGGCACCTTCCTCCACAACTTCACACGATATAGCCTGCCTGGAGCCTAGATTACGTGGCTGCCACTCCAGTGCAATAGAGGCTCAGACTGCAAACTGAAGGAGTTCAAGTAATTAAAGCAAGCTGTATTTTCTCGCCCATTTGCGTTTGGGTTTGGCTTGAGAGTCGTACCCCGTGCATATTCAAAGGAACGCAAGCATTGGAACAGACTTCTTAGTTTTTTTCTCTTCTGACTCTTTTGACAGCTGGGGAGGCCGATCTTGGCGTGAAGCAACCCTCCCTCTCCCCCTCATCTCTACTTCACAGCACTAATAATAATCATAATGACACACCAAATTTACATAATACACTTCTCAGAAGACACTCCATGAGGCTCTGTAGAAATTCATCTCCATGATTAAAATGACTCTGCCAGGTGAGCCTAAAGCAGGAGCCACTGAACTCATCTGGTAAAGTTGGGGACCGGGGCACAGAAAGGTGTGGTGCTTTCTGCAGGGTCACACAGCCTCCCACCCTGATGTTCATAGCCTCAAATCTCAGCACGCTGCCCCCCAGGCAGACCTGGGCTTCCATGAGGCTCTACTGCAGCTCTGGGGTAAGGGTGTGGGGGTCCCAGATCACAAAGCCAAGAAGCCACAAATGCCTCCAGAATAAAGCATTCCCAGCCCAACCTCAGGATCATACTGAAGTAGCACTGAACAGGCAGCAAAAGAAACAGAGTCCAGAACCAAATATAAGAACCAGCCTTCACTCCTAAACCTTCCAAGGACTGGTTGGTTCAGTAAACCCCATTAACACAATCTAAGACTTCATCATATTCTTAGTCACCTGCTTGAGGGCTGTAATTGAATCTGTTTCTAAATAACGTTTTCCATCCGCCCTATTGGACAGAAGTTGCGGCAAGAGGAATCCATTTCTCTGCATCCTGCCCGCCATGGAGACAGAAGACCACAAAACCGTAAACCATCCACTCGATATGATTAAGGGCAGTTTCTTTTCTGGCACTGAGAGCTCCTGATTATGGCATTACACTCTGGTGGGGGCTGAATGATAGTGATTTGAGGAGGTTTACATCTCCCTGGAGAGAAAGAGAGCACTCATTTGCATTTATAAAGCATATTGAGAGTTCTGGCAGAAAGTTATGGTGGAAGCACAATTAAATATTTACCATCACTTCTGCTCTCAAACAGTGGCATGGGGACCAAACCAGCTGGAGGTGCATGTGTTGCTGTCAGATCTGAAGATGCCTACAGGGGACACAACTCTGGGACCCAGACCCACCTGCCAGCCTCTGCCCTTCGGGAACACGTACACACCACCCACGGCAGGAGAGCTGGGAGGTGCACACGTGGAGTGGAGGGAGGGCGCTGGTGTGGGCAGACCGGGTCCAGGTCCCACTTCCACCACATAGTGACAATCTCTCTCTCTCTCTCTCCCTCCCTTCCTCCCTCCCTCCCTCCTCATCTGCACAATGGAACTAGAGCTACCTAGTGCCCAGGATTGTGGGGGAGACTGTGTGAGATAAAACACAGAAAAATATATGCTATTATTATTATAACTTAATCACTCCAAGCTTCAGTTTCCTTAGCTATGAATGGAACCTAATGATGGTATCAATAAGACACCTAAAAGATATCTCTAAGAATTAACGATATTAGATACCTAATGATATTTCTTCTACCTTCTTGCTTCCATTGTTGTGAAGACCACGGAGTAAGACATGTTGGGGAGACAGCAGGGAATCAGAGTGGGTGGGGCCCCTAGAGGAAGTGGTCTAGTCCAGGGAGGAACAAGAAGCAAAGTCATCCAGGGCGTCCTATTCTGGCAGAGCCCATGAGAAGGGGACTAACAAACTCAAGGGACTGGACACCATTGTTCTGTGTATGGGGAATAAGCGGGCCTGTCCCGACAGAGAGGACAGGGAGACTCACCCTGTGTGGAGGCAAAGGGAGATGAGTGTGGTCTCCTGGACCGGGGCGAGCAGTTGTGGGGAGGGAAGAATGGAGACCTCCACTTGTCTCTTGAAACAGAGACGACAGAGTAACTCCCAGGGCCAACAAGGGGAGGGGCTGAGACAGGCTGGAGCCAACCCAAACATACGGGAGGGTGAGGAAGACTGAGCAAGAGGGGAGGGGAGGCCGCGAGGGGAGACAGAAGGGGGTCTCTGGCAAGAGCTGGCTGGACTGGCAAGAACCCGAGAAGGATGGGGCACATGAGAAGCCTGGCAGAGAGACCCCATTTTCCCAGGAACAATTTCCCTGCAGTTGCTTCAATATGGAAACCTTCAGGGTACCCCCACCACCACCACGGGGGGCCACCACCTGGGAGTCCAGGTGGTGGGGCCAGGTCTGAGCCCCCTGCGAGGAGGAAGAGGCAGCTGCCGCCTGGCTCTGCAGGCGGTTCCTGTCTCTGTCTGGACTGGCACCTTGGGATGTATTGACATTTGGGATGAATTAGATACCCATCATGGTGAAAGAGAGATAAATAAACCCTCTCCTTACAACTCTGTCATTCTTTTTGGAGAGACATTAATCAGACATTCAGCTGAAAATATTTACAGCGTCCTTCCATGGTGGTAACAATATACAACAACATATACAGATGGAATTGGGGCTTCCAGGCCTTCTCTGAGCAGTGCCTCATGTGGATTTGATAAGGCGAGTCCACGGACCTTCGAAGCAGGAAAGAGCCAGCACAGCCATGCAATCATGGCCCTGTGCGGCGCTCCGCAGCCCACAGAACTCCTGAAGCCTAGAAGCCACCCCATGGAGAAGTGTCAAGAACCAAGTTCCTATTATGTAAATGCAAGGAGCTTCAGGTTGGCCCCACTGCAGCCCCAAGTCCCTCCCTCAACCTTCACAAGGGGTGGGGATCGGTGGAGAGGGCTGAAGCGTAGTGGTATAAAGGGGTTCTGGAATCCATTCAACAGAGGTTGTCTGCGTGGCTCCTGCAGGCAGGGCAGGCTCTGTGTAGGCACCAGAGACAGAGCAGAGAACAGACAGACATCCCAGCCCTCAGGGAGCTCGCAGGCAAGTGGGGAAACAGAAATTAATCAAATAACCATGCAGATAAAGATGAATCTGCAATTACAGCCTTGGTGAATGGCAGCAAGGGGGATACCAGGGACAGTCGTGAGCAAGGAAAAAAATGACAGGTGGATGGAGCCTGGCATGCAGCTGGCACTTCTTCCTTCCTTCCCCTCGCCCCCTGCTGATAAGGGCTCAGGGACCACCCCCTCTTCACACACACACACCCACTGCCCTGATTGAGTATGTACTGGCAGGAATAGGATATGTATTAACCAGTCTTCCCCACTCCCAAATCCAAAATGTGCTGGGCACCCCCGACTCCAGCTCTCCCCGTTCCCTTTCCAAGGGATCCCCCGCTGCCCTCCAGACCTGGACTCAGCACAAAATGCCCTGAGGACCTCCTGGAGCTCACATCCTCTGGCTACCACCCCAGGATCCTGCAGTGTCCCCACACTCTGTGACCCTGCTCCGTCCATCACAGCAGCCTGCCAAGGACTCCAGCTCAGCCTCACTGCAGAGGCCTTGTGCGGCTCTTCCCCCGACATTCCTGGGCGCTGTGTCCTGTCTCCACATGCCCTACTCACTGGGCAAGCCAGCCCCCTGGGCACAGAACTCCTGAACGATGTCCACATGGCTCTTCAGTGGTCTGCTGCCCTCTTGATCCTCAGCCCCCAAGACAAGGTCCCAGAACCAACGGCTTCTGAACCCCAACCTCACACCATGCCCAGCCTCCTGCTGCCAGTGCAGGCCTACCTCCCTGTAATCCCGTGCCTTCCCCTCCAAATCGGCCTCAAGTTGCCTTCCTGGACCAGGGGAGGGAGAGACTTGGCCGGCTCCGGGTTTTGGATGGCGCTGGTTGAGCGTGAACTGTTACGGGCACCAGCCAGCCTCAGGGGCCCATGTTCGGGCATGACTGGGGCCTGGGCCCAGCACAGCTACAAAACGTTGAAGTGAGAGGGTGTTCCAAGTAAGTCTTGCACATCCCATCTTCCAGGTGTCCGCTCATCTAATCTCTCCACCTCAGATCTCCTCTTCTTCACATGGGCCCTTCCAAACATTCTTACCGCCCTTCCCCAGAGTAGGCGGGAAACCTCAGAGGCATTTAGTTTTGATTCCTCATTCTCTCCTAGTCTGTTATCAAATCATTCACCATGCCCCAGTGATTCTTTGCAGCATCTTCTTCAGCTGTGTATTCCTTTCCATTCTCGGCAAGCTTTCTGAGTCCAGGGCTTCATCCTGCACACTGGGAGCCCAGCAACCACCTCCTAACTGGTGTCTCAGCACAAGCCCCCATCTGAACCATTCTCCACGTAACTGCCAAGTTCATCTTCTGACACCATTGTAAATGGTTCAAAAGCAATATGGCCACACTAAGCAAAGCCTTATTAGAATCTCAGGTCCCCTGACCGCTCAGTGATTTCACCCCCAAGAATTTGTTCAAAGGAAATAATTCCGAAGGAAAAGAAAACAGAAAAGCTCTAGGTCATGAAGATGTTCATTACACCATTATCTAGAATATGAGAACACTAGAACCAGCCTATCCATAGGGGAAGGAAGAAGTGCAGGGTAGCACGTTCACGTTCGTGCTCCTGGAGCATTATGAAGACAATGTACAGCATCCAGAATGTCAGCAGTGAAACATAAAGCAGGAAACAGAACTGTGTGCCCCACAGACACAACCCTGGAAACAGGGCTTCAACTGAGTAAAACCGCAGCGTAAGTAGAAAGACTAGAACGTGAGGTGCGAGAGCTGCAGGGTTAGGGACGAGCTTCCTCACTATTATTCTGCTGTCTTAGAAGACATAAATTCAGAAATAGAGACTTCACCAATCTTCTAAAAATACCTCTTTCATCACATCTCACTCCCTTACTTTACGATTCTCAAAGTGTCCCCACTAACTCCAAGATATGCCAGAAACTTCTGGGCTTCCTGAACCTTCTGATCCAACCCCACCTTTTCCAAATTGGTCTCTAAGTCCCCAAAGGAAATCCATCTCCCATCCCCCACCTGTGCTCATGCCCTTCCTCCTGCCTGGAATGTCTTGTTCCTCCTCTCTGTCTACCTGAAAACTTGTCTTGAATCTTTCCTCCTTAAGGACATTGTAAGTACCCTGAGAGGGTAGAGCTGTGACTTATGTCCCATAGAGCATTATCAGATGCCTCACACAGTGTAAATGCTCAACCAACCACCTCTGGAGGCCTGGGTTCAAGTCCCAGCTCCACAGCTGACGAGCAAATCAAAGTCATGTCTGAGTGTCAAAGCCTGATCTTCACGGGCAGAAGCATCCCTCCTGCATCCATGAGCCAGTGAGACCATGCCCGGAAAGATGCTCTGTGTCTTCTTAAGATCCCTCATTGGACTAACACTTATTTACTGTCTTTGCCAAGTGTAAAATGCTAGGTGAAGAGAAGCTGTTACTATACAAGTCTCCACTGATTGATGTGTGGTAGTGGCCAGTGAGGAAGAGAAACAAGCCTGAGTAAACTGAATGAGCCAGCCCAGCCCATCTGCTGAATGACTGACTGACTGAATGAGTCGGAACAGGCATTTAAATTATAAATACAAACTGTGAAATTTGCTCTTTTAAAGAACACACAGATTAGCACAGTCCTCCCCACCACACCCTTCTCCTTCTGTTTCTTTTATTTTCCAAGGTGCAATTAATTGTCATAAATAGAAAGAAGCCACAGCTCAGATGGGTCATAGCATAGAAATGTGCCTCAAGGAGGTGGGATGGGCTCTAGATCTGATCTTGGTTCATATGTGGCATAGCCTGTGAACAAGCATGAAGACCCGGGGGCACAGTTCTGATTTCCCTCCCTCCCAGGGCTCTGCCAAGCCACGTTCCCAGGGAAGCAGACCAGAGCATGGGGACACAGCATGATCTGTTCAGCTGGGAAGCTGGAAAGGGCTGGAGACAAGCCCCAGAAGGGCTGCCTTCTCTGCCCAGCCCAGCCTCAGACTTGGTAGGTGGCTTGTGAGGGTCTCTCTCCTCTCTGGCCTCAGAGAGCCTCTTGTGGCTCCTAGTTCTTAGAGTGGTTTATAAGAAACAGGGCAAGAAACCAAAGGGAACCTCTGGAGCCTGGGTGGACCCTCTGCCTCCCGAATCCCTAGGTATGGCTTGGTCCTGTGGTGACTTAGCAGTCTTACACTTGAACCCTGAAAATGCTTTTTACTAATAAAATATGGAAATTGCTTTAGGACATGTGTCAGTGTCCTAGGCCTGCTACAATAAAGTACCACAATCTGGGAGGCTCAGAACAACAAAAATGTATTGTCTCACTGTTCTGGAGGCTAAAAATCCAAATCAAGGTGTCAGCAGGGCTATGCTCCCTCTGGAACCTGGAGGGGAGAATGCTTCCTTTCCTCTTCTAGCTCTGGTGGTTTGCTGGCCATCGCCAGCATTGTTTGGCTTGCAGCTGCATCATTCCCATCTCTGCCTTTGTCATCCCACAGCATTCTCCCTGTGGGTCTCTGTCTTCCCATGGCTGTCTTATAAGGACACCAGTCATGTTTGATTAGGGGCCCACACTACTTTAATATGACTTCATCTTAAGTAATTACATCCTCAATGACCCTATTTTCAAGTAAGGTCATTACTGTAAGGCACTGGAGGTTAGGATGTCAACATATCTTTTTCTGAAGGGACACAATTCAACCCATAAGAGGAGGGGAGGATGCCAGGGAATAAGGCTGCAGGGCGGTTTCCTCCAACAAATACTCAGGCCCTGTGCTGGGAGCTTGGGAAATACAGACACAAAGAAGGCCGGGTGCCTCCTTCAAGGACACCCTGTCTAATAGGCAGGGGGCAGTCTTTACTGGCTCCCCTAGATCCACTCACCAGTCTTCCTTGTCCTAAGAGGCACATCTTTGTAGCCTTCATGGACTAGGCCCCCTCACCCTAGGGGCCTGGATGGTGTGGGGAGGGAGAGCCTGCAGATACATCCCCAGCACCCCGTTGCTGAGCTGCAGAGGGTGGTGGCCTCTCCTACAGCCTGGGTCTGGTCACATGGCCCTCCCCTTGGCCGTCAGGCCTAGGGGTGGGAAAAGCTCCTTGCTGCTGCTAGTCCCGAAGCGTTTTGTTGAACGCTGTCATCCCCGCTGCCATTCTTTAACTCTGTGCCAACCTTTGTCAACAGTCCCTTCACTAATCTCCCCTCAGCCACCTCTCTGGTCTGAGCCAGGTGTTTCTGCCAGGCCCCTGATGACACTCAGGGCTTAGCTTAGTGGCCCGTGGTAGGCAGCACCAGGTCTTCTGTACCCCTCCCCGCTGTGTCCTGCAGTGCTGCACACAAGAGGGCAGCGACCTGCCAGAGTGGCCACATCCTGATCACACTGGACTTGGATCAGACACGCCTGGGTGTGAGTCTCTCGGTGCACCCACAGCCCCCGGGAGGGGAGTCAGCATGCAGCTCAACCACCCTTTGAGTGTTCCCAAGGGGCCAAAGGCAAGGACAGCACTTCAGAACAAAGGCAGGGTGACCACAGTGCCTGTCCTTTCCCTCCCAGATGACGGGCTACCAATCTTTCTGAGGTATCAGGCCTGATGGGTTCATTCTTTACAGTGAAGGATTTCAAGGGTGTTCTTGCATAACTGGAAGTGGAGCCAGTGCTGGGCCCTGCCCTCAGGAGACTGTCCTCACGGAGGGCTGGTGCCCAGGACGCTCCGTGCACCCCCAGCATCCCTCGCATGCCGCTGCACAGCCTGCACTCGCTCTGTGTGCTCCCCGCCTCTGAGGGTGGCTAGGGTCTCCCTCACCCTGGCCCCCCCCGCCCTTAGCATACTTTCTTCTCCTGCCTTCTTCTCCTTCGATCACAGCTCCCTTTCCCATCCTGATAGCTGTAATCTCTCACCCTTTAAGATGGCTAGACACACTCTCAAATGCACATGCGCCCCTCCACATCTGAAAATATGCCACAGCCAGAGAACCAAGAAGAAAATCAGGTCTCACCACTCCTGGCTGGAGTTCTCCAGACCTCTTCAGCATCAAACACCTGTACGCAGAAGCCAAGCTGACCAGATTGTGTTAGTGGGCACAGGTGAGGCAGGCCTCTGAGGCTGCCCACTGCCAGGCATGACTGCTGGGCAGCCCCGCCCACTCCCAGGCCATTAGGCATCAAGGGTCCTTTGACCAGACCTGCAGCCAAGCTCCTTCCCAGGCCCTCATCTCCTCCTGACCCAGATTCCTCCCCAACACCTGCATAGGGCATACCTTTCCATCTAATCCAGCAGCAAAGACAGAGAGGCAAGGGGCAGGGAGAGAAAAGAGAACCACATAGGGATGCAGTGGTCCAGGGACATCATTTAAATCAATGCTGATGGTGCAGGCCTGGCCAGGAGCCCACTGCTGCTCAGTGCTTCACCAATTCGCATTTTTGTGCTGAAAGTCAAAGACCTATTAAAATTGAGGAGCCTGGCATTTTCTAGTCTTCCAGCACCATGAATTCTAAGAGAGATTAAATCTGTTTGCTCCGGCCACTCTGACAGACCCATGAGTTGGCACCGATGGCACATGAGTAAGAACCATGCATAATAAGACTGCTGCCTCCTGCTCCACATGGGCATGAGGAGAGAGGGCCTCTTACTTCCTGGGGGATGCGGGCACCCAGGGGGCATCAATCACCCTGGAGAAGAGTGGGGAGGAGAGGCCGCACGCCCATGCAAAATGACTCTCTGCAGCCCTAATGAAGGCTGGCGATGGATGGTGGCCCAGGCTCGTTAATCAGAAGGAACATGCTGCCATCTGCCTCCCCTTCCAGGCCCTCCTGTACCCTCATCCTGGATTGATCTGTAGCACAGTAACTCCCAGATGTCACTGGCACTGGGCTGTGCCCCTAGGGGCCCTGTGTGCACTGGCAGCAGCCAGAGAGAGCCAGGGGTTCCCAGGGGAGATGGCTGTGGTACGGGCTTGGGTGAAGTGCCAGGTGAGGGGCAACCATTCAGAGCAGGAAGGAGTAGGGGCCGGCCAGGCAGGAGTTGGGGCTGGCCAGGCAGGCCCTGGAGTTATCCTGGACACATCCTGGACCAGACTGGGGCTTCTGAGTCCCCAGAGGCCACCAGAGTTGAAGAGGCCCCTTAGGGCCACTCTACAGTGCACCCCCAGTAGGTGCATTCACATCATCTTCCAAGTGTCTGCCCCATGGCACTGCCCCCCTTGCATACAGCCTCCATACCCTGCCTCACTGCCCAGCCTGCCCCCCATTTAGAGGCCTTACTGTCCCCTCTCCAGAGAGCCAGGTTGACCTACTGCAGCCCCCCAGACTCACCACCCAGGTCTCCCAGATAGAATCTGTCCCTATCACACCCTGACTCTCCACTCCACCACGTCCCTCCAGCTCGCTAAGGCCCAGCCATAGTTCCTCTCACCTCCTCTGGGAAGCCTGCCAGACCACCCAGCCTTTACTCTCTTCCTGGCCCTGAAGATGTAGCCCACCCCCACTGGCACCCCAGCCCTGTAGTGTCTGTGTTCTGAGTCGCATTCTCTAGCAGATTCCCGGCCCAGTTCCTTTCAGGCTCTGCGAAATCAGTCCCAATGACATCACTCTCCTCACATGTGGTGATGCACAGTGAATGATGGAGAACCGACCAGTGGAACCAGCCCTGCCGTGTGAATCAGGCCTAGGGACTCAAAGGCTGCAGGCTGCAGATGGAGGCCCAGTCACTCTTCCTCCAGGAGGCCTCCCTGATGACTCAAGCCGCCGAGTCTGTCCCACCCATCACCTCGTTACAGAGTCACCACCCAGTGCAGGCCTCAATCACTCTCTGCTCTTTATCCTTCCCCCTTGTTCTGTGGGGTTGATTCTGAACTGCTTAGAATGGCCTGTCTGTCTCAGGTTCTAACCCAGTCCTGTTGTATCACATGGCCATTGTCAACTGTACAGAGGGTTAAGGGGAGGCAGGTAGCTGTGGGAGCAACAGACTACCATGAGCAGACCCCGTGAAAGGAGCCTGCTGGGGAACGGCTTATTCTTGGCCATGAGATCATAGTTCTGGCCTCCCCTAGCTGTGTAGTTGTGGGTCAATGGGGTGATACCCAAGGCCCCTCTAGCACTGCCCCTCTAACGCCACAGATACCTCCTGCCCCCAGGAATGGATCTTTTGCCACTCTGCATCTCCTGTCAGAGAAAGCCTGTCCAGCCCTGCCTGTCACTCATGCTCCTAAGGTCTCTCTGTCATTGCCAAGACATCCTGAGAGAGCCCTCGGAAGACTTCTATTTATGTTTCCCCATCAACAGCATTGACTAGCTCCTGGCATCCAGCATTTCCTGAAATCCCAAATACTCTCGATGCCATAAATGTCCTCCCCAAGTCTTGCAACCTCTTGCAGTGTGTATCTTTGTGCAGAAATGTCTCCAGAGGGATTTGAAGCTCCAGGTAGATCTCCCTGTTGGCCTTAGACTGGTCCTGCTGGATTACCAAGCAGGCCTGGGGGCCACGGAGTCCTGCTGCCCTCCTGCTCTGGCTGTGAGCCCCTGACCAGCCCTCTGCAGCAGGAAGGGAGGGTGGGGGAATTCTGGGGCCTAAAACCTCCCCGGGCAGGAGCTGTCACACTCCCACGTTACCAGGGCTTTGGCTTTGCAGCTTTGGGGACTGGATAAATCCTACATCACAACCTAGATGCCCCAGGCCTTAGGACAGCAAACACAGCCTCAGAGGAGACATTTTATGGAATTATAGCAGCCAAAGTGAGATGCGGCGAAGGGAGGCCATCTGCGCGTCGGTTTGTTAGAGGAAATAGAGTAGGAGACAGCTGACCTGGGGTCTATCTGCCATCAGCATGTGGTGAGAACCTGGACATCTTTCTGCCCAGTCTCCCTGGTGGACAAAGAATGGGGCTGGACTGATCACTCTAGGCCTTTCTGGACTGAGCGTTGTGCCTGAGCAGAAAGTGACAGCTCCTGGTCTCTAACAATGGGCACCTGGAGGTCACCTCCTCCTCTTCAATGCTGGAAGCTCAAGGGGAGAGTCATTCATCCACTTGGCCTTGCATTCTCCCTGCTGGGATGGGCAAAGGTTTCCTTGAGAGGCTGGAACCTCAAGACTCTCTATCTTGGTTTTCTGGCCAAAAGAACAGGGTTCAGGAAAAATGACACCTGCAGTTCTCTTCCTTCTGAACTGAGAAAAGATAAATTTCTGTGGCTCCAGGATCTGGAGCTCTCTTCCATGTCTTCCAGCTCGGACATGACTGGTCCAGACTTCATCTGCCCACAGCTCTTCCTGCCCATCCAAATACAGTGGGGGATTGGGCCTCAAATCCAGGCACACCCTCATTTCAGGACCTCTTAGGGTTTAAAAAGCTCTAGGGGTTCGATTCACTCCTCCACCCCAAGCCTGAGCCCCTGATCCAGCACACTCACCAGTCGGTCATTCAGTCTCTGCTTGTCTACCGGTGAAGCCGGTGGTGCTGTCCTCTGATGGGGCAGCACCTACCGCTGAGCTCATGCACTGGTGGTTTGAGTAGCACAGAAGAGAGAAGGGGGCTGGCTCCTTCTTAGTGGGCACATCCTACTTCTCTCTCCATCTCCCTCTCTATTCCCTTATGAATCCCATTGAGCATGCCAGGGTCTCCTTAGAAGAAACGTGGCTTCTTAGAGGTTGGAATCCATCCCCAGGACCTGAAGGATCCTGACAAGCAGCTCCCCTTACACGTTGTGTGTGCCCTTCAGCCTTTCCCTCACCTCCCTCCTCCTGGTCCTCTTCACTCATCTCTCCTCTCTCCTCACCCCTCAGGCCTCCTTCTCTGCCTCCTCCCTCCTCATTCCCACTCTCTCCTCTCTCCTCCCTCTTTGTGCCGTTGTTGCTGCTTAATAGGGTGTTTCTGGGATGAATGGTGTTTCAGCCCTGGCTGGGAATACATCCGGCCTTTCCCAGCCCCACCCCTGTCCTCACTGCATTGGTGGAGTTTTGTGGAGAGTGGGGCCCAGATAATAGGCCAGTGGATTCACTTGAGAACTCAAAAAAGCCCCACTTCCCTCCGTGCAGTGCAGAATGACAGGCACAGGGAAAATATACCCTTCCCTGCACACTGCCGGCATTGCATACCATTGGGGCACAGGGCCCCTGTGCAGCGAGGCTGGAGCCCTGGGCCCTGGGCCCAAGAGAGCCAATGCAAGGGCCAGCTCTCTACCAGTCAGAGCTCACAGAGCTGCAGAGTCCCTGAGGCTTGGCACTGCCCCCAGCTCATGCATGCCTAATACTGGGCATATTAGCACCGCCATCCCTGACACACCGAAGCCTCTAGATGCATATGCCGGAGGCCCCACATCTTGTGTTTAGAATCTGAGAGACGAGGGCTTGCAAAAAGAATGATGGGCTATGCAGCTCATGGCACTATGGGCTTTCTAAGGGTGGAACTGTGCCCAGGGGAGGGTCAGACACAGAGAACTGCCCCACACATGTCTGCTGCCAGGATGGGTGAATGGGTCAGTGACCAAAAAAGTCAGGGAAGGAGACCCCAGCTCTGGCCTACAACATCTCAGAGGAGGAAGCTTATCTGGAATGTACTGGTCCCTAACCCTGTACCAGGAGACCCTGAATTTAAGGCCAAGTTCTGGCATGTGGAGGGGAGAGTACATGTGAAGTACACATGGGCGTGGACGGTTATTCCTCACTTCCCAAGTACACCCAATTGGTGACATCTGAACAGACGTGTTCTAAGACTTCTACTAATTTTTAAATTAAGTAATACACCCACGTGTACACTCTTTCTTGTGAGATGTCTATTCTCTTTACCTTCTCCTGATTCCACCACCAGTACTACTGGCTGGCCTTCTTGGGAGGGAGGGGTCACCTCTTCCCCACTTCATCAGAGTTACTCTAACGTATGTAACGTAATGTAATGATGACAAATGGCAAATGGCAAAGCAACTGTGTCCCTCCTGGCAGGCCCCTCGGTGCTATGACTCAAGTTCACATTTCAGAAAAATGACGTGGAGCTTCCCTCTACAACAGCCAAAACTCAGTGCTAAATCTGGGAATGGCCGGAGACAACTGAGCTGTGTTTTCTTTGTTTCACCAAGCTCCTGGCCTGCCTGCCCTCCCTTTAGAAAAATGATGGGAAGCTTTACTTACCAGCAGAGGAAAATACACACCTGACTCCTTTCAAGGACCCCTATCTAGTCAGCGAAGGTGCAGCTAAGAGAGCACCGGAGTTGAAGTCAGAGAACACAGGTTCTAATCCAGGCTGTGTGGATAATAACAGTGTGGCCCTGGGCAACCCACACAACCTCTCTTGAGCCCCAGATTTCTCACTGGTAACATGGGTACAATATACCTGTTTCTTAAGGTAATATGAGGATCAAATGAAATGCTATTTGTAAAGTGTTTATTACTGTACCTGGCCCATGGTAATCACCATAATAATCATCAGTGTTACTTATTATTATTTCTAAACAGTTGGATAAAAAAATTAAGATGTATGCTTTTTATGAAGGATACAAAGTCTGTATCTAGATTCATTTCTTCGTAGATGTCCAGTTGTTCCAGCACCATTTTTTGAAGAGAATATCTTTGCTCCATTGTATTGCCTTTGCTCCTCTGTCAAAGATCAGTTGACTATATTTCTTTTTTTTTTTTGGGAGGAAGGTCAGCCCTGAGCTAACATCGATGCCAATCCTCCTCTTTTATGCTGAGGAAGACTGGCCCTGGGCTAACATCTGTGCCCATCTTCCTCTACTTTATATGGGATGCCACCACAGCATGGCTTGACAAGCGGTGCGTCAGTGCACGCCTGGGATCCGAACCTGCGAACCCCAGGCCACCAAAGCGGAGCGCACGCACTTAATCGTTGCGCCACTGCGCCAGCCCCTCAGTTGACTATATTTATGGGCGTCCATTTCTGAGCTCTCTACTCTGTTCCAGTGATGTATTTGTCTATTCTTTTGCCAATACCACACTATCTTGATTACTGTAGCTTTATAGTAAGTCTTGAAGCTGGGTAGCATCAGTCTCCCAACTTTGTTTTCCTCCTTCAATATTGTGCTGGCTATTCTGGGTCTTTTGCCTCTCCGTATAAACTTTAGAATCAGTTTGTCTGTATCCATAAAACAACTTGCTGGGATTTTCATTGGGATTGCATTAAATCTATAGATCAAGTTGGGAAGAACTGACATCTTGACAATACTGAATCTTCCTATCCATGAACATGGAGTATCTCTCCATTTATTTAGTTCTTCATTAATTTTGTTCATCAGAATTTTGTAATTTTCTTCATATAGATCTTGTACATATTTTGTTAGATTTATACCCATTCTTTCATTTTGGGGGGTGCTAACATATGCTTTTTATAAATAGCCCTTAGAGTTATAAAATGTTTTCACAGACATTATCCCATCTTCAGAAGACTATTAAGAGATATGCATGTGCCCACTGCTTAAGATCTCATTACACAAACTCGACATAACACCACCAATTCAATGGGTCTTAGCTTGCATTCCCTAGACCTCCACAGGTGATACATCCTCTTGGCTGGGAAGGAACACAGCTCTAGGGGAAGTCCTCCCACCCACCCAGGAGCACACCCTCCCGCGCCTTAGTTTATCACTGGCCCTCAGGAGCTGGACTGCTATGATGTGTGCTGCGATGGCCTACACTGGCAGTTGGCAAACTTTCTGTAAAGGGCCAGAGAGTAAATATTTTAGGCTTTGTGGGCAATAAGGTCTCTGTTGCAGCTATTTAACTCTGCCATTGCCATTGCAGCAGAAAATGGGCTGCAGGCTGGACTGGGCCCCAGGCTACCGTTTGCCAACCACTATTCTAGACAGACTAGGGCTCTGGTATGTGCTGACAACATTTGTTCAGTGATATTTAAATTTTTTCTTGTAACTTTTGATCAACTAATTCATTATTTTGGCATACAATAATAAAATACCCTGCCAGGGCCGGCCCCATGGCTTAGCGGTTAAGCGCGCGCACTCCGCTGCCGGCGGCCAGGGTTCAGATCCCGGGTGCGCACCGACGCACTGCTTCTCTGGCCATGCTGAGGCCGCGTCCCACATACAGCAACTAGAAGGATGTGCAACTATGACATACAACTATCTACCGGGGCTTCGGGGAAAAAAATAAATAAATAAATAAAAATTATTAAAAAAAAAAAATTACCCTGCCAGCTGTCAGCATACCTACAAACTTCCACAGAAGCCTGTATGATCTTCAGAAAGACATCAGCTAGGACCCTGGGGATATTTAGTGAACAAAAACAAAATTAAATAAGGTTCACATTCACAGGCAGCCTAAGCTAAGGGTACCTACGGGAGATAATTGGCCTAATTCTGGCCTGTGTGCCGTCCTCTTGGGCTAACCAGTTTCTCCCAGATTCAGGGGGGAATTTGAGTCCTTCCTAGAGGATCTGAAGGGAAACACAAGAGACATGGGGAGCACAAACCTCATTCACCACTCATGAATTTGCAGAAGAACGTGTAGAATTAGTATGTTTGTCAGCTGCGAGCCTGAAGACTTGGCAAATCAACGGAAATGCCTCTCCACAGAAACACTCAGAAAGGCATGGGCCCTGGGCTCAAGGAAGAGCACCCTCTGCTCTGATGGGACCACAATCAGACGCATGATGAAGAAGATCAGGTAAGAGAAAATGCAACCCAGAAAAACCAGGTGGCAGAAGGAGAGAAGCTGGCAGATGGGCAAAGGGGGCTTCAGAAGGAAAGCCAACAGCAAGATGCTCCATCAAAACAGGCCAAGGCCTCCCCGGGGAATCATGGCAAAAAGGCAAGACTCTGGACACTTTCCACAGCCTAGATGGCAGTTGAGTGGAAATGGACACAGCAAGACCCCTGGTCACCACCAAGGGGAAACGTAAGTTGAAGGATGGTCTGGGTTCATCCAGACAGACCTCAGAAGCACGAGAGAGCTGGATCAACACGACCACTCCTCAGAGCCTCCAGCTGAAGGAGTAACTCTAACCAGCAAAGTGGCTAGCAGTTTCCCACAGCTATCTTCAAAACTCCTCCTGCAGTGAAGGGGAAACTAGTGGGTCCACAGAGGTTAGACAACAGCCAGAGAGACAGTAAGACCCAAGGGTGAGTTCTCTCCATGCCTGACTTACATTACAGTGAATGACCCAGAGTGTAGACCATAAAGGCGTGATGGTTGGGATTCCTGGGTGAGGAACCTGGGATCCCAATCACACCTCCAATGAAGAGGAGAAAAGGTCAGTGTAGTGGGTTTAATTGTGTCCCGGAAAAGGTATATCCAAGTCCTAGCCCCCAGTACCTGTGAATGTGACCTTATTTGGAAATAGAGTCTTTGCATATGTAATCAAGGATCTTGAGATATGATCATCTTGGATTTAGGGTGGGCCCTCAATCCAATGACATGTTCTTATAAGGAAAAAGAGAAAAATTTGACACACAACAATATACAGAGGGGAAGGCCATGTGAAGACAGAGGCAGAGATTGAATTTATGCAGCTACAACCACAGAATACCAAGGATTGTCGGCAATCACCAAAAGTTAGGACAGAGGCATGGAATGGATTCTCCCTCAGAGCTTCCAGAAGGAACCAATCCTGCCAACACTTTGATTTCAGACTTCTGGCCTCCAGAACGGTGAGAGAATAAATTTCTGTTGTTTTAAGCCCCCAGTTTGTGGTGACTTTTTATGGCAGCCCTGGGAAGCCAATCCAGCCAGGAATGGCATGTCCCCTCCATGATCCCAGGGTCATGGTCTGTCTTGTCCACACCTACGTCTTCAGCCCCAGGCACGTTGTAAATACTCACTGCCTGCTCGGTGCATGGATGGCCAGGGCTGCCTGAGGGCCTGAGCTGGCTGACAGGTGGTCCCTGGGCCTCGGGGTGAGACAGAGTTGGGTGGTCAGCTGGCCAAGGCACTGGCCTGAAGGCTGTGGAGTTCTCTGGCTTAGCTTGGGAGGCCCTGAGTTCAGGGACACTGGGGCACAGGAGTGAAGAAGTGTGGCAAGAGACAGCAGAGGTTCGAGGGCAGCTGGAAGTAGTGGCCAGGTTCTTGGAAAGCTATGCCCCTGGGGCTGCCCTGAGAAATGCCCCTCGTCTCCTCAGTCTCCAAAAGAATCCTTGGTGCCAAATGGTACAGACTACCAAGGTCCTGGAGAAGAGAGAAAAAGGGGTGAGCCCAGGGTGGTCAGGGAAGACTTCCTGCAAGAGACAGATTATAGGCACACTCTGGATTATGCAAAGGATTTGGGTGGGAGGAGAGAGAGGATGGAAGGTTTGGAGCAATATTTCCCAAAGGGTTATCTGCGGAACTGGGGAAAGAGAATATGTGTTTCAAGGGAAAAATAGGTTGTGTGGTCGAATTAGTCAGGGAAGTTAGTTAAACCAGTGTCCTTACTGTGAGACCCTCCAGAGTGAGGGTGAAGGGGTGAGCTTAGAAATGGGGCTCCAGGAACAAAGACAATCCTCAGTAGCTGCCACTGGACAAGTGTTCTGGCTGCCAAGAAGAGGGATAGTAAATCGCCAGTGCAGTGTGGCTGCGGCAGGCCAGGTTGGTGTCAGCTGCCAGGATAGGACCAGTCCTCACCATTCTCAGCCTTCTGCCCACATGGCTCCAGAGCTGGCTATGAAGCTGTAGGTGAGGAGGGCCCCGGTCTGCAGTCGAGGCATATCTGGTAAGACCCTGGGGGGCAAAGAATCCCTCCCACATGAACACGAGACCTCCGTGTCTTCTCTGGTGAGGAGGAAAACTTCCTAATTAAAAAAGAAGGCAAGGGGCCAGCCAGGTGGCCCTAAGTGCGCGCGCTCCCCTGCAGCGGCCCGCGGTTCGCCAGTTCAGATCCCGGGCGTGCACCGACGCACCACTTGGCAAGCCATGCTGTGGCGGCATCCCATATAAAGTAGAGGAAGTTGGGCATGGATGTTAGCCCAGGGCCAGTCTTCCTCAGCAAAAAGAGGAGGATTGGCAGATGTTAGCTCAGGGCCGATCTTCCTCACGAAAAAAAAAAAAGGCGGCAAGGACACAGCCTGTGTTTATCTTCATTTACATCCTTTAAGGTGAGCTTAATGACCATGTTCCACTTTGGTACAACTCTAGTGCCCCTGAACAGCACATTGATCCTGACTTGGTTCACTCTCAGCTCACTCCTTGGTGGGAATCCCTGCCCCAGCTCCCCAAATTGTGCTCATTTCAAGAGGGGGCAGTGGGAAGTGGAACAGGTGGGAAGCAGCCCCATGCCTGAGGCAGCCCTTTCACCACTCCCTGAGCCCAGCCCAGCCCAGATCACACCCCCATCCTCAGAGCAGCATCTGCTCCAAAGATCCCTGCTTCCCAGCATCCCAGGGCTCTGGAATTCTCTCCCGGCTCCTCGCCAGGGCAGTACCCCAGGCAGTACACAGTGTGGTATGGCCCGCAGGCCATACTGACTGACTCCTATAAAACCACCCACCACGTGCTGCCTTCTCTCTTCTCCCTTTCCCCTGCACCCACCTAAGCATCTTTACCCAGCAGGGTGGTCTCTACATGTACTGAACTGATGGATAAAGCACATGTGTTTCCCAAAGCAGAACTCTGCCCTGCTACCTAGGTTGGCAGTGGCTGGGCAGCCAAGAATGCCCAGAGTGACAGCAGGAATGCTGGACACGATGGAGGGTGATTGTGTGGAAGGTGAGGCCGGGCAGGGGCTGCAGTGGGCAGAATGCACAATCAGTCTGGTGAGGCAGCACACTGTGCAAACTCACAGAGATAAAAAGTATTGGCTTCTGAGAGAGGCTCCTGGGGCTCCCTCAGCCAGCACTTCTGGTAGCTCCAAAGAGGAAAATGGAGGGAAGGTGATCTTAGGTGGCTTCTCAACCTCCTCCATCAGAAACTTACCAGAGCATCCAAAAAGTTACCCTCCCAAAGGGATGTTGTCTTTCTGCAGTTATTAGAGCATGAGGCAGGCCCTTTTGATGGATCAGCTCACCCACCCACCCCCCAGCTCCTCCACCTCCATGTGGCCTGAGGGACTGCGTGCCCGTGGTGACCAATGCTGCAAAGCCGCTGCCTTGCTTCATTGCTCTTTTCCTTTTGCAGTCTAGTTGACATACAATATTGTATTAGTTTCAAGTGTACAACATAATGTTTCGATGGTCATTTACATTACAAAATGATCGCTTTGATAAGACTAGTACCCATCTGTCATCATACAATATTATTGACTCTATTCCCGATGCTGTACATTACATCCCCATATTTATTTATTTTATGACTGGAAGTTTGTACCTCTTAATCCCATTCACCTATTTTGCCCTTCCTCCCACTCCCTCCCCTCCAGTGACCACCAATTTGTTCTCTGTATCTATGAGTCTGTTTCTGTTTTGTTTTGTCTGTTTGTTTGTTTTGTTTAGATTCCACATATAAGTGAAATCATACGGTATTCTATACAATGGAATACTATTCAGCCATAAAAAAGAATGGAATCCTCCCATTTGTGACAACAGGGATGGATCTAGAGGGTAATATGCTAAGTGAAATAAACCTGTATCATTACTTTTGTTTTGCAGATTCAGCTCCTGTGGAGATCATTTTCTCTCAAAACGCAGCCTGCGACTGGGGACTGGGCATGTGACTGGGGACTGGGCATCGGCCACCGCGGGCACAGCCCTCTGCCCTCAAAGGCCCCAGTTAAAGCAGAGGTCGAAGAGCTAGGCATGGTTCACCAAAACAAGCAACTTTTTTAAAAAAATAGATCTCTTTTAGACCAGCTAAGCTTGAGCAAATTGCACAAACACTATATTTAGATGCTTTAAAGCAATTTTTAAAGTTTGTGTTCTCTCAATTATGTCAGATGTCTTCCCTGAGCACTCACAGCCGTGACCAGTTGAAGAACTCACTTCCTCACTCCCACGCTTGGTCTGCATCCTGGAATCCCTCTGCCACAGCCCCTCCCATGGGAAGAATCGTCCCAACTATGGCTTTTCCCCACAAAGACTGTTCAAACTGTCCCCTGGCTCCGGAACCGTGGCCCCTCCTCCAGACAGGCTCTGAGGGATGCCTCACCCCGTGATGCTCACCCACTTCCTGAAGAACCTGGGCTTGGCTCCCCCAGACCCCGCCCTCACCATCCCCTCTGCCACCCAACAGCGGCCTTCTTCCCAAACTGCCTCAGAAAGATGAAAGGGACCATGTCCCTTCAACAGAAGAGAATATTTTGAACAGAGAATTAACAGCAAATTAAACTGGTTTCATTATACTCATTCATGCACAAAATGAGTGTGGGAGTTAAACCGAGAAAAACCAAACAGGCGATGCGTGGCGATAATTAGAGGGTAGAACCCAGCCGCCGAAGGAAATGATCGCTCGGGAGGAAAGCGCCACGTGGTACGGCTCCTAATTGTCAGGGGTGCTGCCTCCTCTCACACCCGAGCCCAGCAGCCTCCTTTCCAGGGCTGCGACCTCCAAAGGGGCTGGGAGATCTCTTCCTCTCTGGGCAGTGGCAGCCAGTCCCATTACAGGTGGCCACGCCTTCCTGAAAATGCCCCAGGTGACTGCCCCTCTCCCGGAGCAGGAGCAGCTGCCAGCATTGCCTCTGCACATCAGTCAGAAGTGTTACAGCAACAACCAACTAGGGCCCATCATCTCCTAGTCCTTTTCCTCCATGGGTACATCTGGCTGTGGTGGGGTCGCAGTGGAACTGCTCGGCATGGAAATAACATGCAAGCCTGTCAGTCTCCTGCGGATTCATCAGGACCCATTAGCAGCAACAGAATAAGAACGAGCTTCAAACACCGAACAATTTTAAACAACCCCACAAATCTCTTTTCTGTCAACTCTGACTGATTCATCTGTTATCTGATTCCCATCTCTGGTTGGGGCCCCTCCCTTTGCAGAGGCCTTACCATCCTCCTCCCGAGAATAACCCTGGTAAAGGTGCACACAGCCCTGGCTGGGTGGGAGGGGAGCGGGCAGTGAGAGTACCCCAGACCTCCAGCCCCCAGGACCTTCTGAGAAGGTGATTCTCAGAAAGGGCAACAATGATCCTGTGCAATTCTTTTTTTTTTTTTTTTTCGGTGAGGAAGATTAGCCCTGAGCTAACATCTGTTGCCAATCCTCCTCTTTTTGCTGAGGAAGACTGGGCCCTGGGCTAACATCCGTGCCCATCTTCCTCTGTTTTACATGTGGGATGCCACAGCATGGCTTGATAAGAGGCATGTAGGTCCGCGCCTGGGATCTAAACCTGCGAACCCCAGGCAGCCGAAGCGGAGTCCGTGAACTTAACCACTACGCCGCCGGGCCAGCCCCCTGCAAATTCATTTTTAATCACAAGTGATGCTGCCAACTGTGCCAGTGTTCCCTGCGCATGCTGACACACATCATGGCTTGGGGCAAGTTGGGGCTCCTCTCCTGGGCAGACTGCCGAAGAGGCCAGAGAGAGTGGACATAAATCTCCAGCTCCTCCCTGCCCTTTCCCTCCTCCACGCACCCATCCTTGCCATTCTAGCACCAATAGGACCCACCTCAACAGCCAGACCCCATGAGCTGCAGGGGTACCTGGAATGCAGGAGTCCAGACAGGAGCCCCCAGCAGGCTGCTCAGAGCCTCACCTGCCTGAACCAACCCTCACAGGGCACTCTGTCCTCCTCAGCTTGACACAGAGAAACCCAGAGCTCTAAGTGGAGTGTCTACACTTCTATTTCTTTTTAATACATAAAAGAAGATGAAAGAAAAAAACTAAGCTTTAGTCACACTGAATATACAGATGGCCCCTGTGCCCTCACTTGAGCCATGGTCAAGGGTCACCTCTCGGGCACAGCTTCCTAGGTGTCCTGAGAGAAACGCAGGAGACCAGCAGGCAGAAGGGTGGCCAGGGCGCCCTGACTCTGTGTTCATTTTCAGCATGACGTATTGCGGTTTACAGATGCCTGGTGAAGAGCATTTACAGGTTATATTGTCTGGTTGAGACCAAACTAACCCTTACAAAAATGGAATGAGTGGCCTTAAAAGATCCTTGCAAAGAACACACAAGTGGAACCATTCCCATACCGCAGGAATAAATAAAGCCGAGAAGCCTGAGGTTGCTGACCCTGCCCTGCCCCTAGTCACAGCTCTTCATCAGCCACACGAAGAGCTAAAAGTCATGACGATCTAATCAGATATGCCAAGAAATTGGCCAAAAACATCAAATAATCAAGAAGACTATTTGAAATATAGATATACATCCACTATGGTTAATGACGCACCTCCCCTGAGTGTATATTTTGCCTTGCTATACCAGCTACTGAGATTAAGAAGGCATTTTAATCATAGCAAGATATTTAAAATATTGTTTATTTCATCTTTATCTGATTTTTCAATAATTTTTATTTTATTGCATATCTTAAAATGCACAGAATATATTAGTACAGCAGCACACACATGCACCTTCACTAAATACATAAATATACAAGCACTGGGGTGCGTGCTCAGTCTGGGATCTCGGTGGTTTGGGAACTATCCTGTCTCAGTGGGTGGCACCACCCTCCTGCCAAAACCCTGTACCCCCTCTTGGACTTCTGGCTCCCCTCTCTCACCTGCTTTGTCTGTCACCTCTTCTCTGTGTTTTTTCCCTGAATACCTCCCAATAAGTCCACTTACCCCACCCCCAGCCCCTGCCATCACCCCACCCAGGCCAGCCCCCTCTCTTCTGGATAACTGCATCACCCTTAACTGCTATCTCACCCCTTTCTTGCATTTCCCAAATCCGTTCTCCATCTTGCAGATGGGTCAGGCTTCCTAAAATGCAAATCTGATCACATCTCTCTCTGACCCAAAAGCTTTCAATAGCATCCCATGGATCTCAGGGAAAAGTCCAAGCTCCCTTCCCTCCTCCCCCACATTGTCATCATCATCATCGTCATCACCAGTAACATCTATTGATCCCTTTCTATTTGCCAAGCGCTGGTGCTAAATGTTCTGCATCCATTATCTCTTTTAATCTCCACAATCCCTTTAAGAGGTAATCACAGGTATTGTGTCCACTCTATAGATGAGGTTTAAAGAGGTTAAAGGCCAGCCGAAGTTCCCACAGCTCTGCTGTGCCTCTGCTTCCTGCCCCCACCCTCTGTCCCAGAGTACAGACCTTGCCACCCATCTTCCAGCCCCTCAGAGCTTTCTCAGTTCTGACATGCCCTGTCTTATGCCCAAGCCTTAATTCATGATCCCTTTCCCTCCCTTCCTCCCTCCTTCCTCCCTTCTTCCCCTCCTCTTCCCTCCTCTCTGCCCTCCCTTTCCCTTCCCTTCTCTCTGCTAACTCTTCTTGCCCAGCTGGCTTTGGCTTAGATGCCACAATCGATGAGATGTCTTTCCCACCTAGACCACAGCCGCCAGTGGCTGCCAAACCAGCAGGTGAAAGCCTGTGGGAAACCCAACCGAAATGGAACCTGTTCAGGCCTCTAGGTCTCAGTTTACAGGACGTCCAGGGGGCCAAGCAACATGCTAACTGACACCATGGGGATAATAAGATCATCAAAATCTAGACTCTTCGATACTCTACAGGATACCTAACCTGCTTTAGTCAACAAATAAATTACATAAAATAATAAAAAGGGTAGGAACCTATGGATTAGAGGAGAGTTGAGAGACAAGTCAACCAAATGTAATGTGTGGATCTTTTGTGGATCCTGATTTGAATAAACCAACCGTAAAAACTTTTTTGAGACATACAGGGTAATTTGAGCACTGATTGGAGATTTGCTAATACTAAGGAACTGGTGTTAATTGTTTTAGATATGATAATGGTATTGTGGTTATGTTAAAGAATTAAAATGTGGACATATTTATCCATGTAAAAATTTAAAATTATGTTTATTAAAATTATGATAAATAAGATTAAAAGATAAAAGCTTTTTTAAAAACAATTTGCCTTCTATGCCCCTAATTATGAATTAGGTACTTGTATGAACTCTCAAAGAATCCCTGAAATTCCCCATCAGAGCAGTCACCACACTTTCAAGTAACAATTTCATTAACATCCTTCTTCCCCATGCAACTGTAAGATGTGTGAGGGTGGAAATGTGTCTTTCGGTCAGTCTTGGGTCCTTTGGACACACATGCATGCGCACACACACCCCTACACACACCCATGTCCCCCAATACCTACACACACCTGCAAGCACCTCCACCCACACACAAATACACACCCACACGTGAGCTTGACCTCATGTTCCCACATGCTCTTCCCACCTCTCTGCCCAAGTCTACGACCCACTGGAGCCCCTGGGGCAAGCAGGAGGAAGAGGCTCCATGACATCCCAGAGGCCCCCAGTCCAGGCCTCTTAGGAGTGCGCTTGAAATGTCTCGATTTCTCAGACTCAAGGTTCCTCCTCTCCCCTCCATACACCCACTCTACACACACACCCCTGCCAGAGTCTTCTTCCTTAACTACCACTTTCACCCTGCCTCTGCCTGGCTCAAAATTCTTCTTAGGGTATTGTCTCCACTGGATTGTCTTACAAAATAAGCAGCCAGTAAGCACATGCACAGTGCTCGGCCCACTGGCAGAGCTAAAGCTGTAAAAGGTAAGATCCCTGCTCCCGAAGACCTCGGCTGTTCAGCCAGGATGTCCTGATGACAGCCACCACGTCTGAGCACCTATTATGTGCTTTCCCTGCGTCATCTCATGATTCTCACAGCAGCCTATGGAATTGGCTCTATTACCACATTTCTACAGAAAGAGAAACTGAGGCTCAAAGAAGATGAAGCCTCAGAACATATTGCACCCAGAGCCTGATTCCAACCAAGGTCTTGTCTAACCCCAAAGTCTACTCTCCTAGGATGGTTTTATCGGCTTAGACACCAACGACCTCCCCAACCCACCCAGCCTAAGTCCTGCCACTCCTGGCCGGGGTCCCCGAAGCTCTGGGCCCATCAGTCTCCCCATCACCTCGCAGACTCACCAGGTGCAGTCATGACTCCCTGCCATTGCCCCTGCTGTGCCTCTACCTGAAAAGCCTTTCCCCTCAATTAGTTCAAAGTTAGTGTGTGTTTTGGGTGGTTGAAAACCAGGGAAGAGATCAACTTTAGGATGTGATAAACACTATCCTTGGAAAGATATTTATTCTGTGTAACAGAAGGGGTGCTTAAGCTGAGGTTTAGCACATGAGTACGGTGTGCTAGTCAAAGGAACATGGAAGGGCATTCTAGTCAGAGGGAACAGCAAGGGCAAAGGCACAGAAGCATGCAAGAGCTGGGTGTTTTCAGGGGTCAGCAAGCTGCCCAGTGTAGGATCTCAGATGCACTGATGGGAGTGAATGAACATCCTAGGCCAACCTCAGTTAGGAGCAATCTCACTCTCTGCCTAGAACATCTAGTAAAAACATTCCATCATCCCTGGCCCCCCATGGTTGAGGATGATGATAAAGATGATGATGATGATGATGATGAACTTGATGCATCAGGGGCCCAAGGTGTCTTTTCTACTCCTAACCCCCGAGAAGTGTCCTGTGTGCACCTCAAATGGGGTGAAGAACCCATGTCCTCTTCTCATCCTCCACCCCACTGACCAGCACACTGGGAAATTAAGAAAATTGGAACTGGTAATTAGGAGTGTCTACCTCATCTGTTGGGAGACAATCAAGAACAGGCACATGACACCCTCCAGACCTGGCTGCCCCACACAGTGCCCTCCACCTCCACTCCCTTGGGGGACTGGCCAGAACTAGAATTCTGGGCACTGCTAGGCCCGAGCTCCTAGCCAGTCCACAGCACACCCGGCTCTGCACACATTTCATTCCAACAATGAAGGGAAAGGTCAAGGTGCTCCCGGGGCCTGGAGGCAGAGCTCCAAAGGCTGGATCCACCCCCTGAGGAGCCCTGGAACTTCTCAGCTTGGAAATGAAATGACACATGCAAGAGGGCAGACATTTCCACTCCTGAGCAGCCGTTGTTTCCTCAAGAAGCAAACAGACACTGCTCTCCTCCACAGATGGGCGCCTAGAAAACACAAAATTGCTTCCAAACTACAGATTGCGCCAAAGCCCCACATCACCTGCTAGCAGGCAGACTCTGCCGTCACTTGTTTGGAGTCTCCAGGGAGTCAGGAGCATCAGGGCTAGCCTGCCAACGACTACAGAGAGAAGCCCAATCAGTGCCATTAAGTGGGGGTTGATTTTTAGATGACGCAGTCAGCAGGAAGGAGGAACCAGCCAAGATTGGGCTGGAAATCCTACTGCTCTGGCTGCTCTTCCCAGTCCTGCCACCAGCACTCATCCACCACGATCAAGTCATCTTTCCCATCTGAAAATGGGGTTGCTAATGAAGCCCATTTACAGGGATGATTCTTGGAGTCGTGAGATGATGACTGTAAAAGTGTAGGAGGTTGGGCATGGAGTCGATAAGCTGGGCTGACAAAATGCTTGGCCCGTGCGCAGCCATGCCTCTCCCCATCACCCATGACAGACATTGCCAGTAGACCCAGGCACACGTATCCACCAAGTCACAGTCCTCCCCACCGCAGCTCACCCTGCTGACACCCCAATCGATGCCAGCTGGCACAGGAGACAACATCGATTTGCCTTCTTGGGATAATCAGTGAGGCCTCAAGCCATGAATCCCTGAAGGACCGTTTAATGGTGAAACACAGGGAGTGTCACAGCCTTGGGCCATGGTTCACATGCAGTTTGGGCTCTAAGAGAAGAGAAGAGAATCTGCCTGTGGAAGGGGCTCTGAAACCCCTCCCTTCACCACAGCCTGAGAGACTCGGCTGCCCCAGTAGAAAGATGCTTCTCCCCATGGAGGATGTGCAGACACAGCCCACTCGGGCTGGTGCCCTAAACCAACCCATCTCTCACAGATGATCCCAGGGTTTCTAAGCCAAGATGAAGGAGGGTCTGTGGCGAGTAATAAATGCCCCAAAGCAAGAAGTGACCACTCATCCATCATCCATTCAATGCGTCAGCTAACAGTACGAGGGAAGGATGAGGGCTAGCTACTCCAGAGCAGGTGGTCAGGGGAGGCCACCCAGAGGAAATGCCCCTCTGAGTTCTGGCCCTGAAGAGACCCACCAGGAAGAAGGCATCCTGGGCAGAGGAAACCAACGGTGCCTAAAGATTGGGCACACTTGTGGTTGAGGACCACCATAAGAGACCTGCATGTGACCCCACTACCCCGCTTTGCTGGCCTGCACTCCCAACTGTGGCCCACTCAGCTGCAGGGCTGCTGCTGCTCCAGCCCTCCCTCTTTGCCCTTAGGTCTGAGTCCCAGGGGTGTAGGGAGCTGCTGGGATTGGGGCACCCTCTCTTCAAGATGCTGCAGCCCCTCTAGACTCCCCAGGCCAAAGAGAGGTTGGAATCTTCCAGACTCCTAAGGATGATGAGCTGACCAAGAAGAAAACTGCTCTTTAGCAATAAATATGGTAAGAGGCCTGGGGTATGCCCTGGGTCCTCGACTTAAACCTGGTTGTGAGAAAGAATCAGACTACCTTTGCCCTAACCTTTTTAGAAAAAGTCTCCGAGGCACAGTCATCTCACCAACAGGCAGAAGCTCCCCTCCCACCACCCTGTGTGACCCCATGCCCCCACTCTCGCATAGCCCTGCTGGTGACGAGGCAGATACCACGTGAGGAGAGTGACATTCAGCAGGAGGGAGCTCCCCGTCGAGCTTCTTCTCCTACTTCCCATTATGTGGCTGAGCCACCTGGCTGACCCTTTACCAACCCCTGCCCCTTGAATCTAGGACAGCAGAGGGCTCTTGCAGGGCCCTCAGGACATGGGCCTGAGAACGTCTGCAGCTTCCAGTTCTGCATTCAGATTGCTACCCCTGTCCACACCAAACCCCTGGTGCTTTCTAACAAGTCCACCCGAGTGGGGTTGCACTCTGAGCCTGACCCCCCAGGGTCAAAGCATCCCAGAGACTTCAGGGCAGCAGACATCAGCTGGAGAAGGTCCACTCCATGAAGATCTGCAGTGGAGACCAGCCTGCTCGGGATCAGGCCTTTGACAGGAGGAAACCACCAAGTCATCTAGCAAGAAGAAACGTGAGCAGTGACATGCCAGCAGGAGTGGAAACAACGATTGTCATAAAAACAACATCAACTGTTATTGGGTGCTTACGATGTGCCAGGCATGATCTCAGTGCTTCTGTTAGTCCTCAGTGACCCTACGAGGTAGGTTCTGTGATCGTCCCCTTTACTGATGAGGTAACTCACTCCCAGTGTACCAGGTTATGGCAGGGAGGGCGCCAAGGCTGAAGAAAACTGGTTGGAGAAGAAGCTCAGTGTCCAGCAGATGCAAATCAAACACAGACTCAGCCTCTCTGAGATGACCCCTGCAGGAAGGCTCGGAGGACCTTTGGGGACTGTGAACCCTGGAGGCCTGGGCGGTCTGTGTGACATCTCGGAGTTTCTTCCTTGGCCTCGACATTCCATATACCAGGCCTGGAGAGCCATTAAAATGCTTCTATTTCCACATCCCCAGTGATTCCAGGAAGGCTACAACTCCCAGTTACGAGCTACGTGGAGGAAAGTTGGAGAAGGAGTCAGAGAAAGGATTCCAGTTCCTTGCTTCTCCCCACCCGCTACCTCATCCTCAAGCCTGTTTGCTGTTCCGAACTTTGCTGGCAAAGGCTGCAGAAATTGGGATTAAAAGAGAAAGGTAGAGGGTGACCTTATGGAGGGACCTATGAGCCTTTCATTTGGGATTTGAATTGCACCCACTTCCCCTCCCCTGCCCATCCATTTCAAAATGCAGAAGATAAACCTGGCACATCTCTCGATTATCAGCCCACCTTCTCTAGCAGTTTAACCCTGAATAGAAACTTAAGCTGCCCTTCTTACCATTCGAGTGGCTTTTCCTCTTCGAGCCTATAAATGGCAAATTCACTTTTGCTTACATGAGTACTAAAAAGATATTTGAGCATGTTTAATGCGAAAAGTGCATGTTTTCAGATTCTGTATCTGCAGACAAAAGGTCCTAGCACCGTATTTTACTTTTCAGCTTCTTCCAAGCCTAGAAAATTTCCACTTCAAAGCTGTAGCTTTCTTATTTTCTTTGTGGAAAAAATGCATTGGTAACAGTTAGAGATTATTCCCTCCTGGCTCACTCTCTCCCTATGTGTGGCGACAGAGGGACAGGCACTCATGCTCCAACACAGCCCTTCTGCACTGGCCACCAAGACCACTCCTGTGTCCATCTGGACCCTGACTCCCCATCACTGGGCAAAATGTTTAATTCACTGAGCATCCAGCGAGCCAGCAAATGCAGAGTGAGAAGACAAGATAGGGGCGGTTTTGATGTCTGTGGGTGTCAACTCCTGGGGGCCAAGCTTGGCTGGACAAAGCAAAGTAGCCCCACAGGGCAAAGGGAAGCAGCAGGGGCAAGCAGAGGGCATTAGGGCTCTCCCAATGCAGACTCCTATTTTGCATTAATTTCTTTTAAATAACACCTTTTAAGCTGCAAATCTCCAGAAGAGGGGGATGACTATTAAAGCAGGAGATCTGGCCATGCATTAAGGAGTGAAAAGCCTGTTTCCATGCAGAAGCCCAAGGCTGGAAGCTGTCACTCCTTTCAGAGGCTGGAGATTTACTGAACTCAAACAAGAAAAGGAGAAGCCCTAGCATAACAGCCGCAGATCCTCGTTCCCAGAGACAAAGAAAAGATGAGAAACTAAAGAGAAAAATACCAGTTAGGGGAATAAAACCAACAGAAGGAGATGTTTTCCAGGAACAAAGTGCCTGACTCTTCAATATACCTCTGCAGATCAGAGGTGACAGACCACAGGAGGAGGCAGAAGAAATGTACCTCCTAAGACTGGAGTGTTCATGAAACACTGAACTAAGGAGCAAGTCTCACAAAGCCCTCGGCAGAGAGTTTGCGTACTGAGGCTGGCTGGCCTGCCACATCAGAGCCCTTGCTCCAAACAGAACTCCCTATCTTTCTTCCAGAACCTTATTTCATTTGCCAGAACCTAAGGAAAGAACAAAACTAACAATTGTGGGCTTCGTAAACTGTGGATAGACAGCGAGAAGGACAACAGAGAGGACACAGACATTCAGAGCAGAATGCTACCTTTCCTGTAAGCATCCAGGCTTGGATGACCTCTTGGAAGGTTTCTAGGCTGAGAAGTCTCAGTCTTTGCATTTCTGCTTCAGAAAGTTCCAATCATAGTATTAGAAGAGGCCTCAGATGAGGAAACTGAGGCCCAAGGGAAGAAACTGAGAACAGGAGTGGTGGTGCGGGTAGCACAGTAAGTCGGGTCCCCTCGAAACTGAGGCCTTGCCACCAGTCCATTCCCCCACCCACAAGCCACACATGCTGAACCCGGATGTGGTGGCCGGGGGAGATCCAGGCAGGAACATCTCAGGATGAAACTATCAACTCAGTTCAAGGAATATGGAGTGAGCCCATATGCACTGGGCTGCAGGAGTCCCGACCTGGAGGAAGCTTAGCCCCTATTCTCTGAGGCTCTGGCTTTGGTGGGGAGAAACCAGCACGGGTTCAACTCAGAAAGAACAGGAATAAAGGAGGGTAGAGTGAGGGTAGAAAACGGAGGAAGCAAATAAAAGAGAGAATTCACAATTCCATGCAAACAGCTCCCAATGACAGAGTGAAGAAAGCACTGTCGCTCCCGTGTGCCTTCCTTCTGCTCAGTTCGGCCCACCCTACGGGGACTTAGGGAGCAGCTGGTCTGTGGATAAAGTTCAGAAAGTAACAGGCGGAAGCCCACCGCCAGGCAACCTGTGGTCTGCGAGGACAGACAGACAGCCGGAAAGGAGTGGCCCAAATACTCATGTCATGACCTTTGCACTAAGTGACACAGAGGAGGACAGGACGACAGGGGGTGGTAGAGTAGGTAACAGGAGCTAGCTCAACATAGGGGACATCTCCTGGAAGGAGTAACTCTGAGGTTGAGATGAAAGTGAAGAGTTGAAGGGGCTGTGCCCGGTAGGACTCATCAGGCAGAGTCAAGGGTGGGACCAGAGCCCTCAAGGGTCTGGCAAAAGGCTCTCGCGGGCATTTGTAGGTGGGGCGGGGGAAGGGGCTGCACTGACAGTAGAGAGTGAGGGGAGTCAGGGCAGGCTGGGCCTTGTAGGCCACATTAAGATATTTTTTGTTTGGGTTTATGGTTGGTTTGCTTGTTTTTCTACTTTATTCTCAGTGCAAGGGAAACCACTGAAGTGTTAGAGGCAGAGCGGCCCATGAATTTGTTCATTCCTCATTTCAGTTAACACAGTTTAGCTTTACACTCTTTATGAGTATTCTGTATGCAAACAACAAAGGTTTTATAGGCCTATACTTGCTAATTATACAACTAATTAAGTTCGTAATCAGGACAATCTCTAGGCCCCCTGAGACCATCAGCACCAGGACAGCACTGTGGGGAGGTGAACCGTCTTGGGCCATCTCTTCCCACGTTCCTATAACTTAATTGGTTATCAGATGGATGACTTGAGATTTTTCATTATATGTGGCTAGAAAAAGATGCAGAGGGCTGATACCATGTGTGTGAGCATGTGCCTCTGTGCAGGCTGTCCGCATCCTCTGCTTGCAAGGGGCTTGACCCAGGCTGAGCAAATGGTGTTGAACTAGCTGGGGCTCAGCAAAGCAATCCATTTATTATAATTCTGCTGAGAAGAGGCCCAGTAAATCAAAGAGACAACCTGACTGCAAACAAATTACACACCAAGAGATAGGCTGAAGGGAGGGAGGGGAGTGCAGAGTTGTGGTCAATTGGGAAAAGTGCAAATAAAAAGGAAGGAGATAGGGAAAGCCAGAGAATAGAACCCTCAGGGACGCCTGGAGTCAGAAAGAAATAAAAATGGAGCCCAATTTGTCCATCAGGAAGAAAAAGAAAAAGAAAAGTGTCCTACAAGAGAGATTTCATTTGCTGGAAACCCCTAACTTAAAAACCCTTGACTTAAAAAACCAACTGCCCTTTGTTCTCTGGAGGGGTCACCTAGGGAGTGATTGATGGGCAGTTCCTTTCTCCTGTGCAAATGCACAGAGTTCTCTTTTCTCATGCAAATAGAGAGGGGATCTCTTCTTAATACAGAGTTAACCTGTTCCTGGTACCCTGGTGCAAGTAGGTAGCCCAGCCTAAGAATCCTCCAGAAGCAACTGCCCTTTTGGAGGTAAAGACGCTCTTGCTGGGTCAAGGTCAAAAGAAAAAAAAAAAGGGTCCCAGCATGGAACTCCGCCCAGGTTCCTGTCACAAGAACATGACAACTGGTGAGTAGCTGTGGTTGGGACAGCCAGCCCACACCCCTGGTAGGGACATGTGGCAGTAAATGGGCTTCAAGGCCAAGATGAGGAAGTAGTTCAACTACCACTTAAAACATCCTTTCTCTGGAAAAATACACTCCTAGATCCAAATAACTCCCTTATAAGTTCAATTCTGTCAAAGACCCTGCTTGGGAAACTGGGAAGTACTTCTATTGCAGCAGTAAACAGGGCAGGAAGAAGGTTGGGAGAGTACCCGCTTAGACAATGAAAGTTACACCACAGTTCTCCAAAACTCACTTATAAGGAAAAAAGCCTGAATAAAGAGAACAATATGAGCTATCGTAGGAGGCTGTGGTCCATGGTCATTCCCAAGGAATCTGAACAGACTCTTCCTATCTGAGATGCCATCCTACTCTGCGACAAGATTATGGAGAAGATAATCTCTAGCAGGCTGAAAGTCTGAGGAACATTTGGGGACCCAAATAATCATGAGAACTGGCTCTTTAGTGTAAACACTGAAGCTGCAAGGAGAACTCGAACACCCGGATCCTACGAGGGTGCTTCATTGTGGCTCCCAACACCCAGACAGGCCTTTGAAATCAATCTTGGTTTGAGTATCAATGTGGAAGCCCTAAATAAATTGCAGTCATGCACCACATGACGACGTTCTGGTCAGCGACGGACCGCATATGTGATAGTGGTCCCATAAGACCAGTACCATATAGCCTGGTGTGCAGTGGGCTATACCATCTAGCTTTGTGTAATTACACTCTAGGATGTTTGCACAATGCCAAATCACCTAATGACACATTTCTCAGAGCACATCTCTGCATTAAGCGACTCACGGCTGTATTAGCAGAAAATCCAGCAATACACCAAAGTACCAAGTGGGGTTTATTATAAGGCAAACATAGTTCAATATTAGAGAATCCATAATATAATTAACAATATTAATATAGCCAAAGCATTATCTAAGCATCTCAAAGGACACTGAAAAGGCAATAAATAAAACTCAATGCTCATTCTTGATTTTTAAAAAACTCATAATAAAATAAGAATAGATGGATATTTTCTGCCACGATGATATATATCTTTCTCAACACAAAATACTTAATTGGAAAACACCAGAATTTTTCCCATAAAAATTAGGAACAAGGCAAAATTTCCACATTTACCACTATTATTTGGCAGAGTTATGAGGCAGTAGGCAAAACAATTAGTCTAGGAAATTAGAAATGTAAATTGGAAGGAGGAGACAAATATGGTCAAAATTAGTAGATAATATGATTGTACACCTGGCAAACCCAAGACAATCAACTGGCAATCTGCTGTAAACAGTAAAGGGGCAGGTTATCAAAGTAAGATATAGAAAGCAACGGTTTTTATAATTATAAACAACCACCAATTGGAAGATATAATGGAAGAGAAAAACTTCATTTATAATGGCAACAAGAAAGACAACATGTGAAGATGGACTTATAGTAAAAAAAGATACATTCCATATTCTTAGATAAGAATTCTAAACATCATAAAGATGTTAATTATTCCTAAATTAATCTATAAATTTGATTTCATAAGACTATTATTTATTTACATGTTCATTTGGAAATAGTCAAGTTAATTTTAAGGTTAAAACAGAAAAACCAACAGGTACACTCACTTCAAAGAGCAGCCTGACTCTACTTAGGAAGACTCTCCTATGAACAAGCAATTCCATTCCTGGGTATAGATCCAAGAGATCCAAGGGAAATTCTTAGAAATCTACAAGAATGTCAGTGGAAGTACTGTTCATAATGGTGGAAAATCGTATACAAGCTAAATGCCCATCAACAGGAAAATGAATAAATAGTGATATTTTATACAACAAAACACTACACAGCTGTGGTAATAATGGCCTAGAGTAAGTTTCCTCAACATGGATGACTCTCTCAAACATAATGTTGACTTGGGGGAGAAAGGGCGAGATTCAGAACAACACATAGAGTATAACACCATTTTAAAAAATTTAGAAACATCTAGATTACTGTTTTGTTTAGGCCCACATACACAGGCATTAAAAGTGAATAGAACGTGAGGAAATAAAAAACACCAACTTCAGTGGCCATCCTGGTGTGAAGAGGAGCAGGGACTGAGGAGAGATGGAAGGGGCTTCCTCTGCATTTGCAGAGGACACTGGAGATATTTCAGAAGCTGGGTGGTAGGTAGATCGGTGTCTACAGCACATTTATCTTTCTTTTTTTGAAGTGCTGATCATTCTTTATACTTTTTATAGATCTGAAACATGTTAAAAACATTTAGTCTAAGACAAATAAGCAAGAATAGCCAGGAAAACTTGCGTAAAAGAACAATAAGAGGCAACTCGTCCTATCAGATACTAAAATATACTATCATGCCTTAGCCAGTAAAAAGTGTGGTACTGGCATCAAAAGAGGACAATTAATGGAATAAAATATAAAGTTTAGAAACACCTCCACCTTTCTTTTTCCAGAGGGCTACTTGTTCTAACACAATAGTTTCTGTATGGTAGTGCTTCTCATCATTTTTCACCCAAGTATCCCTCATGATAAGGTGGTGGTGAACAAGGGGGGTCTGGGGCCACAGCCCAAAGTGTCCCACCATGGGGGCAAAACTTCTTTGAAGACTCAAGCTTTATTGTTGCAATGAATGCAGAATTTGCATTCTACTCAAAAATATATTCTTGTTCATAATCCCCCAGCCCAGGCCACCATCTCCTCCAGCCTGGCCTCTTGCAGCTGCCCCTCACTGGTCCCCTCCTCCAGTTTCCTCTCTTGTCTTCCTACACAATAGGTAGAGGGATCTTTTAAACATGTAGATCCTATCTATTCACCCCCCTGCTTAAAACTCTTCAACAGCACCCCATTGTACTCAGCGGAAAATCTAAATTTCTCATCAGGACCTATAAATGGTTCCTAAGGGGTCTACCTTGGCGCACCTCTCAGCCCTCAGGCCCTGTACTCAGACCCTTCCAACTGACCTCTCCGCTACTGGAATCTGCCAAACTCTTCGCACTCAGAATCTCTGCACTGTCCTTCTTCCCCTTCTAGAAGATTCTTTGAAGCTCCAGAAGAACAGAGGTTTTGTCTCCTTGTACATTTCTGTGTCTCCATTCCCAGCACAGTGACTGCTACGTGGTGCCACGCAAAATATTGGATGAATAAGCAAATTACATGTGAGTAAGTTTGACACTCCAGGAAGACATGCTTTATTTCCAGAAAAGAGAGGATATCTTTTCCTAGAAGGGACTAGGCATATAGGCTACATCAGACCGTAGAATGCTTTTACCGCAGGTCTTTAGATGCCCTAAAGAATCTCCCTCCCTCATGACATGGCGTTTACTGAGGAGACCTTCCTCATTGGTGTAGAACTGAGATTGCCCTAGTTTTGATCTCAGTGAGCTGTGCATCAGGCCAGGTCTGGCCCAGTCACAGGAAGGTCCCTGGTGCTCTGACTGGCTGTCCTTGTGTGAAACTACAGATGCTGCCTCTCAGAGGGATAGCCCTTCCCTGGCCACTGAAAGGATTCCCTCTGCTGAGCATGCCTCAGCTGCCCCTGGCGGCTGTCCTCCAGGGAAGGGAGCAGGATGCACCAGAGATGGAACCCTCCACACGACCCTCCAGCCAGTGCTCCCAGCAAGAGGAGTTCAAGTCTTCCCCTGGTACAAAATCCTTTCCTTAGGAAAGTTCTCACTCTATCCTTTGCCAAGAGGAGAGGGTGAAGATGGTCAACACAAAGCCAGGCTGGGAGGCCCCTGAAGATCAGAAGCAAATTCTTTCAGGTGTAAAATACAACCTGTCCTCTCTTAAATGGCATTTTGATATTTGTTTGATGATTCCTCCTCTAATATTGACATAGTTCTCTTTCCTTACAAGGAGCTCTCAATATTGCTTGAGTATTGAGATATGGTCTCATTAATCTTCAACTTTTATTAACTTACAAAATGAATCATCCTGCAGAGTTAAAACAACAAAAGCTTGATTTTCCTGTATCATCATTCCCCAAACAACTTCTTTGCATTATTCAGATTTATAATGAGTTGTTTTGGTAGTCTGTGAGCTGACATCAAAAGACATAAATGAAAATAAATACTTTCTATTCTTTCCTATGCAAATGTCACTCTCTTTCTGGCTGCCCTTCCTCCCAAACCCAGTGTGGTCGATGGTTATAATAATGGCCCCCAATGAATCTTGCCTCCCTGTGTCCACACCTCTTGTCACGTGACTTTGCCACTCCTTCCCTCAATAGGGGATGTCTGTTTCTCCACCTTCCTGAAGCCAGGCTGTCCCTGTGGCTTGCTTTGACCAATAGTATGGGTGGAAGTGATGTGTGAATTCAGGAGCTCTGGGGACCTGACAGCTTCCACTCTTGTCCTCCGATCCTGAGCCCACCATGCTATCAAGAAGCCCAGTGGAGCCTACTGAAAGATGAGAGGCCACCACCTGGAGGAGAACAAGGCCCCCAGCCAATAGCTAGCACCAACTGCCCGACACAAGAGTGAGGCCACTTTAGAGACCCCAACCCTCCAGCTAAACGCAGCTGCACGAGTGAGCCGAGGTGAATCCAGAAGAGAAACGACCCAGCCAATCTACTGAATTATGAAAAATAATAAACTCTTAGTGTTTTAAACCATTACACTTTGGGGTGGTTTGCTATGCAGCAAGGGATAACCATTGCCCTATGTCTGTATCCCTAATTTTTTTTCCTATTTCCCAAATTCCTCCCAGGTGAACTCACTGTTTGGAAAGGAGCGTCAATCTGATTTTCAATCACTTTGCAACAGCCACTGGTCTTGGACGGAAGTCACGATGCCTCCTCTGACCCACCAATTACTAACTGTGTGACTTAGGGTAAGTAACTTAAACTCTCTCTCTGCCTCAATTCCTCGCCTGTAAAATAGGGATGATCACAGTGCCGACCCACGTATGTTGGGAGCGTGAGATAAAATATGCAAAAGGTTTGCACAGTTCCCAGCACATAATGAGTGCTCAAGAAAGAGTAGCTGCTACTATGACTATAAAATATTTATTCAAGGAGTATCTTTATTGAATGTTCCATCAAATTGTTATTTGCAGGAAGGAAAGGCCTAATATTTTACGGAGCACTCTTTCTGTGCCACGGATCCTTATTTCTGTTTGTCTTTACAATGACATGCCACATGGCCATGGCAGAAAACCATGCCTGAGTTTGAGTCTCATCTCTGTCACTTATAAGCTGTGTGACCTTGGGTAAATGACTTAACTTCCCTGTCTCAGTTTTCTCATCTGTGAAGTCTGGGGATAGAAAGTGTCCCGACCTTCTGGGGTTGTCGTGAGAAGTAAATCTGTTATTTCCTGTCGAGCATGCAGAGAGTAGCTGGCCTCAGTGAGTGTTCAATAAATATTTGCAACAGGTTATAATCCCCCTGGGTCAGATGATGGTGCTGGGACTCAGGAAACAGGAGTAATGTGAACAGGGCCACACAGGTAACAAGCAGAAGAGCTATCTGACTCCATGCCCTCTGCTCTGGCCACTATCATCACACTTGTGAAAAGAGGTCCCCCAAACCCTCCTGCTTCTGCTGAACTCGAGAGGCAGAGCCTGCCTCTCCATGCTTCATATTTTATTTTTCTACAACTAAACTCACCTGCTGAACCATCCTCTTCTCCCAGGAAAGTTTTTTTTTTTTTTAATTAACTCTTTAGCCAACACTCAGATCCCCATGGCACCACTTTTGTGCATGGAATTAGCCTCCAATCCTGCCCAATCTGGGTTCTTTCTCAGCCCCATCTCAGCTGCCCAGGCCACACGTGATCTCTCTCACGGTGCCCATCTTCAGGCTCACACATGACCGCCTCATGGATTTGGTTCAGTTTGGCTCAGTTTCCAGTCAAGCCACCGTCTCCCATCTGTGAGCACAGCAGCGTCTCCCAAAGGACTCACCTGAAGCACCCTAGTAGTGACAGGACCCACCATTCCTTGAAGGAGTTCCTTGATCAAAGCCTGGAAAATACTGCTCGCTCTCTCCTTCACCAGGAGTCTGAAGCTCTGCCAAGTCAACAATAATTAAGCCCACTCACTTGACTTTGTTGTCCCCAAGGTTTCCCAAACTTTATAAGCCATGGAACCCTTCTTTCTCACAGCATCAATTATGTTCCACAAAATTCCTTGGAGATCATGTAAGGAAATTTGGTTGGGGAGTCGTGCAGAACTGGAGCAGATGATCTGAGTGTTGCCTGCTGCTTAACTGTCCTCAAACCTGGGATTGCCTTTCAAATATATAAATTAAAATAGGCGGATATGGGCACAATTATTCTTCTGAAAGGAATCACAAGAAACTGTTACCAGTGATCATCACTGGGAAAAGAAATAGGGGTTCAGATTGGGAAAAGGGGTTATCACTTTTCATTCTGCACTTTGCTGCTTGAATTTTCTAGTATTACATACATACCGTTTTGTTGTTTTTTAATGCCAACAGTTCACTGATGCTCTGTTCATTATTCTTCAATCTTTTATCCTTCTGTGTTTCTTTTTGGATTGTTTCTATTACCATGTCTTCGAGTGCACGAATCTTCTGCAATGCCTCATCTTCCTTCAATCCCATCCAGTGTATTTCTCATGTCAGAGGTTCATCTCTAGATGTTCCATTTGGACCTTTTTTTTTTAATCATCTATTTCTCTCCTTACCATGCTCATGTATTCCTCTACCTTCTCGAAAACCAGAGATAACTCTCTGTACCATTAGAATCCAAAACTTTTTACTTCAGTTACTTGGAGAATTCAACACAAAGTCACCCTTTCAGATCTGCAGTATGAGAATCCATGCATCCACTCATTGTGTTTCCTCCAAGGGCTGACGTCAATTCCAGCATGCCTTTATTTATATAAGTGTTCAATAAAGGCTTGCTGATTGATTGACTGCAGTTCCTAAGACCAGGTCTAAATAGATGGATTGCTCAATTTCTGTTCACTGGTCCAGCACCTCCCTTGCGCCCGCACCTGTCAGCTGTGGGTCCAGCCCAGCTCAACTCACGCAACGGAGGAAACTGGGAGACTTTCCTGCCAATACTCCAGGCCCCAGTATCTCGGTATCTTAAAATGCAAAGATTCAAATTAGCCAAAGGAAATACGGTCTAGGTCATTCAGGCCTTTTGAAAAGAAATGGTATTATTAACTCATATCCTGTTGCTTGTTTATGCTGACTTTTGATATTTTGTTTAACTAACAGGATCATGTCCAATGCTTGCTCAGTCTTTGAACCCCAACTAATTAGAACCCATCAGACTCTCTAGCAAGAACAGACCACCTTCTGATCAAATAAACTTCTGAATCCCCAGAAACGGCATCTGAGCAGCTTGGGCTTCAAGCATAGATTTTCAAAGAGTTAAAAGAAAGCCTACACTCATTTATTTATAATAAGCATATGCATACAAAAAGGCTTCTTTGAGGCTTCATCACGTAATAGAAGTGTGATCACTCATGGACTCAGAATTCCTCCAGCTATGCACCTCCCAACAAGGAACACTCAAATCCCTGGCTTCCCCAGACCATCACTGCTCCCTGAAATGCTGCAAGGGGGGACCACAGCCTCTGACACGTGGGACTCAGCCCATGGTGACTCACGCTGGAACACTGCTCGGACATTTGGACGTCACTGACCCAGAAGTCCGGCCACAGCCTCAGGGCCTAATGCATAGAGGCCAGATGGGAGGCAGCAGAGGGCAGTGCACCAGCTCTAGAATAGACAGACCTGGGTTCAAATCCCATCCCCCCCACCACCTAGCAGCAGTGTGGCCTTGCATAAATCATTTAAATTCATGGCGGCTACATTTCTCACCTCGTAAACCGGCAGAAACCGTTTGTGACTCATCAAGTTGCCATGGGATGATGTATGAAATGCATTTAGCACAGTGCCCAGTGCCGAGAAGGTACCTAAGGGCTACTCTTCCTAACCACTCCCTGCTCACCTCCAAGGCAGGGCAACACCTGCCCTCTGGGCATCTCAGCCCTCCAGGAGCTGCTACAGAGGCTCCACTGTAACCAGAGGTTACTCAGGAAGGTCCAGTCTCAAAACAGACATGATCCCCTTGCCCAGCCCCCACCCCAATTCCCCTTTCCGAGTGAAATAATGTCTTTTATTTTCTGATGGCTAACTGAGGGTTCATTGCCAGTTGTTAAAAGCTAGCCAAGGAACCCTCTCCTCCTCCAGGAATCTTAAATATATCACTTGATCTTTCTGAGAGGGTTTAAAGTTGGTCTGGCTTGCAATCTCAGAATTATAAAATGCAAGGATTAAACAGGACCTTTCAAATTCAGTGCTTGAGTCTCCCTCAACATTTCTGCCAGGAGGCTGTACAGTCTCTGCTTGGGATGGAATGCTCACTCTCCCCGTAGCAGGACAAGTCTTTCTAAGACAGCCAGGGCCCAAATCCGAGACTCAGTGTAAACTCTGCTTTAAAGAGCCCTCTTCCTTACAGCGACTCTCATGCCTGTCTCTGAGATTTTTCCTCTCCAGCCTGCCCCCATTTCCTCAATGTTTCTTCTTAGGACAGGTTTCCAGTTTCTGCTCCTCTGAACAGACTATGGCTTGTTTCTCCTCCTTCACAGTGGAGTGCCAACATGGTGGGATGAGCAAATTAGGGGACCTTGTATATAACCTTCTGGTCCTAAGAAATCCTAATTGCAGGAGGGAAGAAATGTTCTTACAGCACATCCCCCTCCAGATCTCCAACTTCATCATTTTAGAGTAGACACCTCCCCTTACACACACACAAACACACACACACAAGTTGATTCTTCATGGTGAATCTGTGTTATAGCCATCTGGACTCTGATGCTTCATAATTGGGATTTTTTTTATAGCTTTAATTATTTCCTCTGTTCTCTTTTCTTTTTTTATATACAATGAATCATTCTGTTCCTGAGAGGAAAAATAAAAAGATTTTTGAAAGTTATGGCTGTAATTTCAATAGAAGGAGATTGGGCTTTGAGCAATATGAGCATTTGTTGTGTTTTCTGAGTCCATTTTTCATCCCCACTGGTTAATGAAGATGTTATTTCTCTCTTGCATTTCGATTGCTAATTTCTGACAAGCATTTTTTTAGTTATGGCTGGTTATAAGCCTCTCGGTTCACCCTCTTTTGTATACTTTATGGAATATTCAGTTCTTCTTGATAGGATGAGGTTTGATTCACCCCTGGCTGTGATTAATTTTGTTAGTATTTGGGGACCTAATTTATGTTTATATCCTTCATCTAGTGTTTCCATTTTCTTTTCTAATTATCCATTTTTCCCCATCTTTTTTCCTGAAATTAGTATTGAATTAGCTTGCCTCTGATTACAGTCTTGGATGCATCCCAAAGAATATTGTTGGACAGCTCCCCATTATCATTCCATTCCATGAATTCTTTGTTTGTTTTTTGCAATAAAGCTTTATTAACCTTCCGTGAACCCTCATTTTCATTTGCTCAGTCGTCTTAGATTGGAAGCTGCGCCAAGCTCTGGTCCGACGCCATGGTAGTCACTCCCACGTCGTCTTCTACTGCCTGCCAAGTCAAGCTCTTTTTAAAAAGTCAGAATTCCAGGGATTAAAAATAAGATCCATGCCTGTGTGGAGGGGCTGATTTATCTAAGAAGCTCTTCCTTCCTTTCAATTATTCATTTATCTACCATTCTGGTGTGGACGTCTGTTGAGGCAGCTCTGCTGATGGGCATAAACCAATTAGCATCCCTTGTCAGGCCTCTTTCTCTTGCCTGGTTTACAGAGAGGTCCCTGCAGAATAGCATCCCTTTTAACCTGGCTCCACAGATGGCTAGCACTCGGTGTCTGCCAGCAGGTCTCGCCATCAGTCTGAGGCAGGTGGGGCCTCAAGAGAAGCTGCTCTGGAATAGGCGTCGCCCCATCCATCGTCAACCAAGGCACCTTTATTTCAAGTCAGCCTGGGATCTGCATTTTGCTTCTTGGTGAGTTCTCCTTTTTGACAATCCCTTGTTCCATCTGCCTGCACACACCTACATGCCCCGACTCACCACATACACATCTACATACAACGGGCTGCTATGTACATGCTATACGCTCCATACACCCATCCACACGTGAAACACACACACACCGCCTCTTTCCATAAACCTCTGGGGCCTCTGCTCCCTAGGAGATGCTATTTCCTTCTTTAGGGATGTTGGTACAAAGGCTCTAGGCCACTGCCAACAAAAGGTCCTCCCGCAACCAGAAAATGCTTGGCTGCCCAGAATCCCCCACGAAAACAGAGCGTTGAAACTGTTTTGACCAGGGCTCCTCTGCTACCCTTTGTCTGCCAAGGTGAGTGTGGAAATGGCACTGTTCCAGTGAGAAACAACTTTATTCCTCTTAACTGCATCCCAAGTCCCAGAACACTCAGCCATGTAATTCTCACACCACCCCTTCCTTTCACAGACAAAGAAATAACATCTCTTCCCTCTTGAAAGAAAGACCTAGAAGCCCAGTTCCAAGCTGCCTAACCTTCCTGTGACGACACACCTGGGCTTCTCATCAGTGTTGAGTGCACGTGTAAGGGCTGCAGGCCCTCAGCCTCATGGTTCGGCTCTACCCCCAGATGCTCATATGCTGCAGCTTTGCTCTGCCCAAGCACCGGCTGGGTGCTCTGAGGGGGGCCCAGGAAGACGAATCTTGGCTGAGTGGTGATATGGGCCTAGTTGTCTGGCCTTGTGGTCCCTGTTGATAGGCCCTCAATGCCACACCCTCAAAGTCGTTGGGGCTGTCTCTTGGCCATGTATAGGGCTACTGCGGTCTCCAGGAAGGGACTGCTGGTTCGGGGGACAGCATGCGGCCAGCACCAGCAGGCCTGCCCTGGGAATCTTTCAGGCCAGTGGCGAGAGGGATGGACAGGGGAGAAAGAGCAGAACCAGCCTTTAACTCCCATGGGCAGCACCCAGCTGATGCCCTTTGCAGAGTGGACAGACCACCCCTGAAGGCATCCTCACCAAATCCTCTTCTTGGCCCAGGAGCCTATTCTTAATCCTAAATGTCACCAAGGTGTCTTGAAGGAGCATGCTTCCACAGAAGCCCTGGAGTGAAGCAGCCCAGGTCTGTCAGCACCACGCCCTCACGTTTTCCAGTCAGTCCTTCAACAGCTGGAGAACAGCAACGTTCCTGTCACCTTCGGTTCTGAGTTTACAGTTGGGCCAGTTCAGACTGGAGCAGAGGGTTTTCTCCCACAAGGCTTCTTCCAGCCTTGGAACAAAAAGCACAATTGCAAAAAACGGAAGCCACACTGAACTGCAGCATTTGGGGCAGATAGAAAGGAACAGGAACCCAGGATTCTCAGAGAAGGCCTTCATTATTTGTTCTTCCAACCTGAGACATCCTCTGGAGTACACTGATTTTTTCCGTCCTCACTTACATCACTTCTATTACCTTCTTTATCTTCTTAGAAATTTCTTCAAGGGTGGACACTACTAGTGCCATTTTTGGATTTGATTTTGCCTGTTTTCACAGCATTGAGCTAGGTTTTGATATAAATCATTCCACAACAACTCTGCAGACCTGTCTTATCTCTACCAGAACTTTGTCCAAACTAGATTTCCATCCTTTAAAGCTCAGGAAATATGACTGATTTCCCCACTGAATCTCCACCCTTTGCATTTCTTGATGGAATATCTGTTAATGCTTTTGGCCTGGAATTGAGATCAGATGTTGGTTTTCCAAGCTGAACGGTAATCCAATGATTTCAGTTCCTTAGACAGTCTTAAGACCTGGACCCACTCTGTGCTGCCTCTGGCCAGCTCTGGGCACCTTGGATATATTACTCTATATATGAGCCTCAGTCACGCCTTCTGCAAAATGGGAGTGGGAGGTGGAGGAGTAAGGTTTTCTGGATAAGCAGGGAGAGGCAGGCACCACCTGTGACATATAAGGTGATTTTAGCGGGTGCCAGACACCACACTGAATCTACTAAATGACTTACGGAGAAACGCAGGCCCCTTTCAACTCCCTTTTGATCCTTCTGAATACCTTAAGGGAGAAAGTCTTAGTTGAGTGTAGTATTTCTTTAACACCTCTTGAACTCTTGATACTCAAAATCAAGAAAACAGGCTGTAGATCTCAGCTAAAGCTTTATATCAATTTTTCATTTGATTCATTTTGACTGTTGTTGTCTATCTATTGTATACATCCAATTTTCCATGCACTAGGTTGATTTACACTTTCTTTTACAAATGAATGCACTTAAATTTTTAAAAAGTGAATCAACAATGGTACAGATATGGCAAAAATTCATCAAGTTGGTTGGTGTGTGAACAACAGAAGTTCAGAAAATGCTGGGCTACATGCGCTAAAGCTCCCTTCTGCCCTCAGCATTGGACTCTTGTTGGGAAAACCACCTCCCTATAATCAGAGTTATCACAGAAGAGCCAAATCCTCCTGTCCCACCAGCTGCCTGGAAGCCAGAGGAAGTCACAGTAGAGAGACCTCTGTTCCCAGGAGCTCAGCCCCCTGCGTGCCCGCCTGGACCTCAGCGAGGAGCTCGCCTCTCTCTAGCAGACGATGATGCCAACCCCGTACGTCAGCTCTCTCCATCAACACAGTGGTTTTTAATTCCTAGGGTTTCCAGCCTCTCTTTGTTCTTTAATAACAATATGAGCAACCAACTATCCTGCCACATATCTGGCTGATTCTCCATTAAGGAAAGAGCAAATTTAAGTTTGGAAGAAGGAATATGAATTATTCAGAATAGCTAATTTCACTTGAGCCATTTTCTTAAGCAATTGCTTGAAGAACAACCTGAAACTTCTTCTTAATTCACGATATACAAATATCCCTAGGAAAGATCAATGGAGACAGGGCCAGAAGGTTCTCCTGGAAGTTCCAGCCTCAGCACTCAAGGCCATCCTCAGCTGGGGTGTGAAAATGCCACACTCAGTGCCCGCCATCACCACCACTGAGAGGGCTGCTGGTAACCTCCACACAGAGGAGAGAGGAGGGCCAGCCTTCCCTCAGCCATCCCCTGGGGACCGTGTGTGATTCACCCTGACTTGACCTGGCGGCACTGGGGGCTCGGCAGAGAGAACTCCTATTGCTGAAGGGAAGGAGGAAGACCTAGAGCAGTGGATCTTGCCTGGCTCCCTGCCTCAGGTAGCACCGTCAGGCCGGGCACCGCCTCTCAGGGCCCCCAGGAAATACGGCTGCACTGTGGATATGAGAGGCTGCCGGTAACACAGTCTCCAGGCCCCCACAATGGAGCCAGCCCTTCTCTCCCACACAGGGAAGCACATGTGAGTGAGGGGGAAGTTGTTACAGAGAACAACCTTAAGCCCCTATAATTGAAAGAAGTAAACAAATTATTCACAAACTTGGGTTATCAAACCCAAACTTTTGTTATCAGCAACAATTTTCTTATGGTCTATCTCCCAACTGATGTGACCTTCTTTCTGGAGTTAGTGTCTTTGGGAAGGTTAGCATCATGGGTGTGCTCTCCCAACCATCAAGGAGGCCTGGCTGAATGTGGAGGCCTGAGGCTCAGAGGAGGATAGGAGAAGTGCTCAAAAGGAAGGAACACAGCTTCAGGGCTGGCCCTGCTTCTTGGGGGCTGCGGTGCTGGCTACTGGGTTGATTTCTCCCCCTCCAACAGAAAGCACCAGCTTCTAAGATGTTGTGCCATTCGTTACTATCCTTGCTGAAAAGCATTCCCATCCAAAGCTGAGATTCTCCAGGTATCCTGTCCATGACACGGCATTCTCAATCCATGAAGGAATGGCCCCAAATGGTGGATCTTACCAGACAAACCACAGGATCTGCAGGATCTGGACCCACAGGATCTGGACCTACAGGATCTTGATGGGTGTGCCTAGCAAGGGTCCACACCTGTTACCATTACCATCATCCAGAACCATGACCCTGGGGTCTACCACCTGACTCCAGACTTTTCTCAGCGTGGCTCCATTTGTGCATGGGCTTGAGGTTGAGCATTCAGTGGGCTCACAGGCACCAAGCCCCCATGGGGTGCAGGCCTGGCATTAGGTGATGAGGAGTCAGAGCTGAATGGGACACACGTCCTGGCTTCAGGGAACTCACAGCACAGTGGGAGAAACACACCCATGAGCAAAAATTCATTCCACTCTGAAGGGAGCATCAAGGCATGTGGGAAGCACGTAAGCCCCCTGGGGTGGTGGGAGCAGTCAGAAAGGTTTGCTGGAATCTGCTGGAAAGGTCCCTGACAGCCCAGCATTTATGGCTTCTTTCTTTAGCAAGAGCACCCTGATTCTGCTCTGGTAAAACACCCCCTCCCACTTACATCCATGGGAATCAGCCAAGCTGATACTCTCCCCATCCTGCCCCAAACATCTGCCCTGTCCTGGCCTGTCACCCCCAGCCACAACAATTGGTCAGTCTCATGACTCAAATCAGCCAATGGAGCCTCTGCCTAGGGCCTTTTGCTGGCACTACTATGGAAATGCATGCTGTCTGCATTTTAAGCCTGAACTTGTGGGTGGCTTTCCCATCACTTTGGGGGCCCACCTAAGAATGAAGCTTACAGAGAAGACAGCAGAGCCATCAGATGGGAGAGACCAAGTCCTGGTTTTGCCTGAGCACCTGGACCCAGAAAGCATGTAACTTTTCAGTTTTGTGAATCAATAAATTCCCTTTTCCTTAAAGCTATTTTGAGTTGGATTTCCATCACTTGCAGCCTACAAAGGCTGAGTTGTGAAGGCTGGACAGGAAACTAGCCAATGAAGAGGGATGGAGGAAGAAGAAAGGCACCTTGGAGATGTGCAGGCAAAGACAGGGAGCCCAGCAGCAGCCTGGAGGCTGGTGAGGAGGGGGCAGAGAGGATGGGCTGGAGAGGTGGGCAAAGGACAGCCCCAGAGGACTCGGGAGCCATGACTCTTATCCTGCAGGGACTGAGGAGCACTAGCCTGTAAGCCCGGGGACAGGACTGTGTCCCATCCGTCTTCTCATTCCCAGCTCCCTGCCTAGCACAGAGCTTAGCATACATCTCCTGTGTGAAAGAAGACGATGACCTGAAGGTTGTGTGCAAGAAGATCACAAGAGCATGTGCGTAGTTCTCGAAAGCTCCCTCTGGAGGCTGTGTGGAGAACGGTGCAGAGGAGGCCAGACTGGGTGCTGGGAGGCTAGTTAGGGGCGGATGCAACAGTCTCAGTTCCAGCAAGAGATGACAAAGGCTCAAAAGAGGCCCTGTGGCCACTTCCCTGACCTGTTCCATTTTGAATGTCTTTAAAATTTTTGCTTTAAAGATTTGGAAGAAAAATAAGTACTTGAGAAGTGGAATAAAAATAGGTAAACATAGTAATCCTCTCACTTAGGTATAGCGATCTATGGTGTTTCCAGCCCGCTCACAAACATTAGCTCATCACCACGTTGAGAGGTGGTTATTATCCACATTTTATAGATGTGGAAACGAGAGCTCAGAGGTGCTGAGTAACTTCCTGTGACTGTGGCAGCATCAATGTGGAGGCTCGGGGAAGAACAGGCATATAGAGCCATGCTGCCCAGGCCTCCCTGGGGTCCCGCAAAGGCCATCAGCCCCTCACTCCTTGCAGTTCCTACATGCTCCTGCCTTCCACAGGAGACCCGGGAGTTGAGCCCCCTCCATACTGCCCACATGCGCCCGTCTCCACTGCCAGCAGTGCCTCCATCTGCCCAAACTCTCCCTCCCAGCTGGCCTCCTGCTCCCCTCTGCCCGCCAACACAAAGCCCTGGTGAGTACCAGGCAGGCGGGTCAGCTGTTCCTGGCTGATTCAAATGGAAAAGGATCAGGGACAATACTCGGCTTCTCCCCAGAAGCCAGGAAAGCCACATGGTGGAGTCTGAGCCGAGCCGCCCTGCTTCCTTGCCTTGCATAACTGAAGACTCTGTCCAGGTGCCAGCAAGCACCATGGGAGACTGACCCCTTGGGAAATGAGTTCCTAAGGATGCCAGGAGCCAAGCTCTGGGCAGCGCCTGAGAAGTGATGGACAAGTTTTTCCTGCTGTCCACTCAAGTCAGACAAAGATGAGTCAGGGGAAGGAAGTAGACCATCTCCCCCAGATAGGGACCCTGGGCTTGGGGGAGGGTGCAGCAATGCAAGCTCAGTCTACTACAGAGAGAAGCAGAGGAAGGGGCCCATGCTGCCTACAGAGTGAGAGCCCATGCTGTATAAATAGCCATTGGGCGACCACGGTAATGAAACGGCACACACATTGGGGTTGCTCCTTCTGAAAATTCTCCAGCAAGAAGAAAGAGGAACATGTCTCCACATTAGGAGTGATTTCCATGCTTTCAGATGAGGAGTGGAGAATCACGACGTGCCCACGAGGTATTCAACACAAAGGTCTCGCCAGATCATCCAGGCCAGCCTGCTGCCTCCAGGAGCCAAAGGACCCATGAGTCCAGTGCTGTCCACAAACTTTTTTTGGAAAAAGGAGGGGAGCAGTATACGATGTTTTAAAAGTCTGTTGCTAATGTTAAAAAAGTGAAGAGTTTGGGGCCGGGCCAAGTTGCATAGTGGTTAGGTTTGCACGCTCTGCTTTGGTGGACCAGGGTTCATGGGTTCAGATCCTGGGCACAGACCTACACACCACTCATCAAGCCATGCTGTGGCAGAGTCCCATATACAAAGTGGAAGAAGGTTGGCACAGATGTTAGTTCAGGGACAATCTTCCTCAAACAAAAAGAGAAAGATTGGCAACAGATGTCAGCTCAGGGCCAATCTTCCTCACCAAAAAAAAGGAAGGAAGAAAGGGAGGGAGGGAGGGAGGGAAAGGAAGGAAGGAAGGAAGGAAGGAAGGAAGGAAGGAAGGAAAGAAGAAAGAGAAAGAAAAGAAAGAGAGAGAGAGAAAGAAAGAAAGAAAGAAAAAGAAAGAAAGAAAGGAAGGAAGGAAGGAAGGAAGGAAGGGAGGGAGGGAGGGAGGGAGGGAGGGAGGGAGGGAAGATTTCACATAAAAATCCAAATTTCTGGATTACACTAAAGAAAATCCGAAGATATGATCATGCTTGCTCCTGCTGGAGGTGAGTGGCAGGGCTGATGCAATCACCCTGCAGCCACAGGTCAGCCCAGCCTCCCTGTCAGCATTGCCTGCCAGGCCCTGTGTAGTTTAAGTTTCCACTGCAGAACCAAACCACAGAAGTGGCTGAATTTCTGCTTCTTTCAGAGTTTTCCTGGAGAGGTGGACTCATTCTCCTTCCTCAGTCTCTCCTAGAAACCTCTCAGGCCAACCTGAGTGACAAACCACTGCCCAGTGACTTCCTGATAGGAGCTACTCTGCCAAAACTGGACTCTGAGGTTGGGCGGAGAGATACCACCTCCTTGTTCTTGTTTATTCTGTTCTTCAGCCCACACTAGAGGCCCCTCCATTGCCCTTAAACCCACCCTGACTGCTCCTCCTCAGAGCGGTCACAGGACACAGTCTGCCCCTCCCGCTGGCCCAGAACGAATGACAGGGCCATCGGTTAATGGGCACCACCATGTCAGTCCAGCTTCTCCAGGAGGGCAGCAGGCAGGGGCGGGGGTTCAAATGAATTAAGGAGAAGGACCATCTCCTGGTTGCATGACAGGCATCTTTGAGCAGAACCTTGTGAATTGGCAAGAGCATGAAATGAGTCCCCACTGCCATATTTCCTCAATAAATATACACACTATTATTGCTGAGAAGCAGACTAGATAAAAAGACAATTACTGTGGTTGGCGATTAGAATACAGATCGATTCAGTATGAATCCTCAAACCACCTGGGTCACTCATATGTGGCAGATACACCCCAGAAATGTTTTCTTTTACTTGGGTTAAGCACGGGGCAAAGTAGGTTTTAAGGGCAGCCTAAATTACAAACCCTTTACCACATTCAGAGCAACAAAATTTCCGGCCACAAAGAGAACAAGGGAATGAGAACAGAGGAGAAATCATTGCCTGTCCCCCACTCACTCTGGAGCATCCGGAGCACGCTCTCATGCTCTCATACAGCACTCTCTCACTCTCTCTCTCTGCCCTCCCTCCTTTTTTGTCTCTTCTGCATGAGTTTGTCCATATTCTCTCAATCTCTGTCATAGCACGGGTAGTTAATTTGGCATAATTCTTATTTAATGGCTGAAGTTTAATGGTCTATACTGAGGCAGAAAATTCCAGGTGATGTGTCAAATATCTAGAAACATTGCCTTGTGAATTTTGGCTCCAATATGAGCCATGTCAGGTCCATGAGATGTTCCCCAGTTCCCTCTCTGCCCTTGTCCACAGTACAGTCGTCCCTCAGTATCCACGTGGGGGATTGTTCCAGGATCCCCACAGATACCAAAATCCAAGGATGCTCAAGTCCCTTGTATAAAATGGTGTAGTATTTGCATATAACCTAGGGACATCCTCCCGTATACTTTAAATCATGTCTGGATTACTTATAATACCTAATACAATATAAATGCTACGTGAATATACATTATACTGTATTGTTTAAAGAATAATGACAAGAAAAAGTCTGTACATTTTCAGTACAGACACAACCATGGTAGGCATTTCATCCGTGATTGCTTGAACCTGTGAATGGGGAACTCACGGATACAGAGGGCCGACTGTAAGGGCAAGGGAAAAAAGTCTGCACATGTTTGGCACAGATGCAACCACCATAGGCCTTTCAACTCACAGTTGGTTGAATCCGTGGATGTAGACCCACAGATAGGGAATCTGTGGATAAGGAAGGCTGAATGTATCTCAAGTTAATCATGCAGTCATTCATCCACTCAGCAAACCTCTGCTGGGATCTCTCGGAATGCCAGGCCCTGTGCTAGTCAAGGGAGACCAGGAAAAATAGTGTGGCTCCTGCCTCACGGGACACCCAGTTGGGTGGGAAGGCACAGGAGAACATTCTCTTACAGTGGTCTATGATAAGTGCCGTGATGAGGGGAGCACTAGAGTGTTCACCCGTCATTCTAATTTATGGAAAGACACTGAAGGAGCTTAAGCAGCAGGTGACATGATCACTCCTGTAATTGAGTGAATTAGATGTCAAAAAAGCACTGTTTTGGCCACGATATTGTTAGTCGGATTGTTATACAACTGGCAGCCCCCATTCTAGCTCCGCTTTCTTTATTGGAAATCTGTGGTGTGTAATGTGATAGGCTGGCCATAAAGACGTCTCATTGCTTACACATGAAATAGCCAGGTCTTTCAGCTTTGCATGAAAATGGCAAATTCGGCTCAATGTTCCTGGATTCTTTCACAGTCTGATTAATTGTACTAGATCCAAATTATAAGGAATAGAAGAGGCAATGGGAGAGAGAACTAAGACACTGTTAGCAAAACGCCTCTCCCTCAAATGGGAATTATCTTTCAGGTGTGTTTACAGGGCCCAGGTAAACCAGGTCAGGGCTACATTGTGAGGTATCTGGAGCCCCCTGAGTGGGGGGGGGGGGACTGGTTCCCTTCTAGGGAGGCAAGGCTGTTACCCTGAACCCAGCGATCCTTTGTCAATTTGTTGTAAAGGTTGTCCTTTATCCTCAGTTGTCAAGCGAGGCTCAGAACAGAATGCACTCGAGAAAAGGAGGAGGGGTGAGACAGGACCAGAAAGTCAAGGATTTTATAGCATAAGGGGTCCTTTCCACATGGGGAAAAAGAGCAGATGCAGGTGTCAGAGGTGGATGGAGAGGCAATTTGGCAGCCCCTGTGTCACCACATGGAAACACAGCATCCAATTCTTGCTACCAAATAGCTACCCACATGGCTCCATTCTAGCTCATCTGGACTTTTCTTTCCTCATTCATTGCCCTTGGTTGCTTGGTGCAATTAACTGTATTAACTCCCCTAAGCAAGCTGGCTGCTGGCCATCATAGGGCCACAATGATGTAGTCCTTGTGAGGATAACTCAGAGCTTTAGGGAAGCCACTCCTCATTCCACCCACCTACCGGCCCCTCACACACAGTCACACTTGCTCCCTCACCTGCAGCTGCTGGGATGACAATGATGGCACTTGCAAAGACCTCATGCTCCAGACACAGTACCCCACTGTAGGAGGGACCATGAGCCAGCTAAGGGACACTTTATCAGGGGATCCCAAACTCTCTTTTGGGAGCAGCGCCCTAGTAGGTTTGTCTTGGAAAGGTTTTGGAGAAGAGTGTTGGGGCAAGACAAAACTGGGTTTGAACTTCATCTCTGCCACTTACAAGCTTGGATGACCTTAGACAAGATATGTGACATATTTAAACTTCAACTTCCTGTAAAATTGAGCAAATGAAACCTACTTTGCTAGGTTAGTGTTGAAATTAGAAAAACACTTATTCATGAACTCACTCAATAAATATTCACCGAGAGTCTATGCTTCGTGCTAGGCCCTGTTCAGAGCAGAACCCACACACAAATGGTTCCTGCTCTGGTAAAGTCTACACCCCAGTGCATGTAAACAAGTAAGTAAGATAGTTTCAGATAATTACAAGTGCTATATATGATAGAGCAAGAAGATATGACAAGGAGCGGCAGGGGGTGTTATTTAACTAAGGTGGGCTGTAGTAAGAAAGGGTTCGTAGTAAGAAAGCCCTCTCTACGAAGCTGACATTTAGTGGAACTGACTGATGAGAAGGAACCAGTCCTGGGAAGCCCTGAGGGAAACCATTCCAGGCAGAGGAAGAGCAACAGCAAAGTCCCTGAGATGGGAATAAGCATGCTCTCTTAAAGGGCCAGAAAGGTCAGCGCAGCCTAGAGAGTATTGAGGAGGAGCAGGAGGCGAGGCTGCAGAGGTGGGCAAAGGTCAGAGCACATGGGGACCTGACAGCTGTCAGGTCAAAGCTGGGGTTTTATGCTGAGTGTAATGAGATGGCTCCAGGAGGTTCTGAATGGGAGAAAGCAATGATCTGACTTAGACTTAGAATGGGTGAGAAGGAACCTGGAAGCAGGGATGCCCATTGGTCAGCAGGCAAAAGATGATGAGGGCTAGGGCCAGGTGGTAGAGGTAGAGGAAGTGGACAGATCCAGAAGGTGCTCTGGAAGGAGAGCCAGCAGGGTCTGTGGGTGGACTGGATGAGGGCCACGAGAGAAAGGGAGGCATTAAAGGTGAGCCATGCTTTGGGGCTATGACAACCAGGTAGATCACAACACCCTTTACTGTGATGTAAAGTCTGGCAGAGGAGCAGGTCCCTTTGAGACATGCTATGGCTGAGGAGCCTGTTCGACATCCCAGTGGGGAGATCCAGGGACAAAGGGGAATTATGTGTTTGTAGTAAGAAGAGAGACTGGGCTGGAAATAAATTTTGGGGCCGTCAGAGCCTAGATATTTAAAGTCCTGAGATTGGTTGAGATCACCTGGGGAGGCCTGGAATATGAAGTGCAGTGCACTCATTAAATAAAGGCAATAATAATAACGATCATAAATAATAAACAACAAATACGGCGACGTGGCAGCCAACAACCCCACATCTACTCGATTTGTCCCTGGCCACCGAATCCACTTTGAACAAAGGACTCCAGAGTTTAGCATCCTCGCCCCCAGCCCAGTGCCAGGGACTGGGGACTGTGCCGGCTGAATTCCTCAGTCCCTCGTCCCAGCCAATCCTCCAGCCCAGAGACTTGGCCAAACTGACTCATTTGTTGCTCAGATCACGAGAGGTACCCACCTGCCTAGACCCAGGGGTACGTGTGCAATAACAGCAAGACAGCGGCAGGGTTATAAATAAGTGATGGCCTCCTTGTTAGGCCCCGAGCTGTAGTCATTACCCGGCTCCACTCGTTCCCTGAGCTGAGCTGCAGCTGCTTTAAAAGGTTGTTATCCGATATTGTTTTAGTAACCAGGTATTTCTATGGCCTCCCTCTGGCCTGCGCTTTTCTAATCTCTGCTGCATTACTAAGCCGAGGCCTTTCTCACTGCACAGTAAGCCACAGTGAATGGCCACAGGCCACTCATCCAGGGGCAGGAGGGGGTCTGAGCTAGGAGAGGGGCAGCAGCCTGCCTGTGTATGGACCAAGCTCGGGACGGGAGGAAGAGAGGGAGCTTCAGGACCCCGCTCTGCCACTCTCGTGCCATATAAATAAGGCAAGTTGCTTCACTTCTGTGACCCCCAGTTTCCACAGCTGAAAACCAGGGAGACATGGCTGAGAGGGAGCTGATACTTCCTGAGTCCCTACTCTGTACTGGGAACTCGGTGATTCTCATCTCATTTAATCCTCCCAACAGTTCGTGAAGTAGGTATCCCTGTCCCCATTTTATTGATGAGGCTCCTGAGGCCTGCCCTGCCTGTGGCCGGGCTGTTCTAGCACATTGCAGCTGATGTCAGGCAGCATTAGATGATGCCAGTCTCTGCCCGAGATTCTGAGTCTGGTGGGATTCAAAATTTGTTGTGCCTGCCTGGGTCCCTGGGCAAAGGGGTCAGTGACTCCTGGCCTTCCTGGGTGGGCAGTCCCTTCTGAATATAGTCCTCAGATGACCTGATGGGAATATTCCCATTTGTGAACTAGGGCTAGCTGGTGCTTTGCTCTGCCACTTGGGGCCAGGGCATGGCATCCTCTTCCCTTTTCCATGCCCTGATGGATACACTTAGAGTGGGCAGGCTGGGGCTATGCTTTCCTAACATTCCCCATCCTGCGCCCATGAACTCTACCCCTGGTATCTTCCTTGCTCAGATCGGATGCCCACAGCTCTGGCTATCAGGTCTGGATGTGGACTGAAGTCATCATGTCTCTCTCTCTGCACTGTTGGCTCTCCCCAGGGATGCCAAAGCTCCCCTTCTCTCTTGCCCACGCCATATGGGTCCAGCTCACTCTCTCAAGATCCACTGCAACTGGCTCATCCATGCCAGTCATCTGAGAGCAAACCTGGGCAGTGGAAACTCTCTTTAACAGCCTAATTGGATTTGCCTGCTCCACCGACTTTTCTATTTGTTCTGTCAAATACATGGACCTGATGCCCACAATCCTGTGACAGCTCAAGGAGACTCTTGCACTTGTGCCCCACGAGCAAAATAGAATGCTCTCCTGGAGTTGGCTGTGTTTGTCCCCACACCTGTTTGCCAGTTGTATTTGTTATTATAAATACTTAATTTAATTAAATATTAATAAACCAATGAAGAATGAATGTGAAGAGAAAGAGCTGCTGCTTCTAGGACACTAAGTTGAAGGCTTTGGAAAGACACCACAAACACAAGTTTCTAAAAAAAAATGTTCACTTTTTGGACAGAGTAAGACAAAGCTAAAAGATAAGAAACAAAATATCACTAAAAATCTAGCAGATTTTGCACTCAAGCTGCCTTCAGATTCCTGAAGTTCTTGCTCCATTAAAAGAAGCCAGAGACGGACATTGCAGAGGAAGTGTTTTAGACAGAGAGTGGAATGGCCTCCAAGCACTCAGCTGACCTCAGAGAGTGGTTCAGGGTCAGGCACAGGCTTAACCATCCCAGACTCCATCCCAGAGCTCTTCCTAGGAATGTGGGAATAAAGACTCTTGTATTATTTCCCACTGAATTCATTCTGGGAGGCTGTAGTCCCAAGAGCCGTCTGCTGCCAGCTTGGTGAGGTCATACGGAGTCTCTAAGAATGGCGTCAACCTAGAGGGAGTGGCCGACAAGGGAGAGAGAAACCAGATCCATGGCACTGTGTGACCCTCCCGGTCCACTGGGAAAGTCAGTCAATTCCCTGCTCACTCAGGCCAAGGTGAGTTGAGCTATCACCTGCCTAACTTTTTCTCCTCCAAGAACTCCCTTCCAGTCCTGCTTTCTAGATGACTTCTCCTTCTCCTTCTTCTCTACCATCAAAGCTAACACTGTGTAACACGTACAATCCTCCCAACAAGCCTACAACATAAGTACCACTGCAAGGAAACTGAGGCACAGAGATGTTAAGTGACCTGCTCAAGACTATGCAACTTGTAAGAGGCAGAGGCAGGATTTGAACCCACCTACTTGTCCCTCTGGTGAGAACTCATCAAAGCCTGGAGGACCAAGTGGCTGCTCAGTGGCACGTGACAGCTGTGGGCACAGTATGACAGCAGTCCTGCTCTGTGGATTCATTATTTCCCCATCAGGAGGTCCCACTTTGTGCCTTATACAAATGTCTGTTATTGAATAGGCTACAGGTACATCAGACCCAACTGTTCACCAGACCATTTCCCCACTATATGGTCAATGACTTGAAGACAAGAATGCGTTTTATTCCTATTTGTATCCCCAGAACCTGACATACAGTGGGTGTTCAATGTGTCTACTGAACAGAACTGTGCAAGTCAGGCCCATCCTCCGTGTTTCACTTCCCAAGCCCTCCAGATACCTTCTCCCTCCAAAGACCAGCTTCTCCAAGGACTCTCCCAGATGTGTCTGGAGGTTAAGACTACCCCCTGTACCTGCACTGTACCTCCTCCCCCATCTCCCTCTCGACATCCATTTCCCTTCTTGGTAAAACATAAGAACCTCCGGATTCTGTGTAACCTTCACACATCAAAGCTGCAGCCCTCAGGAGGTGGTTTATTTTCTCCAAGCACTCTGCCGGTAATGAGGGTAAATTACCCCCCAGTGGGCAGTGGAGCCTTTGCATATGGCCTTAGGGTCCAAACAGCTGAGCTTCACGTACGGGTGATTAATTGATGAAAAATGGTAAGACTCTCCGCTCAGTTATGCTTCTTAAGTTAAAATATAACTCTTTGTTAAAACAGCCAAGCCAGAGATCCTAAGTAGCATTAATCATGTCCACATTTAAAAATCTGATACATAATTTAAGAACAAGAAGCAAAGAAAGATAAGCACTTAAGTACAATTTCGTATCTTTTCATTAAATCTTAACTCATCAATCAATGACTCATCTAACCCCAGTCTTCTCCTCTGGCTCAGCGGATCTCTCCTTCAGTCTCCCTGAACTTTATGTTTAGAGACAAGGTCTTTACTTATTGTTCTCAGAGTGTACCCTCTGCTGGTTCCAATTCTCCCCCGTTCACCCAGCTCCTTTTCCATGACACGCTGAAGGGACTGTTGGTGCCAGAGCCCACAGGAAGGGGACTCCAACATGCAATGCGCACAGTATTTTCTCAGAAGCCCTGGGAGACCAGCCTACTCTCCACTCAACCCCATCTCGTCACTCAGCGCAGGACCCAATGAGAAGTGACATGAGACTGCTCTCCCCAGTCGAGCAGTCCCCAAGAGGTGGTCTTTGGTCACCTACTTCTTCTGTACTCCCTCTTAAATGATTTCCTCCCTTCCTTCATGTGAATGAGTCACCATCTTTTGCTTCTATGAAGTTTAGGCTAAAATCTTTTTTTTGTGTGTGAGGAAGATCAGCCCTGAGCTAACATCAGTGCTAATCCTCCTCTTTTTGCTGAGGAAGACCAGCTCTGAGCTAACATCTATTGCCGATCCTCCCTTTTTTTATTTTTCCCCGCAAAGCCCCAGTAGATAGTTGTATGTCATAGTTGCACACCCTTCTAGTTGCTGCATGTGGGATGCGGCCTCAGCATGGCCGGAGAAGCAGTGCATGGGTGCCCACCTGGGATCCGAACCGGGGCCGCCAGCAGTGGAGTGCGCATACTTAACCGCTAAGCCACGGGGCCGGCCCTAGGCCAAAATCTTGAACTCAGTCCTGAGCTTGATATTAATTACCAGGGGAATAGAATCGGGGCCAAAGGAGATGGAGAGTGGGATTCTCCATCCCCATCACCAAGTCAATTTTGAATGTCCAATCCTGAATAATTAAGCTTCTTCTCCCCAAGATTCCTCCCCATCACACTTTCCACCACCAGGCTTGAAGCCATAGTCACGTCTGTCTCCTTATCTCTGATATCGAGTCAGATCCCGAAGCTAGTTGCGTCCCCCTTTCCAAGACCACTGGCACCTCTCACTCCCTTTCACCTGCCTGCTCCTCTCAGCTCAGGCCCTTTGGCTGCTCACCAGAGCCGCTGCAGCAGCTTCCCACCTGGCCTGCCCCATTCCTGCTCATTCCACTCCATCCGCCCAGCACTTCCTGAGAAACTTCACAGAGCCCCACTGGGGCCGCACTGCTCTCTTTACTCACCGCTGTCCAGGACTGCTTTTGTTATCTGAGCTGTGGCATGTTGGGTGAAACACAGGCAGAAAATGAGAGGAAGAGTAAGATCCTCCCCTGCCCTCCCCTGTATTTATTTAAATAAATAAATACAGTAGTCCCCCCCTTATCTGTGGGGGATACGTTCAGGGGATGCCTGAAACCCCAGATAGTACCGAATCCCATTTATACCATGTTTTTTCCTATGCACACATACTTATGGTAAAGTTTAATCTATAAGTTAGGCACAGTAAGAGATTAACAACAATAATCAATAATAAAATAGAATAACTATAACAATATATTGTAATAAAAGTTGTGTGAATGTGGGCTCCCTCCCTCACTCTCTCTCAAAATATCCTATTGTGCTGTACTCACCCTTCTTATGATGATGACGTGAGATGATACAATGCCTACGTGATAAGATGAAGTGAAGTGAATGATGGAGGCTTTGTGACATAGTATTTTTTGGGACAGAAGTTGACCACAGGTAACTGAAATCTCGGAAAGTGAAACCACGGATAAGGGGAAACTACCGTAAATATCTTAGACCGACGACAACACACGGTGTTTTCTGAGGGAGACGAAAGATCTCCGTCCAGCTAGAATCAACGGTAACTGAATTAAAGGCATTCATAATGCTTAAGAAGGAATGTGCCCCACAAGGGAACTGGTCACACCTAGAGACTAGAGAGAAACTTCTCAGAGGCAATGAAGCCGTGGCCCTCCCAGCATTGCCCCCCACACCCCAATACAAACACACATACATTTCCCATTCTCGGTGGAAGGGATCAGCCCCCAGGTATCCAGTGACACATGGAGGCTGGTGTTCCATAGCCCCAGGCTGGCCTGTGAAGCTCAGATTCCTGCCTGCCATAGGCCTTCTGACGCTGGTTTTCTGACCCTTTGGGGTTGCCTGAGAGATGAGATGTACTGGCCAGAGGGTCTGGGAATCTGTGCCCCGTGGTAGTTCTCCTCCCATAGTAAGGAACACACGCGGCAGGTCCACATATGAGTCTCTGGGAGCCTGTGTGACTCTGCCCCAGAGAGATGGATCTGTCCTCCATGTGCCAACGAAAACAAACTTCTGAGTCTGCAGCACCATGATCAAGCTCCCTGTGTTTGTGAAGTGCCCCGGTAAAGGCTGCCCTGTGATGAGGCAGCTGAATACCCTGCCAGCTGCCCAGGGAGCCTCCTTGGCGCTGGAAACCTGACAAAAGTCAACATGGGCTTTGGAGTGGACAGATCAGGCCTTACTTCCATCCCCACCCCTACCCTCACCCCCACCCCAGCAGTGGCCAACCCCTCAAGACACCTGCAGAGATGACCCCAGGATCTCAGGAACCCCACAGAGCTTGAACATCAGGCTGAGCAGTAGGCATGAGAGAGGTGGTCCCTGCCTGTCGGCAGCTTCCTTGAGTCCTGGGCCCTCTCCAGTCCAGCCCTGAGAAGTAAGAAGCCCCACTTGGTCCAGCCTACAGCGGTCAACACTCCTTGAGTGATGCTTTCTTTGCCACATGCAACTACATTCAAAGTTTAAAATTTTGAGAAAGTTAAATTTCTAACTCGTTATCACCATACCATCCACACACAACACCTAGAAACAGGGAGACAGAGACACTTCTCCAGCTGCAGGTCCACTCTCCCAGCCTCTTGTCCACTATCTGGGACTGGTCTAGCCTGGGACTAGGGCATGAGGACAGGGGCGGTGCCCTCTGCTCACCCCTCCACTCGAACATGGGGCTGCCCTTGGTTCTGCCTTAGCTCAGAGTGACCCCTTTTCCTCTCCCATTAACCACCTCAGAGATTCCTTATTTTTAACAGGTCCCAGTGAGAAGGTGCCCCCACCCTTCTCCAAGGAACTTCGTTTCTAACCTTATCCTTCCTATATGCACATGTTATGTTGAACCATGTGAAACTGCCAATATTCAACCATTTTGACCTTTAAAAACGGTAATTTCATATGGTTCAACCCAAGATAAGCATTTATGAATATAGAGTTTAATTCCCCCTTTTTTATTCAAAAGATAACATATTAAACACTGTTTTGCATCTTGCTTGTTTGAGTTGTATACTGTTTTGCATCTTGCTTGTTTGAGTTGTATCTTGGCAATCTTTCTAACTCAGGTCATGGAGAGCTTCCCTTTTTTTTTTTCAGCAGCTGCAGAGTGTTCTTCCGTTGTGTGGATGTTCCATTAGTTAGTCAACCCATCTAATAATGGTGGACATTTGGGTTGTTTCCAATCTTTTGCCAATATAAACAAGAGAGCAAGAAATTATCTTGAACATCATCTTGCACAAGTATATCTGTAAGATAAATTCCTAGAAATGGAACACCAGGGTCAATGGATGTATGTATTTGTAAATTTGACAGATATCGCCAAAGGCTCTCATTAAGAATGTGCTAATTTACACTCCCACGAGTGATGTATGAGGGTTCCCAGATCAGGGATTCTTAACATCTTCCTTTGGATCAGTGTTTTCCAAAGGGCAAGTTGTGACTCATTACTGGGTCATAAAATCAATTTTGTGGGTTGCAATCAGTATTTTTTAATAAAATAGAATAGAACAGCTTATAATAGAATCAAAAAGAATACAATAGAAACTACCACATTGATTTGCATGCAGAAAGGGGAAGTATTAAGTATTGTTTGGGAAACTTTTCTTTCAGAGATGCTATAGATACAGATAGAGATACTGATATATATATATACATATAGATATATATACAAATATAGCTACCCAGAAAACTCTCACACACATGCACACACACACACATACACACACAGATGTGTGAGACAAGGTCAAGATATGTATTTTTTACAATAGGTCATAGTCAAAACACTCGAAAGCCAGTCTTAGATCTTGAACCTTTTCAAGAATCAGAGGAAAATGGCACACTAACATCTCAGTTCTCTGACCTCTCGGGGGCCCATGAGGGGACCCTAGGTCTGAAGCATGCCCTGGGCAATGGCTGTGAGCTGCTCGAGGACAGGCCTGTGGTTATTTTTCTTCACATCCCCTGTGGTCAGCCCGGCTGGCAGTGAATGGGTATTGTGAAAACATCTGCTACACTGAAGAAATGAACACATCCGGTTTCCTCCTGACACATTACCTGCATGCGCCTTCTACTGCTCGCTCTTTTTCTCAGCCGTGGGGAGACTGTCCCCGACGTGCTGCTTCAGTTCTTATGAATAGCAAGCAGAAAGAGCAGGAAAAGACTTCAGGCAGATAGAATAATTATTTCTCTCTGAGTCCACTGATTTCTCTTCTACGCTGAGGCCGTGGCTCGGTAGAGAAATAGAAAAATAGAACCACTAGAGAAAGGAGGAGGTGGAGAGGAGGAGGGAGGGAGAGAGGGCAAACGAGAAGGAGGGGGACCGTCAGTCTGCGCCTGAGACAAGGTTGAGAAAAGGCCAAGGAAGGAAGGAGGTTGGCAGGGACGTTCGGGGACAGGAGCGTGTTTGCACAGGTATTCGAACAAACGGAGGAAAGGGGGCCAGCGGGAGCTCAGGGAAGGAAAGAGCCAGCCCTGTTTCTGAAGCAAAGAGTCCTTCTGGACAGCTGGGAACCAGGGCCCAGGTCTTTGGGAGCCCTCTCCAAACACTGGGATTGCTGGGCACCTTTCAGAACCCACAGAACAGGGGGTCACAAGAAAGGAGGTGGCTAGAACCTCATACAAAAGCAACTAGCTGCAGCGGGGCTCAGAAGTGGGGCAGGTGGAAGCGAATAAACAGAAAAAGGCCCAATGCTGGGAGCAGGGTTGCAGCTGAGCCATCATCTCTGCTGTTCTTAAGAGAGCAGAGGACAGGATGCGCGACTTTCCCGAAAGCATTTTTCCAACGAGACAACCTTCATCCTGACACCAGCGGAGAGGCTGCGATTTCCCACAACGCTGTCCCTGAGCCCCACTTCCCCACCAACCGCCTCCCGAATGAAAACTAACGTGTGGCTGTGAAATGGAACGCAACCAAGTTGCCCACTGTCCATATCTGCTTTCACTCCTTGGGGGCAGGAGCGGGGACGTGGGCTGGGGCGCAGGATGCTGGACACACAGGATGTTCACACTGCAGGCCTGCCTTTCCTGCTCTCTGCTTTAAATATGAAGCTGGGTAAGAAGATGCACGTTAGAGAGAAGGAACAATGCTCTGCAGGGGATGCCACATCTGTTCTCCTTTTTCCAGCCTCCGAGGTGAAAGAGCAAACTCAAAATGTTGGGTTTCATTCCCAAGGCTTGTGCAGGAGCCCTGGAATAACAGCCACTATTCCCCGAAACCAAGCATAGTAAAAGACTGTTAAGTCTTTAAAATCCTGATACCAATATTGATTCTCCTTTTACCTAATTTCTCCCTTCTTTTCTTCCTGGTGCAGCTTGCTGCCACTTAAGAGCATTGGGTTTAAAAGACAAGCGCCCATGAGGTTATTGATTTTCTCCTAAGAACTCGCCTGCTCTTGAAGTGGCTCACGTGAGGTAGGTGGGGGCGGGTTACGGCCTGCTGGCCCAGATGCAGATGGGGAGGGCTGGACAGAGACCCGAGGGCTCTTTCACACACCGACACTTTGTTTCTGCCAAAGTTGAACTCTTCCTTAGAAGAGTGAAAATAAAATTCTCAAAGTTTAAGAGTGGATGAGTAATTATAAAAATTAGTGGAAGGTAAAAAGATAAGTAAAGGTCATTCATTACCCTTAAAAAACACATAGTCTACTACACAAGAAAGATGTAACTTAATACTATTCATTAACTTAGACCCTGACTTCTACAAAGAAACTGAGGTGGCTGTGTACATAAGTGATTTCAATATGAAGTGAAACACGCCGATCGAGGCCAACAGACAGACTTAAAGGAGCAGCGAGAAGATGTGTCTAACTGGGCCTTGGGGAGGGGGTGACCAGGGATAGCTTTAGGGAAACATCATTATTACTTCCAGCAATTTACCAGTTAGCGGGGAGAGGAGAGTGGCTGAATGGAGGCTGTACACACAGGCATGAGGGAAGGCAGGTAGGAGGGCCCAGGTGGCATGAGGCCATGAACGCCAGGTCAGACCCACTAGGCCCCACCCCAGCTGCTGTCCAGGGACCCCTGGAGCAAAACCACACACACAGAGTGGTTCTTGGAGCTATACCATCAAAGACAGCCTCAAGTTCCATCCCAAGGGCAAGGAAAACAGCACTCACTAATGTCCACGTGGCTTTGAGTCAAGGTGACTGTCAGGTGTGGTACCTGCGAAGCCCCGTGTGTGACCTGCAGCCCATCCTACTCTGGGCCCACGAGGACAGCCCCTGCAGGCTCCATCTGCAGCTAGCACCTGCGATGGGTCCCTTTGTCTCCAGGAGGAAGAGCGAGAGGGGCACCAACCGTGCCACAGGGTTGGAGGACTCAGCAGGAGGGATGTCCTGTTCCCAGGGCCCACAGCCAGCCTTCAGTTTCTTGATCCCCAAACCCCAACAGCCACAGCAGCATGTCCAGCTGGCCCTCCAGCCACCCCACAACCAAGGCTGGTGCTTCCAGGCCACTTGGCCGTATTGGCTGCTGCTCGTTGGAAGCACTTTAATTAGTGCTCTATTTTAATTGATGATATGTTTTAATTGGTATTTCGATTTAATTAAAGTTTTATTCTAATTGGGTGGGGGTTGTTTTTTGAGCTCACAAGGTTTGAACAAAAGAAACACTAATAACTTGTCCAGAAAAATAAACCCATGACCAAACAGGCCAGTATCCCCTGGGGAAAAACTGTGGTTAAGACAGGTGTGAGTCTATTTTAGGGCTCCAGGGAGACAGACTAAGGACAGACATAGAGTACACACCTCTAACCTCTTTGGGCTCAACTCAAACTGCTCTTCCTCCCTTGCTGCTGCCCCCACCTCCAAATCTGCACTAACTGTGCCTTTCCCCAAGAGCTGGGTGCTTCTCACGGACATCAGCCCAAGTGTTAGACTCCCAGGTGGCTTTGCCCATGTGCCCCACCATCCTCTGTGCTGGACCACACGCTCCTAGCAGACAGGGAAGGCCCAGGGAAAGCCCTATGATTTCTTGCTTTCCTCAGCATCCCTCCCTCACCCAGGATGCTCAGGCATATCTGAGAATCTGAGAATGGACCATCTGCAGGGGCAGCAGTGAGGCCAACATGGACGTTCCAAGGAATCCCTGTGGAGCAGGGCCCCCCCACCAGGCCTGGCTTGGAGGCTGCTAAGTTCATGATTTTGAGGGCTCCTCTTGACCCCTCCGAAATGCATACTCAAGTTAGACATCAGGCAGAGCCCAGGGACCATATGACACATGGGCTACTCTTTAAGCCCAAGAGTGCTGCACATATCTTTCCCACCTCAGGGGAGGATGGTTTCTCCTCCTATCTCCCTCTACCCCTCGTCCCTTCCCTAACTCTTTCACACACCTTCTTTCCAGGGCAGCTTCCTTTTCTGGAAACTGACATGGCTCTCCTTATTCTGAAACCTGCCTCCTCTAGCTGGTACTGCAAATTCTCTCATTTTGGTTGCCAGAACTCTCAGGTGAATAGTCTATACCCGGAGGCTCACTGCCTCCCTACCCATTCCCTCCTTCACCCCTGTAACATGGATTCCATCCCACTGTGCCAGGAAATAAGCTTGCCAAAGTCTGCTCTGTCCATCCCCTTCACTGGTTGCCTTGGCCACATCCCACGCGCTCAACTGTTTAATGCCCTGGCCCTCACCAACTCTAGAATAACATTATCACCTTTTTCCTGGTCCCAGGGTCGCCCTTTACGTGCAAACCCAGCCCTGCTCTCTCACTGGCATTCCAGTCCCCCAGTGTCCTCCAAGGCAGCCCCCTCTTCCTGCAGTCTTCCACTCACTGCATCTTCCATATCCAGGCAGTTGCCAAGTGCTTCTTGGGGAAACACAGAAAGTAAAACATAGGCAGCAAACACATGCAAATTAAAGTGAGCCTTGAAGTACTACTCTTCACCTATTAAATCTGGGGGTGAGCAGGGGTGCATGGGGGGCTGCAATGACCAGTGACAGGCTCTAGTGCTGTTCACAGGGACAGTGCCAAGTACCTTTTTGGAAAGCATTAAGTGGAGTTGCTTCTTATGCCAGGGTTAGGTTGGAAGGTCCATATAGTCAAAACTGTCCTTGAGAGTCCCTGAGGAAGGCAGCGCTCTGGAGACCACCATGTCATCTTTCCACATCTCCAAGAAGCCTGGGAACAGATGGCCCCTTTCTTTGGCTGAGTGCCAGATGAAGCAGTTGGTGTACACGGAGGTGCCAGAGAACACGAAAACCACGTGTCTTTAACACCAGAGTCTTTAACGAGAGTGTGGCGAGAGGCTCCCAGCTTGTGGGAGGGAGGCTGGCTAAGGGGTGAGCAGATCCCTATGCCCCTTCCCCATGTGTGTGCATGTGTGTGTGTGTCTCCACCCCTTCTCTTTTGTTAGAGTTGAATTCTGGTCACTTAAATGTACATCTGATGCAACTCTGTACTTTCAACAGCTATAACAGTGTTCAAAAATAATCCACTCATCAGACTCTACCAAAAGAAAGAGAGCAGAAGTATGAAAAAGGCTAAATACACGATATATTCCAGTTTCAGGAAACAGGGGAATGGTTAAATATTATATAGCCACTTGACGGATTGTGACAAAGCCATCAAAAACTTAAAATTATAGAGATTATGTAAAGCAAGGAAAATATTAAGAGTGAATTTGTACGCATCTGGACACAGACTAGAAGAGGAATCACCATAAAAATGAAGTTAGTGATTTTGTAACATAAATCATTATTTTAAAAAGGGGAAATTTTGCAAATAAATGCTTGTTAATTGAATGATTACTCTTGGGTAGGGCAATCCAAAGTCCTAATGGTGCAGCTGGCAGGCTTCATGGGGACAGAAGTCAGGGTCCTGAGGCTCAAGAAGATGCTATGAAACCTGTGACCGGCCACTGCAGCCTGCAGCAGAAGGGTCTCAGCTGAGGGTTGGGAATATCAAGCTTCACAGAGCAGCACCCTGGGACCGGACTCCTAGAGATCTCAAGTCTGGGACCAGCGGACCAAGATCAGGGCCCAGACGTTCCATGGACCTTGACTAGAATGGCCTAGAATAGGCTGGAAACCTCCCACCACTCCCAAGTTAACTTCCAGCAAGATGACTGGAGTGGAAGGTGCTGCCCAAAGCAAGTTTCCCTTATGCCTCCTGGTTACCACCACCCTGAGGCTATCCGAGAAGAATTTTCTCTGCTGGATGGCAACCATCATTTGATGGTCACCCAGTGAAACTTAAGGAGGAGCAACTAGAGAGGGAGGGAGGAGAGACGATATGACACCACACGTGCCTGGGTCAGAGCCTAAAATGGTTAACTGTGAGTCGCTGATGAGAAGAGGGGCGCAAAAAGCTGGGAGAAGTTCAGGGTGTCTTTCTGCCCCTCAGAAGTGGACAGGAAAGAGCCTTCCAAACCGGAGGTGAAACCTTCCCCAGTTCCTCCTCCACTCTGTCCATGGCCTCAGCTCATGTGGCTGTGCAGGCGGGAGGACACGATATAAGCAGCTTGCCCCACACGCGGCTGTGCGGTGGAATGAGCAGAAGCCAGCCCCAGGATTCCCACTCGCCGGGCGGAAAGGGGCCCCATGTCGGCAATAAGTGCTTCCGAGGGATCGGTGAGGGCAAGCTGGGCTTTGGGGACCCGCTGGGGGGATGTCCTGGCTGGAGACTCTGGCTAGCTGGTCCTGGCTCCAGCTCTGTCACTGACTCTGTGATCACGTCCCCTCCCTGTGCTGCCTCAGTTTCCTCAACAGTCAGACGAGTGGACCCGGCCAGCTCATGCCACAGTCTTTCATGTCACGCTGTTATTTCCAGCAGTCTGTCCAGGGCAGAGACGCTTTCCTGCACCCCTTTCTGTACGTGATTTTTGGGTCAGGTTACATAAGCTCCAGGCTCCTTAATTTATATTGGGGCTGCTCTGGGGGCTGCTGATGGGAACAGATTTTAAATCATGCCTTGCCATGTTGAGTGCAAACATGCCATCACTTTTGTGCCCAACAACACCAGCCATCAGTGAAGCTCCACAGTTAGCAGATGTTCAGCAGTAATTACCTGGACATCAAATACATTCTCCCTGTTTAATTACTCGGCTATGGTGGCCCCAGATGCCCTCCCACGTGCCACCTGGAGCGCTCACATAAACACACTCCAAGCATTGCCCTTGATTCTGACCAGCAGGGAACCAAGTGATGGTAACAGCACAGGCTTCTGGGGCCTCAAGTAAGGAGTACATATCAGCCCAATCTACAGTGACATCCTGGAGACAACAACGATGATGATGATGACATGGTTGGGACCATAATGCTTGCCAATGAGAGTAAGAGAAAGTTGTCAGCCTGAAGCAGTTCTGTAAAAGTTAGGTGGAGGGATGGCAAAAGCTAAGGCCCCCTGGATGGCTTCCAGGAAGACTTCCAAAGTGGTATCATCTTTCATGAAATCACCCTAGACCAGCTCAGACATACAACTGTGGTAACAGGCGGCTGACTCATGCTAACAACGTTCACAAAGGGTGATGTACATCCAGGATGCCAATGTGTTGCCTTCAAATGAAATTGGTACCTCTCCAGGTAGCCAGAATACCTATGCAGCCTCAACAGCACACTCCCTCTCCCTGTAGACGAGCTCACGGAGAGTCACCTTATCCAACAGGTACAGGGGAACTGATGATCGAATTTAAATGCTTAGTAGCATCAGGCTCCAGCAAGCCCTGCCTTCACCTCTACCCTGGGGGTGTACCAGGCATCACTCCTGGACAGGTGCTCAGGGCAGGCACTGCCCCCCAGCGTGGTGCTGGGATGGACACTGCCAGGCTTTGTTTCTGTTCTCATGACTAACCACCCCACCCCCCATTGTCATAGTGCCCATCTGACCCTACTTCCTTGCCCTCTGCTCAGGGGCACATGCCAAGTTGGCATCCAAACAGAAGTAGCCACTGAGGGGACTGGAGGCTGGCATTGACCCCGGGGCTGACATCCTCAGCCAGTCAGTGGCCATTACCCAGTATGTGGCCTGGTGTGAAGAGGAGAATCTCTCCAACCAGAATGCCGATATCAGGAGTATGAAGCAAGACCTGCAGGAATGAGCAGCGAGGAGGAGCCCAGGCTGAGAGGAAGACATGAGGCAGGCCTGGACTAGCTGGGAGGAAGCAGGAACTCAGAGGAGGGAAAAGATATGCGAGAAGAGGGAGAGCAGGCAGAGAGGGGACAGGTGGGAGGAAACTCTGAGAAGCACGCTGGTTGGGGGGCAGCTTCTGCTCTCCCAGGAGCCCACCCAGTGGAGCTCACACCCCCTGCCCTCGGGGGGTTGGCTCACCCAGCTTCCCATGGTCTCCTGGCATCAGGTCCTCACCACACACCCTGCCCAGTCATTTGGGAGGGTCTCAATTCACAACCAAAAGAACCCGACTAAACGCTACCTCTGGAAGGAAACGCTCCTTCTTTACATGCACTTCACATAACAGAAATTCACACAGTTCAGTGATATGTGCAAAAAGCACAACCTTCTTTCTTTTTTTTCAACCCTGCTTCTTGTTTAAAACAGTGCTGCCTAGCAGAAATATAATGTCAGTCACATATGTAATTTTAAATTTTTCAGTAATCACATTATTAAAAGTAAAAAAAGGGTAAAATTAATTTTAATAATTTATTTTACTGATCTCAATATATCCAAAATATTACCATTTAAACATGTAATCAATATAAAATTATTGAGATGTTTTATTCTTTTTTCATACTAAGTCTTCAAAATCTAAGGTGTATTTTATACTTACAGCACCTCTCAGTTAGGACTAAGTCACATTTCAATTGCTTAATAGCCACATGTGGCTAGTAGCTGCCGTAGTAGACAAAACAGGTCTACAATTTGACGTCTTGCTCATCAGCCCCTAGTTCTGTGGATGGCAGACAAAAATAAACTGTAAACTTAAAGAAAACTCCATTTCTTCCAGACTCTCTTTTCAGATATACTCAGGCTCATTTGTCCTCCCTCCCCCAACCCTGAAATGGAGAGGGGCGCGGGGAAGCTGAGCGATCCTCGTGGTGGGGGCGTGAGATGTGGCTGTCTGCTCCTGGCCCCACCCACATCCACCCATCAGGTCTGCCTTCTGAGGGGAGGGGAATTGCCTGGTCTTCAGGATCAAGGGGCTGCGGAGGCCCTGGGCACCTGCACGGGGGCACTCCACTCCTGCTGCAGCCCCACTCCAGGCCTGCACCTATCCGCTGGCTCTCTCCACAAATCCACTCCCCCAAACCTGTCTAGGTGTCTCCAAGCCCATGGTACCCTCACCACCTTCCCCCACCCCAAAGTGGGGCTCTGGGGCACTGGCACTCAGTTACAACCTGCCTTCCTCCAGGAACCAGAAGGGCTTTCTTATTTGTATTCCTGAGTGGGCCCTGGAGCCTCGCAGATTAAGGCTGCCATCTATAGTCAGGCCACTTGACTTTGGATCTTGACTCCACCCGTTAGTAGCTACACGACTGTGAATAAGTTACTTGACTCCTCTCTTCCTCTATTTCATCATCTGTAAAATGGGTATAACCCTAATACTACCATCTCCTAGAGTTGCTTTGTGGACTGAATGATGCATACATGTAAAACACTCAGAAGAGTGCCTGGTACCAGGTCCGGGCTCACTAACATGAGTTATTCCAGTGGAGCAGAAATTTCTCTAGGTCTTAGCTTCCTTTTTCCCTACTCTGCAGTATGTCCCCTCCGTTCTTCCCTCAGCTTCATTGGTGGAAGGGCTACAGGGAAATAAACCAGCCTACAGATATGGAAAAATGTATCAGGAGATATTTCTAAAACTTCATCCCCATTACAGTTAATGAACTCAATGAGGTCACTGCCCAGTGGTAACCAGGAGCCATCTTGTTGCTTTAAGGTGATTTCTGACATCTCTGTTCAGATGTGTGGTAGGTGATTCAGAGGATGCACATTCCCCCCATTTTTAACACCTCATAGTTGCCCTAGCATTTAACAGGTTCAACAGGTGAGTTTCTCCCAGTCTGACTGGGGATCCAATGGGCACCTTTGAACTTCTTCCAACATGCTTAAAATCCCCTCAAGGACCTGAGGCAGTCCACCCAAGGCGACTCCACCCCAGGGGCTGCTCTCTCTCACCCCACTCCAGAGCCTCTGGCTTCTGGGGAGCCCCTCTGGGCCTTCTCTAGATTTTGCTGCAGGCTTTGCCTCGCTCTGGGTTCCAAAGCTTCCCTGGAAGTCTCTGCCTTAAATCTTACATTTTATTTTATGTATAACCCACTCTATTTTAGAAGATTTAAGATGGCTTACAAGACTTATGTAAAATACTATTAGATATATAGATAACCAAGTAAAAAATATCTATTGTTTTTTTTAAGTTACCATACACAAAGTATTAGGTGGTGAATTATTGTTGTCTGAATATTACATACGTGTGTGTACGTGTGTGTGTGTGCCCAGCTATGTGTGGTGCCCTCACACATGTATAGGAAAGAGACAGGTAAGCTGAACACAAAATTTAACAGATTGCCACAAGGAGGGGTGGGGATTATAATTGACTTAGTTTCCTTCTTTATACTTTTCTATATTTTCTTAACTTTTTGTAGAGCATCTATATTTGTTCTATAGTAAGGAAAAAAAACAGCAATAAAAACATCCCTAAAGAAAAATAGGTGAGAAAGAAAAAGCCAAACCAAGAGTAAAGACATAAATCAGAGCCCACAGTGAGGCTAAAACAACACATTTTCTACGGCCAAGCCACACGCTTGGAGCTGGGTTTTCTAAGAGTCAATGGACGAGGGAAACCTAATCAGTTACACGGGTCATGCGGTCCATAGGACATAAACAAAATGATTGCTCAGATAAGTCCGGCTGTTCTTGATACAGCAGCCTGAAGCAAATGCCTCCCATGGGTCCCCACAGAGGACACCGTGTAATGCAATGAATGCTGCCAATGATACCCGCACAATAAACACCACCAAGAGTTGCACGGGGCTGTTCTTCTAAAGCTCCTCCGTGCAGGCTGATGGCATCTCACCAAAGTGCAGGGCAGTAAAAGCAATTCCTTGAGGAGTGGAAACCATGAGGCCAGGTTTACAGTGGGTCTGACTTAATCCAGAGGGAGACATTAGAGGATCAAGAAGGGACACTGATCCCCTTTCAGGGAACCTCCTCCTTCAGCCTGGCTCCTCCCGGATCAGCTCAGCTCAGACCCCTAGGTCATCAGGCAGAATCCTTATGACCCCGCCCCCAAGAGGCTGCAGGCACCAACTCATCTAAACATTTGTTCATCCCACACATATTCACCGAGCACCTATTGGGCACTCCTATTGCACAATTACTCCCAGTAATCCCAGATCTGTCAAACAGCCAGAGCCCCAAGCCGACATCACCTCGGGGTTTGCAGGAAGACAATCCCCATCTTTCTGCACAGGAGTCCGGGGTTGATCTCCAGGGCAGGGGAGGAACACGTGCACCTGCTTGAACACCAAGAGGATTCATGGTGGACAGTAGATATCTGGAGCAAAGGATTGCAAGGCTGAGTACGGGCTCATGGGAAGGACTGCATGATGGATGGGCTCTGGATCCTGGTTGAGGAGAATGCACTTTGCAGAGATGTGATGTTGCTCCCGCATGGCACCCATGTCTCATATTTTCCTCCCTGCTTTGGCTCTGGGTGGGGGGCTCAAAGCCTTCTCTTCCTCCCCAAAGCCTTCTCTTTACTCCACTCCTAGGAGAAGAGACCAAGAATACTGCTGGGCCACGGTGCTGGTGGGGGAATCTGCCATCTGTATACCCATGGCTACCAACTTTCCATCTCAACCTCAACCACAGACCTCTCCTCTGAGCCCCAGATCCACACGTCCAATCTCCTTCTCAACATTCACTTGGAAGTCTCAGGCATCTCAAAGTCAGCACAGTCAAGTCCCCCAAACATGGGAGTCTTCCATTCTTTCCCATTTCAACAAGTGGCACCACCATCCACTGACTGTAAAAGCCAGAAACCTGGATGCCATCTTTGACAACTCCCTCTCCCCTACTTCCCACAGCCAATCTCTCACTAAAATCTGTTGATTTTATCCCCAAAAAGCCATTTCTTTCCATTTCCAGGTCCATCGTGAGCAGCTATGCAAACCCACCACGTGAACTGGAGAGTCCTCAGGGTCACCCGCAGTCTCCTCTGCCTCCTTCAGGCTGACCCAGGGAGGGGTGGGCACCACAAGTCACAGAGGCACAGGAGCACACACCACGTCCTCAAGTTCTGTCATGTGCTTCTCCTCTCTCTTCCTCTGGCATCACCATCTTCCAGGGGAGCGGTCACCTTTCTCCTTCTCTTCCCTTTTCTTCCCTCACCTCTGTTTTCGTCTTCCATTCTGCTGCCTTCTCTTGCACTCCTTGCCTTTGTCTATTTCTTCTCTCTTCTTTCTCTCTCTCTCTCTCTCCTCCCAGCTGCATTCTCTTCCTCTTCTGCAGATGTGACAGTCACGGAAACTCAGAGTTGGCAGCAACCTCACCTGGCCTCTCGACTTTCCGGATGGGGATGCAAGGCTCAGAGTGGTGAAGCCACACACCACACTCTCACAGCAGTTGGCAGCTGGGTCAGCCCAGGATATCCTGACCCCGGCCCAGCACTCTCCCCCACTCATACTTCACTATTTCACTGATTTTCCTTGTCCCTATCCCTTATCCCATGACAGTGGTCCTCTGTTAAAGACAGGGCTGGTCATTCTTCATACAACACAAATCAATAATCAGGGCTCTTGGGTATGCCTGTCTGTCTGTCTGCCTCTCTCTCTCTCCACATTTACCATACACACGGACACCTGCACCCAAAGTCTCCAAGGACAGCGGTTTCACCCTCTCCAAATGTCACTTCAGTGGCTTTTCAGGCCTTCAGTTCTCCTCCTGGTGAGGCTGATGCATTCTGTTGCAGGTGGATGCACGTACAAAAACCCTCTTCAAAATCCCATCACTTCACCACAAGGGATTTACTAAAATACCATGAAGAAGGTGCCTGAAGGAGATGGGGGGAAGTAAGTGCCTGACCCTCTGCCCTTCTCTCCTGTTGCCCCATATGGTCTTGGCACAAGAGGGCTGCAGAAATCAAATAACATCTTCGGAACCCATCCAGATTTAACAGAGCCATCTGTGAAAATGCTGCTTGCCAGGGTGGCAGTGACAGGGTGCATTGTGGCTACAGATTCAGAGTCCAGGCAGAGGGCCAGAGGGGTGGGGCAGCCAAAATGAGAGGATCATTGAGGCGGACAGTGGTGAGAGGTGGGGGTAGGTGATGACACCAGATGGCAGTGCCCTGTCCTGTTGTGACCACTTAAAACAGGTAGGAAAACAGCCCCCCGGTGGGTTAAGTGCACAGCCACCTTCCCAGGATGTGGGTAGGGCACATAATCTGAACTTGGACAGGTCCTTGCAGCCCTGGGGTTCTATAGAAAACCCACCCTTAGGCAGAGTTTCAAAACAGACATTGAGCAAAGAAGGATGCATTAGGATCCCAGGCTCATCCTGAGGTCCCTGAAAGCAGACCAGGCCTCCAGAGTCTGGCAAAGGACGATGCTCGGCTCTGAGCACAGACATAGCTATAAAAAGGTAAACAAGGTCACAAATTTGTTTTGAGACTGTCACGACTTTGCACCATTTTATGATTTTCAGTCAACATAACCCATTAAATGTGTAACAAAGGGGATTTAATATTTATACCTTCTTTTATAAGACTTAACATGAACAAATGTCAGATCTGAAACAAACTATCCCCTGTCAGGCAGTGAAGAGTGGCCACAGTGCCCATGGGTTAGGGCACCAAGGACAATGAGCATGGTGTGGGCCCCACAATGAACTCGCAGAAGCCCAAAGAACAAGACTGCAGAAGCCAAGACAGCCTGTGTGAACATTGCCATGCAAACAATACACACGGAGTTGAAGGTGTACCTCCATCACAGAGGGGGCATGTCGTTGGAAAGAGGGTGACTACAGGAGGAAAGAATTTACAGGAGGAGGAGGAGGGATCAGATGGGATGGAAGACAGTGGAGGGGTGAGGGGAGAATGAGAGAAGGGGAAGGAAAAGAGGTGAAGAAGAGGAAGGGACCAATGCAGCGGAGGGAGGAAGCTCAGGGCAGAACAGGGGCATTGAAGAGAGGCCACAGGGAGTACTAGGGGGAGAGGAGAGGAGGGCAGGAATGCAGGGTACTGGGGACCCGGGCAAAAGGCTGTGAGGGCTGCACAGTGGAGGGAACCCCGAAGGAGACCCTCGAGATGAGTCTCTCCAGTGACCTTCACTGCCTTGGAAACCTGTCGCTGAGAAGCTGGCATTGCATTAAGGAGTCACGTGTGCACCCTGCTCGGCTGTCTCCTCATAGCCTGGATTCTTCCCTCCAGACAAGGGCTGCTCAGCCCTGGGGGCCCCAGCCCCCCTTTCTCTCTTTGCTGGACCCAGCCAGACCCTGGAGGGACACAGAGCCGGCACCTTTCCTCCCAAACACACTCGGACTTTCAGCCCAGAGGAAACAGGGCTACGATCCAACAGGGAAGAGGAGAGAAAGGGAGTTCCTGATCCAGGACAGGAGCCAAGGCCCATCCTTCCATTGTGATGCAATTTCCCTTCCAGCTGCTTCTGCCAGGCTGTCCCCAGGGGAAGGGGACAAACGCCCTCCTGGCTCTGTACCAACAGCCAGAGGGGCTGCTGCAGCTGACCCTGCTCCATGGGGAGACTGGCCTCCCTCACATCCACAGAGCAGCCAGGGGAGCTCCCCAGGGAGGGGGCAGTGGGGTAGACTGTGACCCCCCCACCCCATTAGATAATGAATCCAGAATCCCAGCCAATGTGGGCACGGCAATTCAGCTGCTCCTCCTTGCTCAGCACAATTTCCAAAGCCCTCTGGGGCCAGTGTGAGCTCTCGGCACCAGGACTCCTAAGTCAGCCCCCAGGCCTCATGGTCCCTTCACCTCTGTGCCTGGGACACAGGCCTCTTCCTGCCCCACACTCTCCCGTTTTCCACCCCCAGACGAGAGCAGTCAGTGAGGGCAGGCCCAGAGGACCCCCAAGAAGGCTGAGGTGTCCCCACCCCGTAGGCCTCCCAGCCTCATTTCTCTCAGACCCCAGACCCGGGCAGTCTCCCCAGGAGCCGACGTGGAGGACACCTCTCTTTCTCGGAGAAGGTCTCGGCCAGCAGGCTGGCTCGTCCCAGCAGCACTGGGAAGCATGAGGCCAGCCTCTCCCCTCTCCTCTCCTGGGAGCTCCGGGCGGCTTTGATGTGGAGGAGCGATGACAACGGCAGTAACTGGTGGGAAGGAGCTTTAATGCTGCCGTTTTAAATGACAGCCATTGTTCCTTGGCAATTTTATGATCAAGGCAAAGAAAGAGGCCTTTTAAGAAATGATGTAGCACATTTAAGAAGCCCTAGAGGATTGGGGAAGGTGGAAGAATGAAGCAGCTCCAAAGAAGAGACAGCACCACGCTGGTGTCTACAACCCTGTCCCCTTCACAGCGCCCCAAAGCAGAGCCCATCAGGAACAAACTCCCAGCATGGCCGAAGGACTCCTTGGAGAGGCACCCAGAAGGCCAAGGCCACTCTGCTGCTGGGTGGCCCCCAAGGGTCCAGCAGACCCAACCCAGGGCAGGTGGTGGTCCTTTTCCCCACAGTGGGGGCTCCTGGAGTATAGCTCCAGGAGGCACGTCCCTCCCCTTCTCCTACCCCTGCCCAGCAAAGGCAACAGTGTAGGGAAACACAATGAACCCAAATAGTAGACATTGGTGATGGGCCCTGAACCACAGGTCTTCCTGGTATGGTCCAGGCTGGGCTATATCTCAGGAGGGTGCTGTTTAGCTGGTGTGAATGGCTTCTGACCCCTGACCTTCTGGCTCTGCCCTCAGGGTCCTCCTGCATTCTTATGGCCCAACCGCAGCTCTCCCTGTGCCGCTCACCCCTCTTCAGAGATTTTCTCCATCCCCAACTCCCAGGGCTGCCTGCTGGTCCACCTCCTGGTTGACCACAAAGGCTCTTAAGCCAAACCCCTTCTCCCCGGGGCCTGCTGCCCGCCAAACTTTCCATTTCCTACTCTGGCCCTGTCACCTACCAAGTGACTTCTCCTCCTCTCTACTCAGTGAGGCTCTACTCCTCCTCCAGAGCCCAAAAGGACCTCCTGCAGGAAGCTCTCTTGGCCTTGTTCTCAGCAGTCTTAGTCTAAACCAGTGGTTCTCAAAGCGTGGTCAGCGGACCAGCAGCATCAACATCATCTGGGAACTTGCTTGAAATGCAATTTTTCGCATTCCGCCCGAAACCTATTCAATCAGAAACTCCAGGTGGGGAGCAGCCATCGGTTTCCACAAGCCCTCCAGGTGATTTGGATGCTAAGGTCTGAGCACCACTGGCGGAGGGCAGTGGATCTCAGCCCCTAGCGTGCAGGCTGATGCTGCTGGCCCAGGCACCACACTTTGAGAAGCACTGCTCTAAACCTTTGGGGTGCTTCTGTCTGCATCATTCATCTGAAACTCACGCCTCCTGCCTCGTGTGCAGGTGTGGCCTCCACAGGGCAGGGCCAAGTTTTGCCTATTTTGGGATCTCCACAGTATCCTGCAGATAGTCAACAACTATTTCTTGGGGATTGGATTGAAAAATAGAGGCTTGTGACTTCTGGGCACACTTTCACCATGAAGAGAAAACCTCAAGCCACCAAAGGCCTTTTGCTTTCTCAACGAAGAACACACGAGATTTAGAGAGCTGCCGGTCACGAAGGGGCTTTCTGGCAGAAGAAGCCCTCCCTCCCGTGTGGCTGGTGCCTTGAGGTTTAGACTGGAGAGTGGCAGCCAACTGCAGCGGGATGGGAGGCGTGACAGCTGTGATGGCTTCCTCAGTCTCTAGCACCGTTATCATATCCACACCATAATGGCAAGAAAAAGTTATTTCTATTTTAAATTGTCAATATTAATCTAATGCCGGCGATGAATGGAGTGGTGATGATAAATGGGGTGTTTAATAAAGGTGAAAGCTCCAGCAGCCTAGGAGAAAACCTCCTTTGACTTAAAGTTATCGTCTTGATTAAAATTTCCATTTTATTATCCTAATCAGCAATCTTTGTTCAATGTGCTACAATTTCTATTTTCTCTACTTAGAGAGATAATTAACAACACTATAAACATATTAAAAGTAAAATGTTTATTAAAATTGCTCTGTTATCCATATTTAACTTATTTTTAGCAATGCTTCTTGGAGACACGCCCCTGCCTCCTGGAAGACTTCCCCAAAACCAGCCTCTGCCAAGAGCCTCATCCTGTTCCCAAGGCCCCCAGGGAACAGATAACCCCGCGTCCTGGTCACGCGTTCCAGTGTTCAACAGCTCTGTCAGTTTAACTCAGTTTAATTTCATTTTATTCTATCTGACATCTCTTTACACAGAGCATAAGAAACTCATTATTCTCCATTATGATTGTGTGGCTGGGGTCGAGTGGAGACAGCTGAGAAACTGAGGCATAGGAAAATATAAAAATTTCTCCAAATAAATCACTTTCGCATCTCTCTGGAATGCAAAAGTTTTACTTAATTAAAGGTACTTAAAATGAGCAAATAGCTATTAAGCACCTATTACGAGCAAGGCTCAGGGGGAGGAAGCCACAGCCTCTCCCAATCCAGAGCCTGACCCCGAGCCCGGCACCAGGACACACCTGTCTCGAGGTCACAGTGGGAAAATTGTCCAAGTCTGATTTTTTTTAACACAACACTGATCTTTATCCAGACACAGAATCTGTCTCCCCATATGGGATGGCTGCTCTAGGCAATATGAAACACTGCAGCCAGGTCCAAATGGCCACCTAGGATCACCAGTGACACTCCTGGAAGAAGCGCCCTGGCCAAAGGTCTTCTGGTTTCCTCCTCCGGCCTTCTTCTTGACCTCCTCATGTCGGGGCAGACCACAGACTCAGTCCATCCACCTTATCTCGTTCTCTAAAGAAGGCTGATCCTGCACCAGGAGTCGCCCTCCATGGAGCCACCAGGAGTCCAGAAGGGCTGTGTGAGGCCACCACTCCTACGGTGGCCTTTGGTTTAAAAGCACTTTGGCACAGATCTCATTGAATCCTCTCCAAGGCCTTCTAAAGTAGGTGCAATCTCCACATTTTACAGATGAGGAAACAGAGGCTTGGTGAAGTTAGGCGCCTTGCTCCAAGTCACACAGCTCATGGGCTGGTGGCAGTGCTGGTCCTAGTCCTAGCTGTCTCCAGGCAGTCAACACTCTGGCCCACTTCTCCGGCCACAGGATGAGTGGCTACATCCGAAGCAGGAGGAGAACCAAGCCTGGTGCTGCCTCTGTGGGAAGCTCGCTCTCAGAGGTCCATGCACAGCCTCTCTGTCTGGGAGGTGTTTTTCCATGAAGTGTGTGTTCTAACCTGGGTCACCCCGGGTGTCCTGGAGCTTCCACAGGGAAGGCCGCGTTCTGTTAATCAGTGTGAACCGGCACCCGCCCTCTGACCCTGTGGAAAGGAAGGCACAGAGGAGCTGACAACACTTAGGGAAATGGAGGAAACAGCAACCCACACAGGCCCTGGGGTAAGGGCCATTAATCTCCCTCCCCTGAAGGAAATGAAATCATTATGTCTGCAGCTACAGAATCCAAAAGAACAGATCTCCTGCCTGGATAATAAATGGATTCTTTTTTATTCGTGGTGACTCCCGTCACATGACCCTCTTGGCCCATTCCTCATCCAGGTGACTGGCTGGGTAAATACCCAGAGGTTTCGGTTTCAACTTCCAAAACGGACCGGGGAGCGACCCACCAGAGCTCTCTTGGCCTGCCTACCCTGTTTGCCCTGAGCTGTTCCTTCCCAGATCACTGCCGCCGAAGGTGAGCAAGGCTTCTGTGCGTTTCCACCTTCTCCACAAAGGCTTGCGTGAAGAGGACTGTCCCCGGGCATCAGCCAGGAGCAGGTTTTGAAGTAACTCGTGGAGAAGAGGGGGAAAGAGCCAGTTTACACTGAACAGGCATCACACAAGATGTACTTTGGAAACAATAATGAATAGTAAATATGGGCTATGAAGTTCCCAAGGCCGGCAGAGGAGCACCTGGGCGACGCTCCCGATGGTGTGCTGGAGGGAACAATGCAGGGCCTGGGAAGTCTCTCGCAGGCAGTGTTACAGGCAAGCTGGGCTGCGCTAACATTCCCCTGAATGGGCCCTGGAGCCCTGCCCCAGCAGGTCGCAACGTGCAAGCAATGAACCACTTCACGATGGGCTTCTGTTCAGACACAACACTGAGCACTCGCCTTCTAAAATGAGTCTGTGTTTGCAAAGAAAAATTGTTGCTGGCTTAACACACGCTGAACAGACCCAGGGAAAATCTGTCCGCTGCTCCTTGCCCTCCTGTCTCCTGGGTCCCTGAGAAGAGGCAACACCTGAAGCAGAGAAGGAAACGGAACTCCGGGGCACAGGTTGGCAGCCCCATGTCCCCAAGGATGTGGCCCACCTCAGAAGACCCTCTGCAGATGTGAAGAGAAACGACCACGGGTCCTCTTCTGTCTGACCTGGGCGCAAAAACCTTCACCTCCTAAGTATGGGTATGTTGGAGGCGGGGGTGGGAAAGATGGTCTCAGTCACCTAACAGAGGGGAGGGAGGCTCCTCTGTGAAAAAAAGAGTGAGAGCTTGCAAGGTGCTTCTGGACTCCACCGAAAAACTATGAAATCTAAGTGCTTTGCAGTAAAACAGTGGATAGAAAGGATGAGTGTCTTGGCACCTGCTACAGAGGCCATGTGAGCACATGTACGACTGCTGCCGTCTGAGGACTGCTCAGTTATCTCCCCAGGTGAGGCTGGACTTTGGGATTGGTCTTGTCTCTACCCACCCGCAGCTCCCTGCCCCTGTCCAGAGAGCCTCGAAGCCACATTGAAAGATCATGGACACCAGATCTCCAACCCCAATGTCACTCCTCTGGCCTCTGTACCTGCACCTCTTCACTTGTGCCTGCCATAGCTCTTACCCACAGGATCGCACATTATCTATTTATATGTCTGTCTTCTCCATTAGAGGTGTTTCTCCAGAGCACACATCCTGTTTCATTTTTCTCTGCATCTGTAGAAAGATGGATGGATGGATGGATGGATGGATGGATAGATGGATGGAGGGATAAGCCAGATTACCCAAGGCATATTATCTTCATTAATCCCACATCTTATGGGAATACATGAAATTAACAGTCACAAAGCACTACTCCATGCTGGGTGTTGTTCTAGATGACTTCCACACCTCATCTTATTTAATGAACACAACTATTCCAAAAACTGAGTTTTACTTTTGACACTTTACAGATGAGAAACTAAGGATCAATAAAGCAAAGCATTGTACTTGAGAACAGAAGCCAGGTCTGCATGAGTCCACATCCAGCCTTCAGATGGATCACACTGTCTGTCAGCCATCTTTAAGATTGTAAGTGCAACAAACATTTGTTGGCACCTTCTGTGTGTCAGGCAGGATGCCACACATGGAGGAATCAAGAAACAAATCCAAAATTGATTCAGATGGAGCTCTTGGGTAAGTAGGAGAGGAAACCCAAGTTCTCCAGTGACTCCACAGCAAGGAAAAAGCTGACCACATAAAAAGATATGCAACCTGGGAAAGACTCATGGCTGAGCAGAAGAAAGAAGTCAGCAAATTCTCTTTTTTAAAAAGCAACTATAAAGCTGGGCAAAAGTGACAAAAACAACCATCTCAGCACTCTGAAAATTTACCAACGACAATCTGAGAAGTGTTTGTGTTTCAAAGGCTGAATTCTGGGTAGGAACAGTGGACATCTGTGGTGTTCTTGCCTGGGGTTGCTCCCTCCTCCCCACCACCCCCTAGCTCAGCTGACATGGAGGTTCCGCCAGGGAAGAAAACGACATGAGAAGAGCAGAGCTTCGAGGTCAAACAGAACTCACTTGATTTGGAGTGGTTGATAATGCCTCCAGCAGTATTGTCAGGAGAAGCGAGGATCTCAGCAGGCAAGGCCGTGGTCATGGTTGGGGCAAGCATATTCCTGGCTAAGGCTGTACACATACCCAGTGAAGATCAGAGAAGACCCAAGATATCCACTTGTTCCTGGCCAGCCCAAAGACTGCACTAGCTCATAGGAGAAACGAAAGGTCCCTCTGGAAAGTCAAAGCCAGAGTAGGTTTCAAGATGGCCTGAATTCTGAATGTGATTTTTTACCCACACACAGATCCATCAGCAAAGAATGGAAGACTTTGAGCACAACATCTGTCTAACCACTGGCAGACCACTAAGCTACAGAGACAGAGAGGCTACCCCTAGGAAGCAAGAATTAAACATAAAAACAAAAATTAAAAAATAAAAACTGAACTAACACATCAGTAGCCACACACCTCCAGGGACATATATTTCCCAGGCAAGTTACTAAACAAACAACTGAACAAAACAGTAACAACAGTCTTCAGGGGAAAAAAATAAGAACCCAGAGTTGCTACATTATCTAAAATATCTGGTTTTCAATTAAAAAATTATGACACATACAAACAGGAAAGTGTGACCCATACTCAAGAAAAAAGCAGTCAATAGAAACTGTCCCCAGATCCATCTGAGTCCCCAGATGATGGATTCAGCAGACAAAGACTTTAAAGCAGCTATTATAAACATGTTCAAAAACTAAAGGAAATCACATTTAAAGAATTAAGGAAGTGTAACAACAATGAATCAACAAACAGAGATTTTCACTAAGGAGATAGAAATTATACAGAAAGAACCAAATGGAACTTCTGGAGTTGAAGACTGCAATATCCTGAAATGAAAATCTTACCAGAGGAGCTCAACAGAAGATTCAAGAAAGAAAAAAGGAAAAAATCAGTGAACTTAAAGATAGATCAATGGAAATTATAATATCTGAAGAACACAGAAAGAAGATTAAAGTAAAAAGCAATAGAAACTCAGAAACCTGTTGGATAACATCAAGTAACCCTTACATATTTGAGGAGAGTTCCAGAAGGAGAAGAAAAGAAGAGAAAAAAATTTTGAAAAATAATGGCTCAAAACTTTTCAAATTTAATGAAAAATATTGATCTACACACATTCAGGAAGCTGAATGAACTCAAAGTAGGATAAATATAAGGAGACTCACACATAGATATATCATAGTCAAACTTATAAAAGACAAAGAGAACATTTTGAATGCAGCAAGAGAAACATGATTTATCACATACACAGGAACATCGATATGATTAATACCTGACTTCTTTTCTGAAACAATGGCAGCCCAAAGGCAGTGGGATGATATTCAAAATCCTACCAAAAGAAAAAAAACCCGTCAACCAAGAATTCTATATCCAGCAAAACTACCCTACAAAACCAAAGGCAAAATAAAGACATTCCCAGATAAACAAAGACAGACAGAATTCATTGACAGCAAACTTGCCTTACAAAAAATAGTAAAGGATGTCATTCAGGATGGAAGGAAATGACACCATAAGGTAACTTGAAAACAGAGGAAGAAATACTGGAAACAGTAAATATGTGGGTTAATATAAAAAACTCTATAAATATGTTTTTCCTCATGTCTTCTCTTAATGTCTTTAACATGCATAAGATTATATAAAGTAGTAATTGTAACAATGTATTGTAGAGTTTATAACATCAGTAAGTGTAATAGATACGACTTTAAAAGCACGAAGAAAAGGATCAGGGTACCACTTCACCAGGACACTACAGATGTGGAGGGGGATATTAAGAGATAGAAACAATGGGAAAAGTACTCTAGGCAGGGAGAACTGAACAGCCAAAAATGTGCAGACAGGGAAGTCATGTTTGAGGAAGAGCAAGTTTTCTGATTGGAGAGCCTAGACAATAAGGGCAGAAGAGTCAGCTGCAGGTAACTGAGGCAGCCCATGGAAAGCCAAGTTAAGGAAACAGGACTGGTTTTTCCCCAATCAAAGGGAAACTGGAGGGCTTTTTGTGTTTTGTTTTTTAATTAGGGGAAATGATATAATTATTGCCTTAGGAAGGGTCTTCTGGCTACAGCACTGAAATGGCACAGGTCCGAATGGAGTGACTCCCATGACAGAGTAGGCTTCTGATGGTATGGGCATGGAGGAGGGAGCCCACTATAATATGTGGTGATGTCTATCATGTCCTCTTACTTTTATTCTCTCCCCAGCTCCTGAAAACCCTGCAAATAAGCTCGGCAAGGTAGAGAGCAATGAGGGAGACCCCAAGGAGTGGACAACCCAAATGAATAAGGGAATAAAAGAATTTAAACGGACCCATACATGGCACTAGATACTCTGATAAGCACCTCAAATGCCCTCATCTAAGCCTGAGAGGGAGATTTTGTTTAACCCATTTTATAGAGGAGGAGACTGAAGACACACTGGCCTCAGGTCACACAGAGAGTCCCAGGCAAAGCAGGATTCAGATGCACGTGTGCCTGATTCAAACAGTGTCAATCAGCTGTTTCGTGTAAGAAGGTGCCCACTCCAAAGAGTCAGCTTTTCAATCAAACAAATGGGTGAAATTAGTAGAGGAGAACTCTTTAAGCTAGAGTTGCTCCTGCCTCCTTTCAGGAATCTCTCATCCCACTGCTCCCATTCCTGTCAAGGTTCCCAAGAAAGCAAAATTCCTAGGCTCAGCATTGCTCAGTGGTGAGGAATCTCGGTACTTCCCACCCACCACCCCAACACACACACACCGACATACGCCTGAAAAAAACGCCACCACCAAAAGGCAGCCCCCAGTGACCAGCAGCTCAAGTAGCAAGTTGAAGAAGGCTGCTGGGACAGGAAGCCCCACTCTGCCAAGGTCCCAGGCTGGGTCTGAACATGGCTAGGGCAGGCAGAGCACCTGATGGGGTTCTGGAAACATCCTGGCCACTGCTTGCTGCCCACATCAGAGCTCTTCCTGGAAAACATGAAAACGCCTCCCAGGAGGCAGAGGAGCTGCCAGTCACACCACAGGGCCAGGGAGTTCTGCCCCTTCTTGGCACACAAGTCCTCTCCTGGCGAGTGCAGGGAGATACAGCCAGAGAAGGGGGCTCTGAGAGCATGGGAGACCAGGGAGGGGGCCCATTCCCTGGAAGGAGACCTGAGAGGAGGCAGCACATCGCAGTTCAAAACCCACCCTTCCTGTTAACACCTGCTGTGGATAACCTGGTGACTGTCACTATAACAACGCGCCCATCCAGAAGTGACCCAGAGGGCCATGAGGGCCACTACAGCCCAGCCCTGTGCTGGAAGCCTCACAGGGGACTGTTGAAGGGAGAGGCGAGGCCGAGGGGGCAGTCGGGGAACAGGCATTTACAACGTGTACCAGTTCTGCACACTGTAAAACAGCATCCAGATTACAACTTTCTCCCCAACTTCATAAAATACATTTTATTGGTATTGCTATGGTTCAGACTCAAACTTCATAAAATGTTTCCTTCTTATGAAGTGGATGCTCTTACACATACTCATTTGAAAGACAGAAGTTCAATTGCCAAGGCCTATTTAACTAGGCACGCGTACCGAGATACTTTTTTCTAAAGGATTAGGACATACATACGCTATTTGCGGTGCTTTAATTTCGAGGTTTTTAATGCATCTGAGATCCAGGCTGATTTTATTTGGCCTGCGCAATGATACAAAAGGTAAAAATGCATTTTTGTCAACATTTAAAAATTGGGGATTATCCCCATGAAAATCCAGAAGATGAGGCAATGCCCATATAGCTGGATGGGGCATGGGCTCATCTGTTCACACAGCCCCCACCGGGCAACCTCACCTGGTTATGACACCTGTGAGTCGCCAGCAGGCACCTGGATTTGGAGCCCCTGCTTTAGATGAACCACAAACACCAACAGCGTCATCACCACAGGCAGAGCCCTGTGCCAGCGCCATGGGGAAACAACTAAGTGAGACCGGGTCCCTGTGCCCTAGTGACTCATGCTGCCTGGGGAGACAGACAGACAGACACAAGGAAATAACTGATCCAAAGACAAATGAAATCCAGGCAATAAGGGAGGCACCAAGTGGAGATAAAGAGATTTCTTATGGAGACAGAGGAGTGATGTGGTCCCATAAAGAAATGCCACTCCTTGCCCTGCCCCAGTACCTCCTAGCGGGATGCTCCAGGGTCCCTAATGGGGTGTCAGCTCTAGCCTCCCCGAGCTAATCCTCAACAAAGCAGAAGCACATTCAACCTTTCACTTGTTTATTCAAAAAAAGGTGCCCCAGGGCACACGGCAGAATCACCTTGAAGCTTTTTCACCCCACACACAAACAGGTCCCACCATCTATGGAGTTGGGCTCCCCCTTTGGCAGGTGTCTGGTCATGGGGTCATGGAAAGCACTCGCCAGGTGGATCTGAGATCCATCCACCATTACTCACTGCTGTCCTGCCCTACGACAGACCCAGTCCCAGGCCACAGCCTCTCCCTCGGGGGCTGCCCACTGCACTGGTCATCCTACTCAGGGGCAGTTTGGCATGAGGTCATGACCCAGTCAGGGGCCAGGACTGGGTGCCCTTGGCCTTGTGCCTGAGGCCTGGCACATCAGGACCTTCTGGGTGTCCAATGGCAGAGGTGTTTACGAGACATGCTCTGATCTCTGCCTTGTACCCTAAAACAGCTCGCTGCCTGTCACATTCCCTTCCCCAGGACTCTCTTCCACTCCCGCCTCATGGCAGGCAGAGGCTGGTAACACAGCCAGAACAGCCAACAACAAAGGAACAGACTCTAGAAGTGCAGGTGAAGCGCGGACTGGCCACTCTATGGACAACATGGAAACAGCCATCAGCCAATAACAAGCACGGTGAGGGCAGGGATGTGCCTGCTGAGCACTGATGCTATGAGCACACAGGACGCTGCAGAACCAGGAGGCAGTGCGGCAAGAAAGATAAGAACAGTCCTGAGCCTGAACAACTGAGTTCAATCCTAACCCTGTGAGTTCTAGATTGTGTGGCTTTGCCTGTTAAACTCTCTGCATCTGTAAAACAGGAATAATATTTTGGGGTTGTATATTGAGAATCAAAGGAGGTAACACACGTAAAGCACTTAAAACAATGCCCAGCATATAGTAGGCACTACATAAATGTGACTTCTCTTCCACTGAATATTAATTGATGAACTAATGGATGAATATATAGTAGAAATCACTTACTTAACATGTTCCAGATTGTTTCTAATTATTTTGTTCTTGTTGTTTTTATTAGAATCTGCCTGGGGGTAGAATGTTCACCTTTCTGTTCTAGCTTCAAAGTTGCACACAAGAAAGTTGCCTTCCTTTTACATACTTCTCTTGTAATTAGGGTACACTGCCACCAGGTGGCAGTGGCTGCTTTGGGCTCATCATCAAGCTGGAAGACATATGGTTTGTCTTAGATCTAGCTACAGCCATGAATTTTCTAGTTATTAATTTTCAAAGAGCAAGAAAGGCTGCATGTGATTGATTAGAGGATTCTATTAAGTGAAGGATTTTTTTTAGAGGAGAGTGCTAAGCAATTATTCTCCCATGACTTTCGAGTATAGCATGAGAGCATAAGGTTTTAAATTTGGGCAAAATAGATCACAGATACTAGGAAGAACTGATTGACCAACAGGATGATAACGTTTTAGCACAAACTGCCAGGAGACACTGTGGAGAAGACATCCAGGAGATGTCCCCAAGAGCCAAAGTAAGCCCAGGAAAGCTGTGAGGGAACAAAAGGGCTAGGACAGGAAATCAGGATGCCACGTCTTCCTTTTGGCTCTGCTTCCAACACACCCTGAGATTCTGGCCAGATCAGCTTCCTCAGTTTCCTCATCTGTAAAAGGCAATGAGGGAGTAAATGACCTCACTGGCTCCCATGACCTCAGCTGACACGAACCTTTTGCCTTTGTGTGTTACATCTGCCTGCTTCTAGCCTGTCCTCCGTGCTGATAACTACTCCTCCCACCAGAAGGCAGAGCCTAGACCAGAGTCTCAGGAGGCCAGCTGCATCCCCATGCTACCAGAAACCTGACTATCACACATGAGGGCGTTGGGGACAAGAGTGGGGTGGAAGCATCGTGCAGGGCCAATGACTCCCTAAAGCCTCCCAAATAATCCTGAAGGTAAATCCCACTCAGACAACGGCCCTGTTCTGTGCTCCCCATGCTCTGCGTGCCTCTTCTTGGGGTCCACCCAGGCACCACTTCGTCTTTTGACATGGCTGTGTAATGTCCCGTGCTTGCTCTGTCGGGCGAGGATGACCACTTATCTAGAGTGCATCCTCAAAAGAGGAATTGCATGAATGAGGCTATGCATGTTCCTCACTTTCTTTTTAAATTTTCCTGGTATGGAAACTGCTAAAAATTCCACCAAATAGCCCCAAACACCTACGTCCTTCATATGGGCTAATTCTCAATCTTTGGGGGCCAGAGGAGAGCTTTCTTTGGTACTTTGTTCCTTTGACAAAACCATGCTTTTACAGATACAGAAGCAAGGCCTAAAGAAGCCCCAAGCCAAAAACCCCTCTCTCTTCCCCACTAGGGTCCAGCCCTGCAGCCATGCCATCCTCCTAGCCCCACCCCTTCCCTGCTCCAGCAAGGTCTGCAGGAGAAGGTTGATTGTCGCCCCCTGCCATCTCCCAGGACAGCGGGAAGCAACCTGCAAAGCAGCCTGAGCCCTGGGAAGCATTTGGTGGTCATCCTTGAGTTTACATCAACAACATCTGCATCCAAGTGAACTAAGAAGGATAAACACCAGGAATTCTTTAGGAGTAAATCATATTTTAAAACATCTATTTTTTAAAAAGTTAATTTCAATTTTAAAAACATTAATTTGCTTTCTAATTTTCATTTATTTCTTTTTTCTGCTGAGGAAGATTTGCCCTAAGCTAAAATCTGTTGTGAATCATCCTCTTTTCGTATGTGAGCTGCCACCACAGCATGGCCACTGACAGACGAGTGGTGTAGGTCCACACCCGGGAACTGAACCCCTGCCACTGAAGTGGAATGCACTGAACTTAACCACTAGGCCACTGGGGCTGGCCGTAATTTGCTTTTTTATAGCCAGAAAGATATGCTAAAGCTCAAAGACATAATCATGGGATAAGGAATATGCCTTTTAGTTATGGGGTGTTTGAGAGAATAGATTATTTTAACCTGTTAAAGAAATATTTTACAAACAGGTCACAATATGCTTGGACGCACTGGTTGCTGGTGTTCCATAGCTGGGCTGGGGTCGCTCTTTAACTTCAGGGACACTTTGGCATCCAGCCACATGAACAACCAGCTATCATCCTTTTTCAATATCAACTCTACAAGTCAAAGCTAAGGGTGAACACATTAAGAGAGAGATATTTGCTGATGAGTAATTTCAACTAGTTAAAGTCGTTTACCTAAACTCATCAGAATATTAAAATGATAAGCCAAAGTTTTAATAACCGTAGCCTCTTCTAGGGATGGAGAAACAAGGTCTTCTTTCTTTAGACAAATTTATTCGAGATTAGTCACTTGGGAACTGGAAAAGCAGGAGAGCTCCTATTTCTTTTCCGTTCAATGAATTAACAGGAAGGAGAAGGTAAATGCTGTCGCCGCTGCATAATGAAAGACATTAAGTTTCTTATCTTGATTAAACTTAGGCTGATTCATATTTACAGCTATTTTTTAAAGCCCATGTTTCATATTTATAACTAAAATACTACCAATGTATGTATGTGTTTTTGTTAAAATGTGCTTTGGTTGAATGTAAATATTCATAATATATAAATATGCAGTTTTAACCACACAAAATAGTTTGAATGCCTGTTATTTCTGTTATACTTCCTTTGCCTAATAAAGTATAGTTTTAAAAAATTCACCAAATATATATCATATCTCTGTTAGATTGGAGATGGTTTGCCTCTTAATTTACAAATATGTGCTTCAATTTGTGTTAATAAATGAAATTCCTAAAAGATTACTAGCATTTTCAGATGTAAAATTAAAAATAGACAAATGAAGTAATTCTTTAAATGCACCTTTTAAAAAACCGCATCTGATTTATGAAAAACAAAGAGCTAAAATCCATTATTAAAATGTACTTTTTAATTGGAAAAAACTGAGTATACTAGGTGTTGAAACATGCTTCGTATTGACTATTGCTGTCAAATGAACCTGAGAACAATGGAGACTGACTGTGCCTTAGGGGGGCTCAGTGTGTCCAGCGTGGCCAGAAGGGCCTGGGATGGCTGCACCGGCCAGGTGCCCAGTGGACAGCTCTCCCTGAGGGTGGACTCATCCCCCCACATCTCCAGACACCTTTTGTATCAACTTCTGCCTTCAAATAAAATGTCCACAGAAGATATACAGCGCTGACTGTGACACAACCTTTCACCAAAACCTTACTGATGAAGAAGCTTGTTGACTCCTGGCAGAGTGCCAGTCATTTCTGTATTTGGACCAAAACAGCCTCCAGCCTGTGACCAAAGGAGCCCACAGGACAGGGGTACAGGAGCCCCCAGGTTCTGATGAAAGGGATGATGTAGGGTCAAGAATGGACCAAGCCCTGGAAGCCAGGGAAACCTGACACCCCCTTCCTGCCCTCCTCCCCAGCCTTCCTCCTTCCCCAGTCAGGCCCCTCCTTTTACAGAGCCACCCCTCAGGCTCAGCGGCCAGTCCTCTGGCCCCCAGGCCCAGAGCCTGTCCCACCTGGCTGGGGGAATCAGGTGCTGGAGCAGGAAGAACACAGGCTTTGGAGGCAGACTGTTCTGGGCTGGACTCTTGCTTCCTGTCTTTTCTACTTACTTTAGTAATGTCACCTCGCCTCTCTGGGCCTCCGGGTCCTTATCAATAAAAAGTTGTGGTCAAGATTCAAGATATTGTGAATAAGGCTGCAATGAAGCAACCTAAGTGCCCATCAAGGGACGAATGGATAAAGAAGCTGTGGTATATATACACAATGGAATACTACTCAGCCATAAGAAACGACGAAATCCAGCCATTTGTGACAACATGGATGGACATTGAGGGTATAATGCAAAGTGAAATAAGTCAGAGGGAGAAGGCCAAATACCGTATGATTTCCTTCATTAAGTAGTAGATAATAACAACAATAAACAAACACATAGAGACAGAGATTGGATTGGTGGTTACCAGAGGGGAAGGGGGGAGGGTGGAGGGTGAAAGGGATAATTCGGTACATGTGTGTGGTGATGGGTTGTAATTAGTATTTTGGTGGTGAACATGATGTAGTCCATGCAGAAATAGAAGTACAATGATGTACACCTGAAATTTTTGCAATGTTATAAACCAATGTTACTGCAATAAAAAAAAAAAAAAAAAGAAAAATTAATATTGAAAAAAAAAAAAAAAAAAGATTCAAGATAATGCAGGTAATGACACCAGCCTGGTGCCTGGCTGCCCTGTCAGCATCAATAAATGTCATGTTCACACATACATTGTGTCCTCATCATCAACCCCTCTGCAGGGCTGGAAGTGGCAATCACAGGGGCTAGGATCTGGAATCTACCACTATTAAATGCTGTCCAGCCCAGGGAAGGGAATGGGTCTCCAGTGTCCTGACCCCAGTCCCACTGGGATGGACCTGGTTTTTCCAGAGTCCCCGCAACCTCCAACACCGCATGCCAGCATCTCTCACCTCAGGCAAATGGCTTGGCTAAGGCACTACCAATGGAAGTGACACACCTGCACAGATGTTAACACAGCTTCTCCCACAGTCACCTGGGCTCTGATAGAATCCAGAACCTGAATCGCAGACACCTTGTGGAAGCCAAAAAGAGAGGCTGCCAACCCATTACGCACGTGTCCAGCCGACCGTGAGAGAGCGCCTCTAAATTACCCCCTGTTCACTTGACTGGGGAAGTAGCATTTGTTTTTATTTTCCAGAACAGACAGTCAATCACTCGTATGTGACAGAAATAAAGATAAATACCACCCATTGAACTTTAAATCAAAATGCTAATCCCAGGCTGACTTCTCTGTCAAGGTCTGACACAGAAGTAACTCAGCAGGCTTTGATTATGCCCAAAATTAATGCTCTGGTGGAGATTATGTCTATTAATCATGGATTTTGATGGCATGGCTGCTCGTGTTCCTCCACCAGCTGACATCCAAAACTGTCGTAATGGCCAGGAGACCTTCGCCTGGGTGTCCTCAACTCACAGATTATAAGGCAACCTCCACATGGGAGTATTTGAAAAGACTACTTGATGTTTACATATTAAAAAGCTCACAGGATAGGGTCATCCCTAAGAAGAAGCTAGAAGGTGACATGTTCTGAGCACAAAACAATGGCAAAGGATTGTTCTGTCTTTACTAAGAACCAAGCAAGAGAGAGTTGGGCTGGCCAACTTGAATCCAGCAGAAGAGACCACAACGATGACCACACGACAGACGTTCCCAAACAACCAGCATTCACATCCCAAGAGTTTGGTTTGTGTGCCAAAAAAAAAGAAAAAAAAAACAAGAATTCTTGGCTCTGGAGGTCTACTATAGGGGACAGTTATGAATCCAGATGGGAACATCAAATGCCCATTTCATCTCCACAAACTAGACCCCCTAAATCTCCCCTCAATCGGAATCTCTCACTCAACACATATTTATTCATCACTTGCTATTTATCAGGCTCTATTCTAGGCATTTGGGATATGTCTGAACAAAAGAGATTAAGATCTCTGTTGTCATGGGGCTTGCCTTCTACGGAGCCTAGCCATCCCGTCCATCACCCACACAACTGCCAGAGCAACTTTCTGAAAGGTAAACTTGACCAAAATCCTTCAGTGGCTCTCCTGCCTAAGATCGAGAGCCCATACTTCTTATCAGGCCTCCATAACCTGATGGAGGTTAAGGGAGCCTCCATAACCTGCTTCTGCTTACTCTCCAGGCTCAACTCACTTCAGAGATATGGGCTGACTACAGAACCTCAGCACACACTGTGCTGTCAGCCCCCCACCCCGCTGTTGGCTGTTCACTCTGCCGAGCACGCCCTGCATCCCTGCTCTTCACCTGTCCGACACCTCCTCACCCTTCAAGACTCAGCTGCAGGGTGGCTCCTCCAGACGCCCTCAGGCTTGGCCGGCCCCTCTGCTGGACCCCACAGCACACCCGGCCTCTGTCAGTCCTGGCACCCACCATGCTGAGCTGCCACTGCCCACTCATTTGCTCTCTGCCCACCTCTCCCATAAGGCAGCACTTTATACAGTTTGTAGTCCCAGCACAGTGTCTGGACATATTAGGCACTCAATGAAAGTTTACTATCCTGAACCAATCATACCATAAAACCTAACCACCCTGTAGGACATTGTTTCCATGGAAAAACTGTGTTCCAAGTTCTTCCTGGCCTGTCGGGCACTCGGCTTGCCCACTCACGGTCCCAATGACAAGCATATCGGTCGGTTCAGCACTTTCTATCCTGTGATGTCCTTCCCATCAAACCGGAAGGCCTCAGGGGTCACAGGGTCAGTGAGACACCACTGGTAGATAAAAGCTGAAGAGTCTAGTTGGGTTTGCCCCTGTGGCCTCACTCATGGGGCAAAGGACCCCAAGATGAGTTCTGCCAGATGTTGGCTTATGGCCCTGGGACATGATCCCTGAGGTTGAGCACAGAGGATCTGAGATCAGGTCACCCGGGGCATGCACTCAGAGACTCAGACTCCTACCTGCAAACATTGAAACCTCTTCTCCACAGAGGAAAGAATTTCATTTAAAAAGAACTTGCTTAAAAAACCAAAACAAAACAGCATTACTGCATATCTAAGACATACCCAATACCAGCACTTCCCAGGAGTGAGAGAATGCATGGACACAGCACCAAATATGCCTACTTGCAGGGTTAGAAAGTTGTGTCCTCTGTAATTCTTCTCTGGTCCTTCTGACCATGCCAAGAAGAAAGTTTCAACTGGGGACTTGTGTGGCATTAGCACCTCTCTACCACTTACTAAGTTCACATTTTAAGGAATCAAGAGCAGGTTTCAGTCTCAGAGTCAAAAGTTAGGGTTCAATAACATCAATTACATTGTCCTTATGTCGGCAGCCACCTGCGGTTTGTGAAAAGTGAGATTGCTTTTCCACTGACAGTGGTGGAATCAAGTTTCCTTTTTGAAATACATTTATTCAAGGTTTTAAGTGAACTGATTGAAGGAAAATGTTAGGTGAATACTAGCACATAAGGGGATGAGGGAGGAATCATGGCAGTGACACTCAGATGGCTGAAGCTAGGGGACAGAAGAGGGTCCGAGATTAGCAGGGCACATTCTCGGGATGGTGCAATGACTCAGACACTTCCTTTGAAGATTTGGAAGTTCAGTTGTGTCACGATCTGTCCCAGATTTCTTTTCAACTCCTTTCCGTGCTTGCTTTGCTCCCAGCCTGGCCTCGGCTCCATGCTGTGAAGCCTTTGGTTACACTCACAAATGTAGACCTCATTGACCTTGTTGACCTCGGGCTCCACAGCCTACCTTGCTCTGTCCTGCCTGTCAACATCGGGTTGCCAGATCTAGCAAGCCAACAAACAACAGGATGCTCCGTTAAATTTGAATTCCAGAAAAATAGTGAAAATTTTTAGTATAAGTATGTCCCAAATATCACAGGCAATATGTCACTGCATGTTCCACAATATTTAACTGAGCATCCTCTATTTTATCCAGCAACCCTACCCAGCCATGACTCTGACCAATGCTGTTCTCACAACATGTTGGCTCATGGGACAACTGCAGAAAGCATCAGCTGGTATTTTCCTTTTTCAGAATAACAGCCTCAAATTCTCTCAAGCACGTCATACAAACATTCAAAGAGGTAAGTTCTCCCTCAGTGCAGCTGAACCAAGGAAGAATATAGAATCTTCTCTTTGGAAAGGAGAAGCTCAGAAGCATGCATTTCTTTTGCAATCAGGGGTGGGGGAAGCCAATAAATGTTAGGAAATGGAAAAAAAGCACTGGGCCAAGCCGCAATGGCCTGAAGGCAGAGAAGGTAGAAGATGATTTTCCACTTGTGAAGGGGCAACGTTTAGGAAAGCAAGTGGTGAAGAGTCAACCCCACTGTAGGGAAAAAGTCTCTGCAGAGGTGATGTTGGAAGGAAGGAGGAAACATCAGAGGGGTAGGATAGGCCAGAAACAAACTTCTGTTGCTCGTTTTAAAGGGACTTGAGCAAGTCTGTGAACTTGGTGAAGGAAAGCTGGAGAAAGTGAGGGTGGGACAGTGTGGAAGGCGTGGTCCCAGAGCATCTGCTGGGCCCTACGTCTGCCCAGCTGTGGGGTCAGGCAAGGGCTAGAATAGTGAGGTCAGGGTCCAGCTCAACAGGCCACAGCTCCCCTTCTTAGAATCTGGAACTCTGTGGGCCCACTCCTGGTCTCCCAGCCGTGTGCTCCCAAGCTCCAGGGCAGATTGGAGGCCACGCCTGCAAGTGTTTTCAGTGCTCTGGGAAGCAATTTGCCTGGACAGGACACTGGATCTCATTGATGACAATGAGGTCCCCTCTCATGATCCATCTCCTCCCCAGAGACCACTCTGGAGCTTCTTTACTAGAGGGGTTTAGGAGCAATACTCTGGTGGATGGGGGGCGCCATGGCAGCTTACATTTCAAGAATGGAGGGAGAGCTGATGGACGTTCTGATAAGTCTAATGCCTCCCCTCACCCCCAAAGCCCTTGCTGATGTCTCCATTTGGCATCGTCTTGCCTCACTCACCCAGGGCTTCTCTCCTTTCTTCACCCAGTTTATAGCACCCATCCCAGCCAGGACACCCTTGTCCTTGGTGGGGAAAGTGAGGCACCCAGAAACCAATCAGCGGCTCCCAGGGTCTCCGGGACAGAAGGCACATCAGAGCCCTGTGGTCCACCAGACATATCGAACGAGCTGGGAGAGCAAGGTTGTGTCAGGGGCCCCAGGCTGGGAAGGGGGCTCCCTGAACATGATCTTGCCCACTAGTCTGCTACAGACTCCGAGGACCCTCCTTTCACATGTTTCCCTCCAGAGGAAGAAAAAACACAAACTCCCCCCGCCCAGAAAAGCCCACGCTTTCTTCTAGTGACTTCCAACTATGCTGCTTTGATCTGAGCCCTTCTCCCACCTGTCACCTTCTCTCTACTCCTTGACCAAGACCTATCTACTCCAGACAGGTCAAAATTCCACCAAACCCTGGCCTGTCTCCTCTCGCCTCAAGACACCCCAATTTCTCCTCCTGGAGCTCAGGGTGCCTAAACTGACCAAGAATAATCATAATCAAGTGTAAGTCTTAACTCATGTGCCCTCATGGGTGGGGAGATTCCAGGGGAGGGATGGATTTTAAAAGAGAAGCTGGTAAACACTGCTGAATCTTCAGGGTGGCTAGGGCATGGGGCTCCAAGTGCTGTCCTCATGAGACACTCCTCCCACACCTACTTTCTTTGCAAGGGAGTGAGGCACAGGGACGTCATTTCAGCTTTGGAGGGGCCCTCTATTCCCAGGGCTGCTTATGGATAGTCAGCCATGAGATGGGAGCATAAAGGAAGTCCCCAAACCTCAAGTCCTGAGGCCTCAGGATGAGAAGGGCCCTCCTGTGAGGGAGGCACGTTCTCCGCCATGTTCCCCAGGGTTTCCCAGTCCACCTACTGTGTTAACTCCCGCTGCTGAAAAGGGATCCTTCACACTGAGGAACAGGACCAATAACAGCTGGTGAGCCCGTATATTTAGCCTGAGTCACAGCCTTACAGGGATCCTCTCCTCCTCCTTTAAGTAGAGGAGAGTAGAACCTCAGAGCCACAGAGAGAAAGACTTCACAAAATTCCTTGAAGAAAACTGAGGGACAACTGCTTCCGTTTGAAACAAAATGGAAAAAGCCATAGACAAGAACAGAGAGGGAGTTGCAGCTAAGAAACAATCTAGAAAAGGACTCAACCTTTCTTCATATTCTTAAATATGGACATTAGGTCTTCGAGGAATCCTGCAGCACAAAAAAGAAACAAACAGGAAAAAATGGTCAATTCAGGCAACAGGTTTATCTCAGCCCTTCCTCACCTCTCCCCCCATTTAAAAATTCTCTAATCAGTATCCTCAGATAGAAACCAGACATTGGATCCAAAGAGCAAGAACAGGATATTATATTAAATAAACGGAGTGAATAGAGAAGAAAGTGATCTTATAAAACTTTGAAGATCTCTGTCAAAATATATGTATCTTTCAAACAATTGTTGTAGGATGAAGCCAAGGAACTCTCCCAACACAGGACAGGAAATACTAAGAAGAAGAGGTAAGAGTCCCGGAACATCTCTCCAGGCGTCCAGCTCCCATTGTCCCGTAGCTAATGCAAGGTTTATTTTCCATGCACCCTTTCTTAGAAATTATTTGAGATTGTACTGCATTCAAATAGTGAAATAAGTCATGAAAGAGAAAGACAAGGAGCCAGGACACAGTGGATCCAACCCAAAAGAGCAGGGATGAGAAGCCCCTGGGGGGCCGCTGTGCAGCAGACCTCGAGAAAACCAGCCCAGACTGGAGCATGAGGATGGAGAACTCCAGGAGGGAAGTCTCTGACTGAAAAAGGGAGAGGGTGCAAGCTAGGACACATACTGAGATGGAGTGTTTAGAAACTTTTGGGGGGGAACTTCTTATGGGGAATAAACCTGAGGATATAATATTGGCATCAATTACAAGAAAAAAAGAAAAGCAATCCAAAACTCCAGGGGAAAAAAAGTACAAGGGAGGCATTATCCAACCAAGGCACAGACCAAATGAAGGCATTGTTTTGAGCAGCTGGTGGCATATAAAAAAGGAATGCTAGAAATATTTAATTTTAAATGGCTCAGGAGTAGGAGCATTAGAAACTTGGAAAAGAAAGTGGAATCCCAGCATGTAGCTTGGCCTTGCAGTGAACAACACTTTCAAATCATGATGTTATAAATGCTATGTAATGGGTTTTGGCTTTTAGAATCAACTCATAGTCAAATTATGGAAACTTCGGCTAGGACTAAAGACCTGAATATGAATACCAACTTTGACCAAGTAAAAGGGAAAGTGTGGCTGACAGAAGTTGGGAAGAGTTGCTGGGAAGAGTGAGAGAAGTGCCACCGTCCTCACCTTACAAAAGCCGAAGAATCGGGAGACACCGTCTGGTGGATGGAACAAGAAATAGACATTTTGTTATCTGGGGGAGGGGGATGGGGGGAAAAGGAGGGGTAAATGGGTTAAAGCTTCAATCTATTATTTCAGGAAAGTCAACAAATGGTGCATTCAAAAGTCCACTGAATTCGATTAGTCAAGAAATATTGATATACGTGTGTTACGTACAGACATGGGCATAAGCCCCAGAAGAACAAATAAATACAATAAAAACTGGTCACTTCTGAGAAGTAGACTGAGAATGGGGAGAGGTGGGGCACAGGTATGTTACTTTTCATTTTAAACCCTTCAGATCTATTTTATTTTTTTAAATGTGCATTTATGTTGATAAAAAATTAAAATTTTTAAGTAAAAATACTTTTAAAAGATAAAAGGGATCAAAATAAATATCTTTTCTTTGGCAAGAAAAGTATTAAGAGAAAACTTGGCAAAATGTGAAGGTCTATAAATCGATATCTTACTATAATAGTATTGTATCAATATTTATTCCCTGATTTCGATCATTGTACTACAGTTATACAAGAGAATTTCCTTGCTTTTAGGAAACAAACACTGAAATATTTAATATTTAGGAATAAAGAGATAGTATATATGCAACTTACTTTCAAATGGTTCAAGAAATAACGATTAAATGTGAGTATGTGTGCAAGGGGAGGAATGACAGGGAACACAGTAAATGTTCACATTTGAGGACTCTGAGCGAAGGGCTATATGAGTTTGCTAGGGCTGCCGTAACAAAGTACCCCAAACTGGGGGACTTGAACAACAGAAATGTATCATCTCACAGTTCTGGAGGCTAGAAGTCCAAGACCAAGGTGCCAGCAGGGCTGGATTCTTTTGTGGGTTGTGAGGGGAAGGATCAATTCCCCGACACCTCTCTCCTCGCGTCTGGTGCTTTGCTGGCAATCTTTGGTATTCCTTGGTTTGTTGATGCATCACTCCAATTTCTGCCTCCGTGTTCACACGGCGTTCTCCCTGTGTGTGTATTGTCCAAATTTCCCTTTGTGATAAGGACACCAGTCATATGGGATTAGGGACCCACCCTACTCCAGAATGATCTCATCTTATTTTAACTAATAACATCTGCAATTCCCTGTTTCCAAATAAGGGCATACTCTGAGTTACTGTGCATTAGGACTTCAACATATCTTTTCTGGGGGGACATAATTCAACCCATAACGATGGAATTCTTTGTACTATTCTTAAAACTTTTCTGTAGGTCTGAAACTATTTCCAAATTAAAAGGTTTTTTTTAAAAAGATAAATGGAAAGGAGCTCTGAGAAGGACTGAAGGGAGGTTGTGAGGGGAGCACAGCATTACTGGGGGGCCCTCTCAGAGCCGCAGGATTCTAAAAGCCCACCAAGGAGGCACCTGTTGAGAGGCAACTTCCCCAAGTCCTCGTGCCCCCAGGATAGAGATCCCCACCCCTGAGGTGATGGACTCAGGTCCTTGGAGGGGAGGCTCACTCAGGATTTGGGTCCAGAACACATATTAATTTTTTTCCCCTTCCAAACAAGCACGGAGCGGGGCATACTTGCCCAGCATCTCAATAGATGCTTGTGGTGGTTAATTAGAAGAATGTTGCTAAACAAAGACAGCTAAATAATTGCGGGTTTCACAGAATTTTATTCCTTAACCAGTATCTCTTAAAAATAGCACCCTCCATATGAGAGTTTTCCTTTTATTCAAATCACGTCTGAGAAGCAGCACATTTCTACAGCAAGACTTCATCGACTGGGAGGAGGGAGGGGCCCCAGGAGATGGTAGGTGTTTCCCAAGCAGAGTACGAGCTGGGTGGTGGGGCCCCCTTCCTGGAATACCAGCCTCAGGCAGCTCATGTCTGAGCCACTCAGACCTTCTCCTTTAATGCCTCCAGAGACGGAACCCAGTGGCCATCCTGCGTGGCCCACCCCAGGATTCTATCACTCTGACAGTCCCATTCCTCTGCACTATAGAAAGTATTGGGGTGGCATGTTCCTAACTAGAAACTTCCCATACGTGAGAAGCATCATCAAGCCAATCCAGTGTCCGTGCACCGGTTCAGTGTCCACATGTGCCCAAGAGGGTGCTGAGCAGTCTCCAGGAAGCACTGTCAGACCCTTTCCACGGCTCTCAGCGTCCTTCCAGCTGGGGACCGCCCACAGTCCCCAAACCTCCCTCACAGAGTCATCCTCCAGCGTAAAAGCATTGCTGGGCCCCCCTGGACAGCCACAGAGGTTGGAGAGGGCCTGGGATAGAATTTCCACTTCCCGTGTGCCTCTAACCCACTGTATGACCCTGGAGAATTAATTCAACCTCTCAGGGTCTCAGATTCCTGACCTGTAAAATGATTAGATTGAATCAGATGCTGGGAATTAACACACGTTTTCAGTATAGTGGCCCAACTGGGGACTAGGCTCCAAGAAGATTCTAACTGACCTGGAACAGAGCAAGAGGACAATCTCCCAGCTCGAAACGCCCCATTTGTTTTAATCCCACTGGGGGTGCTGGGAGAACCATGCCAGACTTCTCATTATGGCACTATATTCAGAGTCATATACATCATGGGTCTATTAAGACCCCATGATCTTTTTTGCTCCCACTCATACACAGTGGTTTTTGCCTCCATCCTTTGCTACAGTGATTTTCACCAACTAGTCACCAAAAGCCCCAAATACCACTGAAATGTGATTTAAACATTTTTCCAACTTGAACATAATCTTTTTTCTTGAAAACTGTCCAAGGTGCCAAGCAGATGTCTTTCCTCACTGGGGTACCAAGTAAGGGAAAGCGGGAATCCAGATCACAGGACCTCAAGGGAGGAAGCCTCCAGGGCCCAGGTGGCCAGCAAGCCTTCCTCAGTCCAAGGAGGTGGAAATAGGCCAGAGCGTACATGGGGATTTAGATGGGAAGGGTGAAAATGGGGGCAGGAAGAAAAGCATAAGCAAAGACATGCTGGTGGCCAGGGCAATGCCCATCTGAGGAGCAGCCCAGCCAGAGCGTGAGGACTTAACGGTGGTGTGCTCAGGTGGGGTGCCAAGGGAGGACTGTTGCAGATGGCCGTTTCCTGTTTCCAGTCAGCCATCTTGTCAGAGCCCACTTGTCCTACTTTTCATAAAGGTGCTCCCCTGTGCTCTTTGTTTGCAATTTCACCCCTCTTTAGAGTGCCCCACCCTCTACCCCTGGTTCCCCAGGAGAAGGAGTACTCTGGGCCAATCAGTGAACTCCAGCCCCTAGACATGATGACTGGTTCAGGGATGAGCATGTGACCTATGTTGGGATCAATCAGAATGACCCCCAGGGCTGTGGAGGAATGACCAAGAAGTGATCTCCTGGTTTCTGTTGTTGTCAGAACAATGGACCCGTGGACCATGATGGGAGAGCATGAGGCCGACCCAGAGGAAGTGGGGCTGACAGACAGAAACTGAGTCTTGACAGCGCACTGAAGCCAACCATGCCTGAAACCAGCATCACACTGTACTTTCAATTACACGGGCCAATAAGGCATGTGTATATGTGTGTGTGTGCATATGTATTGATTTTCCTTAGCGTCACTCAACCAAAAAAATTATCATGGACATAGCCACAAGCTCAAGTTAAGAAGAGAAAGTACCAGACTAGGGTGTTAGATAAACCTGGCCTCAGGTCCCAGCTCTACCACACAATAGCTGTGTGAGTTTGAATAAGCCACTTGGGCTTATTCACAAGCCTTAGTTTCCTCATCTGCAAAATGGGCATAATAATTCATGAGCTGATGTACGTGAAAGCACAGGCTCCTTGAGTATTGGTAGAATCTGTGGCGTTTGTACTTGATGCTGTTGGGGACAGCGCAGTACTCTGGGCAGAGAATTCACTCCAAGGAAAATGTGCTGTATGTTGATTGGCCTGGGCACTGGATAGAGGGAATGATGCCCACCAGGGAGCCCATTGCGTGATGCCCTCCAGATGGAAAAGAGGCAACACGCCCCACAGATGTGGTGTCGGACGTTGAGTAGAGAGCTGAGGCCTCCTGCACCCCATGTACGCAATGGCTCAGGGGTGCTGGAAAAGAAGTCCCCTGCCCCTCCATGGCCTTTCCCCTATAAAATAGATAAATGACCCCTACCCTCCTTCTCCAGGAATGGGTCGCGAATTAACTACGAGCTCTACAAACTACTTTCTGCTCCCTGCGGAAAAGCTGCTATATAGCTATAAGGGGGTGATTAATTTTATCTCTCTAAATGCCTCAGTATCATTTGCCAAAATGATGATTTATTATTTAGACAACCTTTATATTTCCAAGGGGCTTTAAAATCATTTATAGTGGAGAATGAAATAAAACTGATTAGGGCCCTGAAAAACAAGGATGGTGAAGAAGTGCACAAGGAACTGGGGTTGTTTATCCAGAACCAGAGAAGGCAGATGAAGGACACAGCAAGAATCGTCAATTATATGCAGAGCAGTGCTGCTGAGGAGAGGCCCATATCTTCCCCCTACACGATGAGGGGAAAAAGAAATGGGAAAAGAGACAGCGATGCATCTGGACTGATTTAGGCTAGAAAGCCAGGTGATAACAGGAAGAACTTCTTAAATGTATATCAGTTCTAAGCTGAGCATCAAAAAATGTTTTCTTTGTCTTTCATGGCATAACACTGTCTGGGAAAAAATACAACATAGAAAGCCAATGCAGACATGGTCAAAGGAAGGCACCTTCAAGGCATGAGAGGATGAAAAAAATGGTAGAAAACTGAGAAGGCAAATGTAATATTTCTTTAAGGATGAAAAAGACAGTGAACACCATATGACACAAACCAAACCATGGTGGAAGGTGGAGACTGGAGTACAGTACACACAGAGGAAATGTGGAGATCTCCTGCGGCATCATGGGTTGAGTAAGAACCATCAAACCTACCTCCCTTCCTTCTTGAAAGTTTGCCTAGGCCACCAGATCATGGCGTATTTAGATTTCAGTAAAGCACTTCATGAAATGGTGGATCAGATGGAGAACTGGGGGCCGAGACAAGTACAAATTGATGGATTCACAGCTGGCAGCATAATAGTACCCAAAGAGGGCCCAACAGAAGCAGCATCTCCTGTGAGATTTCACAAGCTCTGTGCTCTCTGGCGTTTTTATCAACTGCTTGGATGAAACCCTGCAAGGGACGTTCATCCAACCTCAATTGCTGGGATGCTCAGCCAAAACCAACCAGATGAAATGAACAGTCCCGCACGCTTAGGTTCAAAACATCCCATCAGAGCTAGAATAGATCTGGCCTAAATGGCATTTCCATTGCCAAACTGCAGACCAACCGCCAAGCTTCTGGAGTTGACTGACAGATGATCCCTACCCCTCCAGTGTGCTTCCTGACAGCAGGATTCACCAACAGGCAGGCCACTGGCCATCTCCTTCTGGTTTTGAAGGTCTAAGGCCTTGGACCCGAGGGCCTACCACAGGGTTGGTCACATGCCACGACTGTGCTCACTGACCCTGGGCCTGTCTGGGTTTTGTCTCACATGACAACTTGAAGTGATTGCTTGTGCTCTGTTACCTATTGTGTGTGACAAATCACTCTGGAAATTTAGCGGCTGGAGACAATAATGTTTTATTATGTGTCACAATTCTGCAGGTTGGCTGGGCTCAGCTGGGTCGTTCTCATCCAGGGTTGCTCAGGAGGTTAAGTTGCTGTTGGCAGGGCCTGCAGTCACCTGAAACCTCTACCAAGCTTGATGCCCAAATGGCCCATTCACATGGATGGCAGTTGGCGCTGGCTGGCAGTTGGGACCTCACCCGGAGCCCCTACACGTGTCCTCTCCATGTGCTTGGGCATCTTACAACACGGCACCTGGGTTCCCAGGGTGAGCACTGTAAGAGCTAGAGTTCCCAGATCCAGGTGGAAGCTGTGAGGCTGCTTATGACTTAGCTTTAAAAGTCCCAGAACATCACTTCCACCACATTCTATTGGTCAATCAAGTCACCAAGACCAGTCCAGATTCAAGGGGAGGGGAATTAGACTCTACATTGGCACAGTCCCATTGCCAAAGAGCATGTGGGATGGGAGAGATTGTTGTAGCCATCTTCGAACAATATAATCAGCCACAGCTTTTAACAGCATGCAGCACTGTGATGAGAAGGATCCCAAATGGCAAGAGCACACAGTGCTGCTGTGGGTCACACCCTGGGAACTCCAGACCCAGACCCTTTAAGCCCAGTGTGAACCAACTGGCACTCTGCCCCAGCATAGTCAGCATCTGTTGTCTACCTCCCAGTCTCCTTCCAGAAACCCACTTGCCTTCCAGTCCTTGACTCCAGAAACTATGCCTATCTCATTGTCATTTCCACCCTGATATGCCATATCAACAGGAATTGAGAGCTTCACCACGCTGGGCACACAAAGAACCAATCACCACTTAGTCAATTCCAAGAGCCCAGGTTTACAAAGAAAAATAAGGAAGAAAGAAAAAAAGGAAGGAAGGAAAGAAGTATTCTCCTTTTTGCAATTATTCAAAGAAAACTTTTAGGGAAATATTACTTGTTTTTGATTATCGAGTTTGCAAGCAGAAGCATTCAATGGTTCATAAAGCCCATGTATTTGTTCCAAATGTCAGTGTGTCTCCCTTTTGAAAAGCAGCAGCAGATGCTGGGGGAGGGTGGATGGAAGGCCTTCATCATCTGTGCTCACAGATCATGTGCTACATCTTCTCACCATGGCTCCCCATTTCCCTGCTTGCTTGTCTCTCTGCTGTTGCAGGCATTTGTCTGTGACATCATAGCCTGTTGCCACGGAAACTGATGCTATCATGACTTCTGACTTCAGCCAATAAAATTTCTTTGTATTTACAATTTCTTGAGAGTACATCAGCATGGATCTTCACGTGAATGATGTTCAATGGAAAACTTAGCGATTTCCTCAGTATTCACTGGATTCCATATCACTGATTGCCTCACGGGAATGGTAGAAAGAACCCTGCCTGGTACCTAGAAGAGACCCTGGCAATATCTTGGCTAAGCTGGGCCTTAGTTTCCCCATCTGTAAAACAGAACTGAGAATGCTTAGCCTTTGGGGTTATTATGAGGGGTAGTGCGAGTTACCTGTTACAGAGCCTGAGGCAAGGCAGGCATTCAACGGGCAAGTCTTCTCTTCCCCTAGACCCCCAGAGCTCTAACTGAAAGAGCTTGTGTGGCCCGCTTTTGCAGGAACCCTGGCAGATTTTGGGGGGTGGGGATGGGAGCCGGAAATTCCGAGCTACTGAGAGGGTCATGATGGCATCAACTCCACTGCCGCTTGGTCCTCTCCCTCTCGTTCTCCCTTCTTTCTCTGTCCTCACTCTCCACTTCTCCTGGGTTCTGCCCAGAGAGGGCCAAGTGAAGCAGGAGAAAGTTAAACTCAGCTCCACCCCACCGCCTCTTCTTTCTCCCTACTCTCCTCTCTCCCTCCTCCTCCCTCCCTTCCTCCTTCCTTCCTTCCTTCCCACACTCCAGAATCCAGGGCCCGACCTTCCTTTAGTCCAGAAGACCTCCCTCCCACCATCCCAGGGCACTCATCTTTTAGCCTGGGTGGCCCCATCAGAGAAGACTCCAGCAGCTCTGAATGCTGGGCAGGGTCTGTCTGAGGACTGCACAGGGGCCTCCTTCCAGCCAAGAGTCAAAGCCCCACCCAGGAGACTGGGCTTCCCTGGAGACATCTTGCTCCTTCCAACTCTCAAGTCCAGGGTGACCTCTTGCACCCTCTCCCTTCTCCCGCCTCCACCGAGGCGGGCTCGGCCTCACTCCATACACTGAACCCACTGCTCACAGAAGACGCTTCCCTTCTGGGAGAACTTGACCTTTAGTCATTTTCTGGAAGCTTCTCTCTGAATTTACTTCCTCCATTAAGGAGGCAGGTGAGTTATTTACACCAGTTCACACCTTCTCCTGAGAGATTTAATGGCCTCTAAGCAAAAGCAATTATCTGAGAGGCCACAGGACCAGAGGCAAGCTAGTGGAAACTTTTGACCCAGTGCTGGGTGCTGGGAGGGTGCAGAGAACTAGCAAGCTGGGTGGCCCTGGTGGGGGTGAGAGGTGGCCCAGTACACCCCACCAGGGGCGCTTCTGCTTCCCTCTTGGCCGGATCTGAGGCAAGGGTGCAGATCTTGCTCAGTGTGATCCCTGGCTAGACAGTCTGGGTTCGTTTACATCAAGCCAAAGCCACAATCTGCCACTCCACTCCCACAAACCACCCAGCATTCTGAGAAGGACACAAATCTCTTCCAAAGTGATTGGAAAAAAAATTTTTAACAGCAAAAGTGTGCTATTTAAAAACAGACGGGTCCCTGATGTAACTTAGATCTGTAGTCTTTGCAAAATGGGGCAAAATAGGAAAAGAAGGTGTTTGCGTGCCGGCTGGCTCATTAGAGCAAGGCAGGGAGAGGCTGGAGCCGTCTTGCCCACAAATGGGACAGAGCCAATATTCTACAACTTTAAATAAGAATCGAGGGCATTCCCAAAGTGTCAGGGCAAGGTCCTGACTCTAGGGAGTAAATCCTTTTGCAATGGGAATGAGAAAGGAACATATACACGTTGGTTAGCGCCCTGCCACCCTGCATACACCATCAGCCTGTAACATCTCAGCTCACCCGCAGCTGGGGTCTGAGTGAAGGGTGGCCACTGTCGGGGTTGAGAGGAGCCAGGGGCTCAGGAAGCCTAGGCTAGAGGGTGTCCATAGAGCTTGTCGACGTCTGGGGCACAGCCCTGAAGCCTCCAGTGTGGTGACACAGCCTGGGGGAACCAGGAGCTATAGGACTGGGTTCCAGGCAGGAGGGCCGTGGGAGGGAAAGCAGGTGTCCCTGCCAGCTGAGGCCCTCCTTACACCCGGGTACATTCCCCAAAGCCGGAAGTGAAGCAGGGAGACCTCCAGTTCCTACACTGGTTCCCAGGCAGCACAAGGCCTTCGAGGACACCCTCTGCCCTCACCTGCCCCACTTTAACACTGTCTTTCACTTTCCCTTGAGCCATCGGTCTCTTGGATACACTGTCTGGGAGGCGCTCCTCTGCTCTTAGTGTGTGGCCCCCAATTCTGACCTCCCAACCTCCTTGCCCCCCACTGTCCCAAAAGCAGGAGAAGGGAGACTCAGAGGGCTGCACCCAGGGAACATGAAAAATAGTACAAGCCCCCCAGCCTCCCCAGCTCACAGTCCTCACCCCAAGCCTCTTTCTCCTAAAGACAAACGTGCTTCTGTTTGCACTGGAACTTCTCCCGCCCAAGAATCCTCAGAGAAGGCGAGACGGCATCCTCCTGGGACATCACAGAGCCTGGCCGTTCCCCTCATCGCCCAGGGTTTGGGAATGTTTGTTTTCTTCTCATTTTGTCTTGTGCTACACAATCTAGCCTTCAATTTCTATTTAAGAAATTCTATTCTATTCTTCATTTTATCTCGTCCATTTGGGTTTATCCTTTTTTTCCATCATTATTTTCATCCCTATCTTTTATCTTTAACCTTTTTCACTCGTCACTAATTCTTTTAAGTAGTTAGTTCCCTGGTTTTTACTACTTTATCATCATTTTTTATTTCTTTTATTCCATTCTCCCTTTTAAAGTGTATCTGATTTTTGTTCCTTTTACTCAGCAGCGGGAACAGCAGGTGCAAATGTTCTGAGGCAGCAGGAAGCGTGGGGAGTCCAGGAGCAGAGAAGGTGGCCAGTGTGGGGGGCACACTGCAAGCGGCCGGACAAACACAAGTAAATAAAATACAACCACCAAGAACTTGCGGTTGAAGAAGCGCTTGGGCCCTAATTATGCTGGTCGCTTGTCTTTGTAAGGAATAATCTGGATAATAATTTGCCTGTGATCAGAGAGCCCAGACTCCATGATCTGAAACATTACCCCAAGCATCTCTTCCTCCACTGCATAAAGGCAGTGGTCCAAGGGGATGCTCTGTAAACACTGGGAGGAAGAGGGAAGGAAGGAAAGGGAGGGAGGAAGGAATTTTCTGAGCCCTCCTGGTGGACAGGCCTCCCCTGGGGCAGGAGGCATTGCCCCTGTCCCTGGACCACAGAGAGGCCGTGGTGGAGCAGCAGGTCCACTGCCACCTAAACCCATGCCCTCACTCCACTCCTCAGCTCACGTCTGGGTGGGACCATGAGAGGAGAGGAAGTGAGGTATCACCTCCAGGCTGAGGTAGACAAGAGCGAGTGTGCCTTCCCCTCCATCAGCATGGGTCCCCGAATGATGGGGCAGAACAGCGCCCCACCACTGGCCTCACTGGACTGTGAGGTGAGGAAGAAACAAACTTTTATCTTGTTGGATAACAGATTTGGAGTCAGTTGTTATTGCAATTAACTGACACTGGCCAAATCAGAAATTGGCACTAGGGGTGTCCATCCGTCCTCTGAGCTGGGCCCACCCCAGCAAGGTGCAGAGCAGGAAGTGGGGGAGGCAAGGCCAGGCTAGGGAAGGAGGCAACAGTGCTCCTGGCCACCTGTCACAGCAAAGCCCCCAGCAGGGCAGACACGGGAGCAGCAGGACTTCAGGAACACTCATTGCAGGGCAGCCACCTTGCCCACAAGAAGAAGCTGCAAGGGCAGTGTCTCAGCAGCCTGCATGAGGCAGAGAGGGACTGCAAGGTGGAGACCCAGCTTCTCCAAGCAGAACCCTCACAGTACGCCTGGAAAGAGAAGGAAAAGAAGAAGCACAGGGAAGAAGGGAGGAAGCGTTTATTGAGTGCCTTCTACATACCCGGCACTGTACCAGGCACTGGACATATGTTATCTCACTTACTCACGACCAAAGCCCCTATAAAGAGGTATTATTCATTCCATTTTACAGAGATCAAGATGACTGTCCAAAGCCCACACATTGAGAATGGCCAAGTGAAGATAGACACACAGTTTCTGAGACCACCCAAAAAAGCACCATTTTACCTCCCCTGTGGGAAATGGAGAATCACCAGTGGGGCGTGTATCCTGCCCACGGCCTGTGCAAGACACCAGTGCACAAATAGGAGGCTCCCAGGTCTCAAGGCACAGAGAGAGGGAGAGACACACACCAAACAGAAAACTCCAATTTATTATGGAAATCACAAGACAGGTGCATTTATGCCTACCCAACTCCATTTCTCTGTGTTCAGTTAGGAGCTCACCTCCGCATACAGCAAAAAAATCTCACCTGACAAAGCATTCTCCTATTTGGTCCCCCATGTACAGACCCATTTCCATCCCACTCAAATGGCCTCCTCTACTCATAAGCTGACCACTAAGCATCCCACAGCAGTCTGCCCCCACCTGCCACTCCCACCCTGTTTCCAGCCAGGCTGCCTCTTCCCTTCTGCTCCTCAGCCTCTGATCAGTCCCTTGCTCACCCTAAAACACAGTTCTACGGGACAAGAGGCCAAATGCCCGGAAGGCTCTCAGGGGACCACATTACTGTCCCCAGCAGCATGGACACACCATGGTCAGGTCGCACATCCCAAGCCAAGGGGCTCCCCCACCCCCCATCCCCCACCCGGCCGTCTGCCTGTCAAGCTCTTAAACAAGGTGCCAGGGACTTCCCATCTCATTATCCAAGAGCCGGTCACAGGCTTCACTTCCTGTGAGTGCTGGGTCAAAGGAACATGAAGGTGAAATCTACAGACATGGACTTATAATTGCCCAGGAGTGAGATGACCACCCGGGCCATATCCTAGTACCTGGTTCTGCCCTCCCTTTCCATGTCCTCCTTCTCCACATGGCTCTTAGGAGAGTCAGGGAATGGACAGCCCACAAGTCTCAGGTGAGCCAGGAAGGGGGCAGGGAGGGGGACACCGGGGAGCCTATTTGAGGAGCAGTGGGCGGGAGCACAGGGAGCTCAAGGGGAGCCGCGAACCTGGCTGGACATGGAGGAGACGCTCCACCTGTCGCTGCACCTCCCCACTCTGGGCTGGGTGCGGGGTGTTGGACCTAATCCCCCTCTATGGGGATGACTGCTCAGCCAGCCTTGGGTCAAGGAGTGGACATTGTCCACGGGAATCAACTGCATCCACTGTTATAAGAGGAGCAGCTTGCATTCCCAGAACACATCCTGGCTCTGAGACAAAGCATTTCACATACGTTGGCTCCAATTCCTACTCATCAGCCTCTTACTGAGGAGTCCACAGAGGAAGAGGTTGGCCCCCCACACCCGCATTGGTCAGGGATGAAGCTGGGCCTCAGAGAGGCGAGGTGACTTTCCAAGATCACCGGCAGTAAATGTGAGTCAGTTCCCCAACTCTCAGGACCCGTCTCCTCCATGAAGGCGTGCCTTCAATTCTAAGGCAGGGGGGCCCCATATGTACCCCTCCACCAGGACAGGGACACCAGCGCCACCCAGCACCATTTGAACCCACCACACACACCCACTTCCAGGCCTCAGTGCTCCCTCCGCCGAGCCACGAGCCATGCTAGCTGTGGGCCTGGGAGCCAGGGGGTGGCACCAGGGCACCTGGCCCTCTAAGATATGAAAGAGCTGTGTAGGCTCTGGAGCTGCAGGCCTTGTTGATATTGTTACATGGAGGACAAGGGCCAGGAGTGCGTTCTCCAGAGCCCCCCAATTCCTGGGGCCACAGATGGGGGTGTCAGTAGGCAGACTCCTTCAAACTTTATTTCAAAACTTTAATTTTTATTTACAAAAACAAGCAGCCAGCCCGCAGGCCAGAGTTTAAAGATTTGAGTTTTTAAAACGTTTATCTTGCTTCCTTAGTTTTCTGGTGCCCCCTTGAATTTTGCACCCGAGGTGAGTGCCTCACTCATCTGACCCTAGCCCCAGCCCTGTACCTCCCCTTCCCCACAATCTGAATCCTGGGATATATAATGTATAATGGGAGGAAGTCCTGGAGATGGTAGGGAAGGGGGCAGTGGGCCACAGGCCCTCTCCTTGCTATGCTGAGGTTGCTGGGAATTTATCCAGACCTGCTCACCTGGGGTGAGTGACCCAGGAGACCTGCTGCCCGAGGCCTGGGATTCCTAGTCTTGCTCTGCAATGTCAGGCTACTAAACGTCACCCCAGCACACATGCCTGAGTGTCAACTTTTCAGAGACTCTTGGAACACTGATCCCCACGTCTACTGGAGTAGACAAGATAGAACCAAACACCAGCAAGATATGCACCCGACAAGGTGTTAGCAGGCAGGGTAAAGACTTACAGACCAGTCTTCCTGGAGGAGGTGACCGGGAGATGTGTTTTAAATGAAAAGAGAGATACAGAAGAAACGACAATAATGACAGCTTCTTCATACTTGAAGCAGGTTATCTCATTTATTTTTCACAACAATCCTAAGAGATAAGTAGCACTATCCCCACTTATTAGATGAGTAAACTGAGGCAAGTGGTCTGTCCAAGGTCAGAGATGGAAATCAAATTCAGGTCTGACTCCAACACTCCACTAAATTGCTTCAGAAAAAAACATATCAATCTCATCTGTTCAGGAAGCAATTCGGGAAAATCTGGGAGGCAGGAGAGGAAGAACCAGGTGCAGAGGACATGGTGTCTGGCTCCATCACTCACCTCTGGCAGTTACTTAACTTTGCTGAGTCTCAATTCTCAACCTCCTCCCAAAAATGTGTATGGATAAATAAATACGGTAAAATATTAACAATTGTTGAATCTGGGTGGTGGGCTATGGACGTTCATTGCATTATGATTTTGCTGTACTTTTAGAAATATTCATAATAAATTGGGAAAAACCAAAATGTCCCCAGGTCAAAACTGATATACAACCACATCAAAAATGTCCCTGGCATCAAAATAGCTGAATAAAAATAGCTACATCAAACAGCTGCACCAACCCTCTCATAGCATCATGAGAATATAAATTGGTTCAGCCTTTTTGGAGGGTAACTTGCAATGTCCATTAAACTTTTAAACAAGACACACATTTTTTAAACTATTTATTTTTAAAATAATAGCAATCACACAGGAAGACTGCATGAATAGAACATATACCTTTTACCCTGATTCACCAATTTTAACATTTTGTCACATTTGCTTTTTCACTCTCTCTCTATATACATATATTTTGTAGTATAATAGAAAATATTACATATACATTTGTTATAGCATACACACACACTTATTTGTTTGTTAATTTTCCTCCCTGAACCCTCTGAGAGTATGGTATACACATCTGGAGAGCAAGGATATTCTCTTACTTGACCACAATACAGTTAAATTTGGAAAATTTAATATTGTTATAATACTTTCAACTTTCATCTAGCCCCTCTCCCTTAATTTTGGGAGCTCGCTGCCAATTGTCAATTGTCCAAATATTGTCCTCTAGAACAGTTTTTTCCAGTAGAGGATGTGGTAAAGGATCACATGTTATATTTACTTGTCATGTCTCTTTGGTCTTCTTAATCTGGAACAGTTCCTTTAAACAAAAATGCTCAAAAAAAGATTTGTCAAATTGTTTAAAGAGGCCGCTTCCCCAATGCAGAAGTTTAGAGCCTGGGACTCTCAACCAAGGCAGATCTCAATTCCGTCACTGTGAGGCAGCTGAGAGTCTGCATTTCCAACGAGCTCCCAGGTGAAACCTACCGTGTCCAGACCACACGCTGAGCAGTGAGACCAAAGAAGACCGCTTATGACAAGCTGGTCCAGACCACTGCAAGTAGCATCTTGCCTTCCTCTAGATGAACCCTTGTTGGCAATGTCACCTGGGCCCCGGGACTCAGGACCCAACAGTGAGGCTGAGCCCTCCTCATAGGAACACCTTCTGGGCTTTCCGGAGACTGGAGGTCCAAGAGACAGGGGCACACGTTACAGAAGCAGGCTTCTCTGCGGTTCCCCATCCCAGATGATTTGGGCCTTGGGCAAGCCAAGGCTGTCTGGAAGGGAATCCTATGCCCTGCCTCCTCTACTAGCACAAATCCTCTACTTCCTTCAAGAGGTGCCCCCTCCTTCGGGAAGCCATCCTGGTTTCCCTAGCCCACTCCAATCTCTTTGTCCTCTAAGCATCTACACACCAACCACCTGGCTGTACCACTGAGCACTCACTTGACTGTAATTGCTATTCCAGGTACTTGCCTTTCCTTTCCCATCTCCATGCCTCTGCTCCTGCTATTTCTTCTATGACAGGCACCCCACCACTCTCCATCTCCACATGTTCTAGGCCCAGTTTACCCCTAAGCTTCCCCTTAAACAGGTCCTTTCAATGGCGGTTCCTGGTCTGAACCATCTTCAGATCTCTCCCACCTAGCACCAGGTGTATCCACCTTGTCCCACAACTAGGTCTTCTGGGTTTCCTATGCTATCATTGCTCTTGTTAGCTCTGAGTCCCTGGTTTTATGCCGCGGTGGCACCAGCATCAGCCTCCTCATGAATGACCCTGTTCAGTGTGATAGGGACGCAGTCCATCTGTCCATCCATCCATCCACCCATCCTTTACCAAGTGCCTACTCTGTGCCAGGCCCTGCCTGAATTCTGGGGGACTCTCACACAGCCCACCTTGCCCTGAGCCAGAACTGACGCAGTGTCAGCTGCATCTTTGCTCGTGGGCACAAGAGGTGCTTGTGAGGAGTGATATGGGGCCCAGCTGAGCATACCAATCCTTCATGACTCCATGGCAGGCCTCCACATCCTTGTCATGTGTCACCTCCCCCATGATTACTGTGATCACTGATGACCATCACGCAAATAACAGCAAATGCGGCAGAAGCACCTACATCATCCCCGGGATTGAAAAGCCTGGGGAATCTCGAGTCTGTCATCTAAAGCTCAAAAATGAGCCAAAGTCATTCTCCACAGCTTGAATGCAGCACAACTGGCGAGGCTGGGAGATCTCTTGGGAGTCGGAGCGGCCAGGAGAAAGGTGATGAGCACCCTGGGGCACCGAGAACCCTATCAAATGGACCCAGCCCTGAGAGTCCAGGCTAAGCCTGAGTGTGCTTCCCTGTGCAGATTCAGACCACCCTTCAGAGAGCACCCTGTGAAGAGGGATCGCACCTTTCTCCATAAAAAGAAAACCCCAAACCAAAAGATACCTGCAGTAAGAACACCCTGGAGAAGTGGGATGCTTGGGGATTTCGACCTGATCTGCTGCCACCACCACGGAGGCCCAACTCCCCCTGCAATGCTGGGCAGGGACAGGTGCACAGGCCCTTCCTTCAGACCCAGGAGGACGGTGGAGATGAGGTTGAACCTTAGGGATGACACATGGGAAATAAACACAGGGTGACACAATCTCAGACCACCTGAATTACGGTTTCCTGCAGGGGCTGACACACTCCCACAGCAAGAGCCACTTTCCAAGCTCCTGGTCACTGTCTGGGGATGCACTTCATCCCTAATAAGTGACAGCCATCCTTGTTGGGAAGATCATGGCCCATCCTCACCCCACCTCCAGGAATGAGACCCAGCAGGACCAACCTGTGGTCTTCTCAGCACAACACAGCACCCCAAACAGGCAGGCAGTGGTAGGAGTGAGGTTCCTCTGTTACCTCCAAACAACCATCTAAATTGAAAATGGACCCAGAACAGACAATTCAACAACAAAAATGGACAAAAGATCTGAACATCCAGTCCATTAAAAAATATATGTAAATGGCTAGGAAGCACATGACAAGAATATCATCAGTCATTAGAGAAATGAAATGAAAACCACAATGAGATGCCATTATACACCCAGCAGAATGGCTAAAATTAAAAAGACTGACAATACCAACTGCTGGTTGGTGGAGCCACTGGGACTCTCATATACTACTGGTGGGAACGCAAGGTGAAACAATTTGGAAAACAAATTGGCAGTTTCTTATAAAGTTAAACTTACACTTACCATATTATCCAGCAATTCCACTCTTACGTATTGACCCAAAAGAAATGAACACCTATTTTTCATTTTGTGTCTGACAGAGACGTGTACTCAAATGTTCACAGTAGCTTTCTTCATAAAAGCCAAAAACTAGAAACTAGAAGAAAATGTATATCAACTGTTGAATGAATAAACCAATTGTGATATATCTGTGCAATGAAACAGCACTCAGCAACAACAGGAAGGAAGCACTGATCATGCAACAACATGGGTAAATCTCACATGTATTATGCTAAGTGAAAGAAGCCAAACAAAAAAAGACTACAGACTCTATGATTCCATTGATATGAACTTCCAGAAAAGACAAAACTATAGAGCCAGAAATCACATCAGTGGTTGCTAGAGGCCAGGGGTAGAGAGACAGAGGGAGGGAAATGACTGTGAAGGGACATGAGGATGATGAAAATGTTCTTTATCATGTTCATACGGTGGCTACACAACTACATTCAGTTGTCAAGTCTCATGGAACTGTACACTTAAAATTGGTGAATTTTACTGTCTGTAAATTATACCTCAAGAAAGCTTATTTATACAAAAAATGGACCCAGACTCAAGAAACTATTTTCAAATCCGGTGAAGTCAGGGCCGACATTCAGTAAGTACCGGTTGGCACAGCCCCACTTGTCCAAACACTGACATACATCCACCTCTACTGGTAAGTCACCATCGCCCGAGGTTCTGGTTACCCTTGTGCCCAGGCCTTCACTGGGCCCGGGACCACCCCAGCACCTGACAACTAAAAGTTAATACTGGCCAGCAGGCAACCTCGCGGACCAGCTAACGTGGACATCCTTTCCATTGGTTGGACATCCTTTCCACACGGGGTAAAACTTATACAGAAAAACAGATGGTGCCAAGCTGTGCTCTAACTCAGCTGAAGGCTGGCTAATCTGCCGCCAGGCTTATTTTGTCTAGATCATGCATTCTGAATGGGGGCGAAAACTGATTCTTAAGGGAGGAAGGGGAGCGAAAAATCTTAGATCTTACCATGGCTTGTGGTCCTTCGATGGGCCTCAGTACATAAAGAGATGTACCGTAATCTGCGGTATTAACATTTCACAGGGAATGGGTGGTTAGGAAAAATATGTCTAAAAAGGCTCCGTAGTGGGGCAACTGGGAGAAGAAGGTGAGAAACACTGGTTTAGATGCAGAACTTCGTGACCGAGAGAGCACAACACCACAGGGCCAGCCCCACGCCCAACGGTGGAATTCCCACCTAATAGGTTCACGGAGGCCATGGGTCCCGATTATTGGCATGGTTAGCTGGGAGGATGTGAAGGCGGGAATGCCCACAGGGGCCCCATGATCCTTCTTTACCGGACACCCTGTGAGCGGAAAGCCAGTCACTCACTCTCTGTCCTACGAAAGCCTTTAAACCAACTCAACTCAGCAAATTCTCCCCAGGACCCCGGGGGGCCAGCACCCAGCTAAGCCCAGGCTTCAAGACGGCCTCAGCCAGGACTCCACACGAGGTGTGCAGGGAGACAAGGAGAAATCCGAAGACTTCCACCCCGTTCCTCCCTGACATCTTGGCTTTCTGGAGCCCATGGTGGCAGAACTGCACGCAGCACATTCCTGGTTTTCCACTAGCATTAAGTAATGAAGACAACTTCCAGCTAAGAAATTAAGCGCTGTAGCTGAGTCCCCTGTTTTGTCAAGCTCAGCCAAGCCAGAGCCTCCTCGGGAATGGCTTGCTTTGCGCGCTTATACGTTATGACAATACCATAATTGTTCTTTCAGTCTTTTCCGGATATTTAATAACAACATGAAGTGGGAGTCGCAGAGGTCAGCCCTACTGCAGAATGAGCTTTATTCTTATTGTCCTTTTCTGAATAGCATCTTCCATTTGCCAGGCTGTTCCGAGCCAGTGAGCCCTGGTGGAGGAGGCCTGGTGCTCTTACAAAAGCAGCACCACCTACTCAGGGAGGAATCTTCTAATTTGCTAAATGGTCCGGTGCCACTGTCTCTCCACACCACCTGCATAAATACACACACGAGCACAACACGGACACACGCACACTAGGCTTTCCCTCACTCCTCCTGTGCTACCCACGGCTACAAGCCCAAGAATGGAAAGAATAGCAACTGCCAAGACCAGAGAAACCAGGTGATATACATATTTGGCATATTCACGTGGGCAATTACTCTCCGGTTGGGCGAGAAGTGAAATTTCCTAGGACCTCATATGAATAGAGCTGCATTATCTATGTTAAAAAATAACTTTCTTTAAATTTATTCTGCACGCTCACAATAGTCAGCAAATGGGAGTCACTCTTTTCAGGACACACAGGGGAGAGTGGAGCAAGCACTAGGAAGCAGCAGTGCCCTGAGCTCTTTCTCTCCTTGGTTTGTTCCAGGTGCCTGCCCCAGCTTGGGGTAGTCATTTCACCTCTCTGAGCCTCAGCTGCCAGATCCATGAAATGGACCTAATTCACTGCTTGTCTGAAGACAGGACTCTCCTTCATTGCTGAGATCCATGATTCTCCTTCTGAAGATATATATCAGAGGACGGTTTTCAGGAACCAATGGATTATTTGGGGCATTTGAGAGCAAGGGTGCCTTAGAAGACTGCATGCTCAGATAAGGTAAGGAGAAATTGCATTGTAATTCAGAGCCTGTGTGATGCTGTGAGTAAACGTGCTTCGTGTCTGGGCAGGGCACAGTTTGGTAACTCAGGCACCAGAAAAGAGGGTGATGTAGCCCTGGCAGTCTGTGTCAGAGAACAGCTTTGTACCTAATCCTGAGGGTATGATAGTTGCTAAGGAACCATTGAGATGCAAATGAATTGGCAAATACTTAGCAGCAAGATATCAGAGGAGGGTGGGGAGGGGATGCTCAGACCAAGTTAGTCAGGTGAGTGAAAGGAAAATTACTTTCTTCTGATTGGAAAAAGAAAACCACAGGTTTTCATGCAGAGCAGCAGCATTGTGCTACTGTGTTAAAAAAAAAAAAAAAAACTGTTCTTTTTCTGCTTGGCTGGGAGCAGAGGAAAGTTGGAGCCAAGAGCAAGGAACTTGGAGGACAAATGGGGTCTTCCTCTGATGAACTCTAAGCAGGTTTAGATACCTCTCTCTCAAAAGAGAAAGAGACATCTAAGGTATGAAGGAAGAAGTCTGCAAAGAACTTTGAAGACCTGCCATCTTTATACAAGTCTCAAAACCTAGACAAAAGTGCACAGAAAACTGTGAATAAATATTCTACTGATGCAAAATGGAAATTCCAGGTGAGACTAAGCTATGATTGATAATGGTGAAAAATGAGAGGAAATTAGCCATCTCATTGTACCTATGAGTTTGCATTTCTTTCATTCTTGCTCTCCACAGGGTATTCAATTTAAATGCAATGGTTAGGCTAAGATGTTCTGGTATCCATGGTGGAACCCAGAGTTACAGTGAGAAGTATGGCCCCTCACTCTTTGTTTTTTCACCTTGCCCCAAACAGGAACCTTCCTCCTTCAGAGTCTTAGATCTGAGATACCCTAGTCTTAAAATCACTTTGCCTTTAGCCAAACACCCCTGCCGTCTGCCTATTCACCACTTTGAGTTTGATCATGATACTCAGGAATATAGGGAACATCCTTATCAAGAAAGAAGCTGTTTGCCCACTGCCTGCAGCTCTCCCTTCCTGGGTTTTTACTTTTCCATCACTTTCAGTTTCCCAGATTTTCCCATATCTTCAACTAGGACCATCATAGGAGCCCATGTTCTTTCCCTTACTGCACACATTAACTCTCTCATTATGTTCCGTGATTCAGTTATGCAGGAAGGTTGAATGGGTGTGGCAGACCATTGCCTGTCCAGCACCTGTCCAATACTCCTGCTTCTTCTCGTAACAGCTCCCTGACATTTTTGTGGGAAGCCAGCCCTCCCCTATCTCAGGCCAAGCAGCTCAGGTGGGTCTGGGCTAACTCTCTCCCCCCAGCTCCAGGGATGGGTAGTTGTATGCCCAAGCCTAGCCAATAAGTACATTTCATCATCCTGGTGATAGACCCTGGTTCACAGAAAGGCTTACAACCCAAGGGAAGCCAAGGAGACAAAACTTCCAGGGCTTTTGCTAGAAAAAAGCAAAACCGAAGTGAGAATTTCTTTCTGCTGAAGTTTCAAGAGGATGTGAGTTTGAGCTGCCGATGGCCACATGACCATCTCGTGGGAGAGTCTGCCTGAGGATGAAGTCAACATAAATGACTCTGTGCTGATTATTTTCCATTGTCCCTCCAGATCCCTTCTCCACCTTTCTTTGTCCTCTTCTGTGTCTCAGGACACTGACCTCCATGAACCAGGCTCCTATGCCCTCTGCCTTCTTGTTGAGTTCATCCAACAGGAGGTGCTGGCAGGAGATGAGAAAGTGGAGGAGAAAGCGTTCAGGGAATACAACACCCTCCCCTAGACCCCGCGCATTGTTCAGGCAGCAGCTGCATTCCTCCATCTGTGTCTACAGCTCCTGTCAGGGAGCCCTCTCCCATGCTGGTCCTGATGGCACCATTCCCACCCGCTTCTGGCCTTGGGGAGTCATGGCTTCCCACTATTGCCAGTCCCTGGGTGCACCTCCATCTTTACTGTTTCCCTTAAGCTATTCATACTTCTGTAAAGACTCTCTTCACTAAACTCTCCTCAATTAACCCTTTGAGAGTGCCATCTGTTTTCTGCCAAGACCTTGGCTGACATAGACAACAGAGCTAAGGAATGAGAAAAGGGAGACTGAGACAGCATTGGTGCCCCCAGATATAACCATAACCTAAGTCCCAAACTGTCCAGTACTGCCAGTAATCACCCCCTACCCTTTGCTTTCTTCCAGCTTGAATTGAACATCTGTCTCTACAGCCAAAAGGCATGGCTAACAAAAGAGTAAAGCCCCTGATGGGAGCTCTGGATGTCCACCTTCATGAGACAGAGAGCAGGAATGACTTCAGTCTGGGTTTCTCATTCCCACCCACTCCCATCTCTGTCTGAGAAATTTCTACCCATCCGCCAAGGAGCTTCTCCCACGTCTCTGTGTCTTACACACACACACGTGCACACACATACACACACACACACACACTCCTTCCTCAAATCCTTCCCATTGGAAGTATGACTCCCTCACTTGGTTTCTCCCAGCAGCTGATGTGTAACTGTTATACATCTATCAGACTCCATCAGATGTCCTGTGTTAGCTCATCGTTTGCACGGCTCTGTCTCCCCCACCAGTCTGCTAATCAGTGAGCTTCTTGAAGGAAAGGCTGTGTCTTCTTTACCTTCATGTTTTCAGTTTCAAGTACAATGTCTCTCATGTAGATGCTCTATAAAAGTGTTCTACATGAGTACAATAGTCCCTCCTTATCCATGGTTTCACTTTCCAGGGTTTCAGTTACCGTCAGTCAACCATGGTCCAAAAATATTAAATGGAAAATTCCATAAATAAACAATTCATAAGTTTTAAGGTGTTCACGGTTCTTGAGTAGCGTGATGAAATCTGAACCATCCCACTCCGTCCAACCCAGGACATGAATCAGCCCTTTGTCCAGAGGATCCACGCTGTATCTGCTACCTGTCCATCAGTCACAGAGCAGCCATCTCAGTTATCAGATCGACTGTCGTGGTATTGTGGGGTTTGTGTTCAAGGAACCCTTATTTTACTTAATAATGGCCCCAAAACTCAAGAGTAGTGACGCTGGCAATTTGGATATGCCAAGGAGAAGCCAAAAAATGCTACCTTTAAGTGAAAAGGTGAAAGTTCTTCACTTAATAAGGAAAGAAAAAAAATCATAGGCTGAGGCTGCTAAGATCTATGGTAACTCTTATTGCAGTATATTGTTATAATTATGCTGCTTTATTATTAGTTATTGTTAATCTCTTACTGTGCCTAATTTATAAATTACACTTTATCATAGCTATGTATGCATAGGAAAAAACATAGTTTATATAGGGTTTGGTACTATCTGTGGTTTCAGGCATCCACTGGGAGTCCTGGAGCATTTTCCCCGTGGATAACAGGGGACTACTATATTTATGAAACTGTTGGCTCCTAAGCAAAGCTGTCAGTTCTGTCTCTCTGCTCCCACTCCCCATTTGCCTCTTGTAAAATTTGGGCTTTCAAGTCTGGGAGTAGCTCAGCCCTCACTTGGAAACTCCTGGGATGGGGCTGTGTCATCCCTCAACGCAGCCTATTCCATCGTGGTTAAGCTTGGCTGGAAAGAATTTCATAACCAAGCAAAATCTATCTCCCATGCAGAGTAAATCTGGCCTGCTTGGCAAGACCACCCTTCATGTATTCACAGAGAGGGGCCTTCCCCTCCCCACCCTCTTCTCTCATTTGCCCAAGCCTGCACCCATCACTCTCAGTCACATCACCCCATGGACTCCCTTTATAGCTCTTTCCTCAAGTTATATGACATATTATTTGTCTTCTTAATCACTATCTGTCCCCCCACTAGGATGCTCCCAAGGGCTGGAACATTTCCTGTTTTGTGCACAATGCCTGGCACAGAGCAGGAGGTTAACAAATACTTGTTAGGTGTTGAATGAATTAGATACCATATCTCCTCCCGCTTCTCTGGCCTCCTCCTAAGTCCTCTCTAGTCTTCTGTAAACCATTTTTCTTCTACACTTCTCCTAGGATATTTCAGATATCAATTGCTGTGTAACAGACCAACCCAAAACTTAGTAGTTTTAAACAATAATAACATTTACTCTGTTCACGAATCTGCACTGTGGACAGGGCTCAGTGAGGAAAGCCCGTCTCTTCCCACTTGGAGTCAGCAGGTGTGGCTCAAAGGACGGGGGCTGCAACCATCTGAAGACTCGCTCCCTCAAGTGACTGGCATTTGATGCTGGCAGTGACCTGGGATTTGAACTGTGGCTGTGACTAGAACATCTACACGTGGCCTCTCCATGTCCCCTGGGCTTCCTCCCAACACGGTGGCTGGGTCACAAAGGCAAGCATCCCAAGATAGAGCGTGCCATGTGCAAGCTGTAGCATCTTCTATGGTCTCACCTCCAAGTTGTACAGAATCACTTCCACCATATTCTAACCATTAGAGTGAGTTAGAAGACCAACTCACATCCAAGGGGAGAGGAATTAGGCCCCAGATTTCGATGAGAAGGGTATCAAAACATTTTCAGACATGTTTATACTACCACATAGGACATGATTTCAGGTTTTTAAGCATTCTATTGATCTTTTCTTTCTTTTTATTCAGTAATCAACACACAATTATTGACGCCACCTATGTGCCACATGCTGGGGATATCACGACTATTAAGACAGAGCCTCACCCTTCAGGGGTTCACAGTGCTGTGGGGTACCCAGCGAAATGAACATACAACTACAGACCAGTATGGAATGCGCTCCCACAGAGGGAGGCAGAGGCAGCTGTAGTAGGGACTAACGGTCACCTAAGCCAGCCCGGGGCTGGGAGGAAGGCTTCCAGGAGGAGGGGACCACTGTGGCAAATTCTAAAGAATAAGTTAGGGTTAGCCAAGAAAAGATCAGTGAGAAATGTGAAAGATCAGTGAAAAATGTAACACAGGCCAGAGCAAGCAGGTGCAGACCCAGAGGCAGTGTGTGTGCATCTGTGTGTGCGTGTAGAGCAGCAGGAGATGCTGCTGGGTGGAGGAAAGGAGGACCCAGATTATGAAGGGTCTTGCATCAGTCCTGAAGGTGCTGGAAGAGACCCACACACGTAGTGGCCAGGGTAAACCCAAAGACCAAGGTACGGTCTGACACCCAAAGTATGGCCTGACCAGTGCCCGACACAGGCCCCTGGGCACCCACCCAAAACTCAGTGGATTTTCTGATGACCCTGAGACCTTCTTCCTTGCCCTGAAGCTTACAGCCTGTGCTCCACCCCCTAGCCCATTTGGATGCATTGCCACAGGGGCTGAGAGCATCCCTGGATGGGCTCCCCTTCCACTCCTTCCCGGTGAGGCCCCTCCCCTATCTCTGCCCCCGTCCAAGCTCACCACCCAGCTCCAGCCTCAGCATCAATGAGAAACGAGGGCAAAGGTCCCACCTTGATGTGCTGGAAAAACAGCAAGAGGAAAACAACAGAACAATTAACTGCAGGGCCCAGCTGCCTCTCACAGATAAGGTATTTTCTCTGCCACCACTGTCGAAGCTACCTGCAATTATTTCCAGTCCTCCCATTCAGCCCTTTCCATGGTCATGGCCCCCGAGGAGCCCGACCACTGTCCAGTGAGACTAGGATGCTGAAGGGCTTCTCTCCTCCCCCTCCTCCCACATGTCCTTCCACACTCAAAGCTGATGCTAAATCCCAGTGTCCTCTCCTGATGTCACGGCATCTGCAACCGGCAGATGGGCAAGAGCAGCCAGAGCTCAAGGAGCAAGCCAGCCTGAGGCAGGGCAGGGTCCCCAAAGGTGAACACCCACCGCTGGCCCTTCCTCGGGAAGGTGGGCCTGGGGAGAGAGCACCAGGAGACCCACAGCGACCCTGCTCCCCACACACCCCCACCACCAAGAGCCAGGCACAGATGCCAAACTGCGACCATCTAAGGAACACAGCTCATCAAAGACAAGAGCCAGATGGACATGCGGCAAAAGAAAAGCAATAATGACCACGGTGGGGGTCTAACTGGTAGGGGCACATGGGAAAGGCCATGTGCAAACAGGAAAATGCAAACCGAGAAGGAAAAAGGTTTTCTTCCAGCTGGGGCACAGGTGCACCAGTTCCAGAGAGTGAGAGGAGAGCCTGGCCATAGGGACCGAGCGTGGAGACCAGAGCAGGATTGTCTGGTACCTTTGAGGGCACCTGGCAGGACAGTGAATAAACTGCTGGTGCTTAATAAGTGCTCCCTGACTTAATTAATGAGCAATGTTAAATGAAAAAGGCACTGAACTGGGAGGCAGAGGCCTGGGGAGTTATCCAACTTCAACTTGTCAACACTTTGCTTTGCATCTTAGCTCTTGCGTCAGTAACTTAACCTCCAAAACCTCAGCTTCCTCACCTGGAAAATGGGAGAACAAAGCTTGGATATTAGGGTTACAGGGGTCAATACACACAAAGGGATCAGCACATGGTAAATGCTCAATGGGCAGATAGGAGCTTAGCCTAGTCCTGGCTCTAGTGCTGCCAGGCTGCAGGATTTCTGGAAATCTCATCCCTTCCCTAAATCTTGTCTCCAGTTCTGCCCATGACATGTTGAGACCACGGGAACATGGGAATGAACCTGACCCTTGTCAGCTCCCTCAAGCTTAAGCAGCCCCAGGATCGGTCCCAGGGACCTCAGAAGCTAGGCTACACCCTGGGGCCCCTGCTCCTTCGCCTGCCCCTCCCCTCCTGGCCACCTGCCTCTGCCCATTTCTCTGCTCATTATCACCTCCACTGGGGGATGGAGAAGCAGAGCAAGGAGGTTAAATTCAAATCAGTCATTTTGTCACTTGCTGCCAGGAAGTGGGAGGGGAGAGGGGAAGAGATGCAGGGCCTCAGGTGCAATCTGCAGGCAGAAATGAGTCCTGGTAATTCTCAGGAAATTTCCTATGTGTTTCCACGTTGGCCTAGTCCTGCTACAGAGAACTCTGGGGGAACCTTCCATGAGCGGACAGAGCAGCCTCCTTAAGCAGCTGCTAATGGTGTTGTCTTCGGACGCTGAGATTTCACCTGGTGGGACATCTGTACTGGTGACAGAGGGGAAAACAGGGCCTTCTTCTTCCTCACCATTTTTCCCCTTTGGCAAATGGATTGTCCTGAAGCCCCCATCATTGGTAGGGTCATTCTAGTGTCAAGAAGGCCCCCAGACTTTCAGCTCTGTGAATAAGATGCTTTTCCTAGGCTGTGGAAATGAAACCTTCTTGTTCACAAAGTTAGAGGCAAACTTACGAGCCAGCTGCACTGAGAGGCACCTAAGAGGTTCTACATGGACCAGCAGGGACTGGGGCCCCAGTGCTGCCTGTACCACCCACACAGGCCTGAACCTGCTCCTGGCCAGTGGGAAGGCCCTACAGCAGGGTCTTCCTCGTGGAGCACACTAGGCTAAGGCCCTTCTTGATGCCGGCCAAGCTCACACTCACTCCTCTCTGATGCCCGAAAATTGGGGCCTGAGCTGCTGCCTGAGGATCCCCTGCCAGCCTGTGAGGACCCACACCCCAGCCACAATCAGCCAGGGGTCACTACACCCCAGATTGTACTTTAGCTACAAGTGTCAACCCTTATTTCTACCATTGCCTCTGCCCTGGAGTCAGCCACCACCCCAAGCCCCTGCTGCCCTCTCCACCATATCGATCCCTCCCCTAGTCTGATTCAACAATCAGAAAACCGAGCCACAGGGAGGGAGAGAGCTAATGGTGCATCTGGTGGCTTCCTGTGCCTGAGGTCAGCTGGAAAGCAGTCTTCCATCAGCAAAGAAGAACTCACCCCACCACCTAGCCTCCGCGGAAAGTGTGTCCCCATCTCTTTAACCCAGGAGGAGTAGTCAACAAAAGCCAGCAAGGTGGCTCTGAGACAGCAGGCATCAGGGGTCTTTGATGGAGCAGGTGGCCCTGACCTGGCCACTCAATGCTCCCCCAAAGCACACGCACATATGTTGACTCGAGGTGCCCCACTATCACTGCAATTGAAATGGAATCTGTGGAAGAAGCTAAGGAATTTCTCATGCAAAATTTTGCTTTTAATATCTCCCAGGGCATTACTTTATTATTATAGTAATTTCCTCAGAAGGGCAGGCATCCAATGCTCTGTTTCTCCACCACCTTTGCAGACATGGAAATTGGATAGAAATATTCAGGTTTAAGTGGCAGATGCAGAAGAGGGAGACAGACAGGGAGCTCTTCCCAAGGAATGCAACCTCTTGGAATCCAGCCCTAGGGACGTGCTCTAGATGGTCTGGTGAGGACAGGTAAGGGTTCTGTGTGCCCCCTCCACTTCCCCGAGAATGCATAGGGTGCCCGGCCCATCTCCTTCGGGCACACTTGTCTGTGACCATTTCTTCCTTGGGAGAGTTGGCAAGGGCAGGGAGAGCAGCAAAACTGCTCCTAGTCCTTCTTGTCAGAAGCCATGCTGTGGACCGGTGTCTGCGTGTGTATGGGGTGGGAATAAGGGCGGGAGATGGGTGGAAGGGGCAAGAAGAGCACTACATGGGAACTGGTGCTCAAGCTGAGGTGCTGAGATTATCTGAACATTTTGCTCGTCTCCACTCCCACGACCATGGAAACCTGGAGTCCCCCACTCAACCGCCAGTGGCTGGTTCAGCACCAGAATTCTTCTCACGTGTGGATTCAGGCTGATCGGAACCTTTCTTCATGCAAAGCCTACAAAAGTGGTGTAGTAAGGTGGAGTGGTGAGAAACACAGACTCCAGAACCTGATTGCCCGGGTTCAAATGCAGGCCACTTGTTAGCTGTATGACCTTTTCAAATTACTTAACTACTCTGGTTCTCAGTCTTCTCATCTGATAAATGGGAGAAGAGTATTGATAATAATAATACCTGAGAGGGTTGTTGTAAGGATTAAGTAAATTAATTTATGTAAAGCACCTAGAATAGCACCTGGTGTTAAGTGTTACCTATTTTCAGCAGCTCCCAAATACACTGGTGCCAGGTTTACTGCATCAGACTCGCTGATGCCAGATGCCTGGGCCATTCAGAGTCTGTAAGTGTAAAGTGGGGCCCAACCAGCCCAGAACTTCTGACTGCAGCCTAGTCTAGAACCATTCCGCTGGGCAGTATTTCCAGGGAGCACCTACATCAGATTTTCTGGGAGACAGAATGCAGATTTTCAGGGTCCATTCAGACTTGCTGACCTTGGGGATTGGAGCCCAGGAGTCTGTAGCAAATCGCCTGGGTGCCACAGAGGCTTCCTGAAGCCCGAGAACCACTGCCTGAGACAATACTCCCCTCTTTTGCCTTTTGAAATTGCCTCCACCTTTTGCCCATGCTGGAAAAATGCATGTTCCTGATTCTTAGTGCTACTAAGAACTCGTAGGGATTAGCTGTAGATGATCTTTTTAATTTAATAATATGAATGTATCTTTGCCTTTAACAGCATTTTTATTTTTAAACTAGTACAGGTATAACCTCATAACGTATGTTACTTGTCCAACTTCTAAGGTTGGAACAGGTGAGCCTCATGACCCACTGTACAGAAAGACACCGTGGCCAGGTGGACTGGGTAATTTTCCCCAGCGACAGAGCTGGGAGATGAAAAAGCCAGAGGGAGTACTCTGGCTTCATGATCCCCACGTTGGTTCCAGCCCCATCCTCATAGCCAGCCCCATTCCTGACCCTGCAACTCCTTCCACTGACCCGAGTACATGAAATTCAGTCAACCAGCTAGAGAATCAGTAATTTCTGGTAAATAAGGGGTCCACACACTAGATCCAGAGGAAGGGGTCTATCATGCATCCCTTGGCATCACTCTTCTTCTTTGGTCCAATTTGCTTTATCAAAGATGACTCCTTGATGGCTAGAATTTAACAAGGTGCCAAATCAGGCCTCTGCCTCATAGGCTTTTCCCAAAACACATCTTGATGAGTAGGACCCATCCTTATGAGATCTGGATCTGGGTCTGCACAGGTCAATCAAAGGCAGGAGGGGCTGGGGCAGGCCTTCCCCATGCTCCTGGGCATCTCCAGCTGCTGGCTGCTCTGCTCTGCCAGCCCAGAAGCTTCGAGCTGGGGCTGGGTCCGGACCTCTGCAATTGTTTACATTGCCAAGAATTTTCTCAAACAATTGCCCAGAGCTGCACTGCCCTACCTCACCAGCATTCCACCTGCTGGCTTGAGGGGAACCCTCCACAAACAGTGAGTAACAGTGACCTTTTCATGATGCACAGAAAATAAAGCCAGCTAATGGACAGAATTTTCTCAAATTCACTTTTCTCTCCTAGAGGTTTTTTTAAATCTTTGGCGCCTGCTACTGCTTGTAGGCTCATGCACACTCATGGACACCCAAAACAGATGCACACGCAGCAAACAAATATTAACAGAAAATGCAGAAGCAGCCAATCACTGTCTGGCCTAGTGGCCCGTTGCAGACACACGGGATGAGGTTGAGGGGTTTTCACCATGAACTGCTAATGGAGGCTTAACCACGTACAATGGAATTCAGTGCCCCTGTATTTCAAAGTGGGGTAGGCCACCAAGGCATACAGTAACTCAGGCATGTGTTCGTGCATCAGCAATTCCAACTGAGAACCCATTCTTTGTCAAGCCCTGAGAAATCTACCTCCAAATCAAACGACGCGCCCATTCAAGGACGCCAGGCCTAGGCCTTCACTGCAGGCCACACCAAAGAGCAGATCTCCTGGGAATGCTTTGGTCAGCCAGTGTCCAAACACTGAGGCTGCCTGCAGGTGTATGGTTATTCCGTGGACGCTGGGGCTGGGGCTGGGAGGAAGCTATGAGTGGTCAGTGATTCTAAACTGCTGCTTCCCAGAAGAGCCACCCTGCTTAGTCCAGGGACACCCTACTCTGAGGGAGGGGTATCTGCTGCCAGCCCAATATATCCTGCTGCTGCAGAAGCGCCTGAGAGAAGCCCAGGTCCCCAGACCCTGTCCAGAGGGGCAGAGGCCTAAAGGCAATTCAGAGAGTGCAGGTGATGGCCTTCCCTCCATCCATAGATGGACAGCTTGTAGCCTATTCTCAACAAGCTCTCGTGTGAAAGGACATCAGCCTGAAGATGGTCCACTTTGTCCAGAGACTGAAGAAAGAGGCCTGGCCCTGTGTCCAGAGGACAGGAGGCTGTCGGCAGCCCTGCCTCCCAGCCTGCCCTGCTCCCCTCCGAAAAGACTTAAGAAGCCCCAGAGAGCCTTTTCGCTGTGATGCCATCTCTTTCCCCAGGAGCAGAGCTACCCACCACCCAGAAACGGGGAAGGAGAGGGGGCATTCTCCTTCAGTGTGGGTTTCCACACCCCAGGCCAACCAGCCCCTGCCCTCCTTCCTTCCCCCAGGCAGAAGATCTCATAGGGCCCTGCCTGCCTCTGGCCACGTCTCCCCATCTCCACCATGGCTGCCGCTGTCATTTGTCCCTGCCCTGGCCTGGGCTGAGGACCTGCCTGGTCTTGGAGCTGCTTGCCCTGGGTGAAACGGCCCCACTGAAATTCCACCAGAGACCCAGAGGAGAAAGAAGACAGACAGACACCTAAGTGGCCAAACCAGCAAGAAGACGCACCCCCTGGCCACAGCAGAGATTGGGAGGGATCTGCAGTCTGGGTAGGCAGCTCATTGATCCACTTTTCTGATAATTATTCCTCACTCATCACAAACAGAATGAGGCTGGCTCCAGCCCAGCCAGGCAGGCGGGAAGGCCGCTCGGTGTGTGGAGAGTAGAAAATGAACCTGCTTGTGTTCATTCGAGAAGAGGAAGGAGTGAATGGTGTGTACTATCGCTGTGCACTGAGCAGGGAGGACACGCCGGGGCTGCTTTAATATTCTGCTGAATGTGGCATTTCACTTAACCCTTGCTGGAGAGATTTTCAGCTCAGAGAGTCAGGCTCCTTCTTGCCAGGCTACTGGCAAAGTTTCCGGGGCTGCGCCGAGAGAAGAGCCACAGCTCCCACAACGTGGGCCGCTCCAGACACTCGGGTGACAGGGCCCATACGGAGGGCTGGACGCCCGCACACGGCACCCTCCCTCCGGCAGCTCCCGCCCGCCCAGCAGACGGGGAGCTCTGGCCAGCCCAGGAGAGGGATCTAGGGAGGAACGCGCGTCCAGACGCCTGGTGTGTTCCCACGCATTTGCTCTCCAAACAATTTCTCTGGCGTGCATATGCCCTCCTTCATCGATGGAGAGTCAATGCCAAGACCAGGCTCCCAAACCAGGCGTCTATCTGCTCTCGGAGGCCCAGCCCCTGACCCTCTGCGGGGGAGCGCAGAGCCGAAGGCAGGATGCCCCAGCGCTACAAAGTCCAGTCTCGCATCTCTGTTGCAAATGCTCACCGCCCCCCCCAGGTTGTCCTGACCAGTTTGGAAGTGCACATCGCCTTTCTTGTCCTTTCTATTTCAACTGCTCCCGGACTTGCCCCTCAACAAGCCAACCCCAAGCAACCCTGCCCCGGGGCGTCGACCGCGGTCGACACCGATCCCGTCCCCGCACATTCTGAAAGGCAATCCCGCCGAGCAAAGACCAGCAGCCCGAAAGAGCAGCGGGAGGAGGAGAGCAGACAAAAAGCCCCCTGCGGAGAAGCAAGCGAGAGCTTTCTAGGCATTAATCGCCGCACCCCGCGCCGCCGCCAGGACGAACGCGGGATATGGTGGTCTCCGCGAAAAGACAAGGGTATCTGAGCCCCACCTCAGGGCCCCGAATGGCCCAGCTTCGCTTGGAGAAGGGCAGCTTTTCCGGAGAGGTCCGGGGCGCTGAACCACGGTGTTTTGGTGGGAGGGGGAGAGGGAGGTTTCCACTGGGCTGCCGGTAACAGTTCGGCGAGGAACCCGGCAGCCCAGCGAAGCGAGCTGCCAGCTTGGAACACGGCGCGGGCGCCAGGATCTGTGTCCCTTCGGCGCGCAGTCCCCAGGCCGAGTTTCACCGCGCGCCGGACACCAGGAAGCGGGGCTGCGAGCGGGGCTGTGGCGGCGCATCACCCCAAGAGTTGCTTCCATCCCGCCAACTTTCACCCCGCTCTAGGGCCGAGCAGCGCTGTCGGGAGGGGGCTGCGGCCGCCGCTGGGCTGCGAGGAGTGGGGGCGGGGGACGTGGGAGGGAGGCGGGGAGCCGGGCAGGGATTTCCCACAGGGATTCGCGGGCGCCGCTGAGCGCTGGGGCTCCCCGCTGCGCCAGGCGCGGGGCCCGCGGAGCTCGCTTTCCTGGCCACAGCCAAAGGCACAGCCAAGGCTGAAGTAGCAGGGAGACTGGCTGCCCGTCAGCTCCAGGCCGCCGAGTCTCCATTCTCGGGGCGGAGGGGATGCGGAGCGAGTTTCGACAGGACAGACCACCCACCCCACCCTGTTCCCAAGTTCAAGAGGCGACAAAGGTGCCCACCTCGCCCCGACTGACCCGGGAAAGATGCAGCCTGCAGGCTCCCGGACCGCCAGGCTGTCCCCTAGGGTACGGCCAATGAACTCAGCCTCTCTCCTTCTGCGGCCACTTGCGGGATACCGGGACAGAGCTCCTCCGGCCCCCGCGCGCAGCGCTAGCCTGCCGAGCCCAGAGTCCCGGAGCCCGCAGACCCCAAGCTGAGGAAAAGGAGAGGTGCGCGCGGCCGCCTAAGCGCATCCGTGCCCAGGGTAGGATAGGAAGGGAGCGGACCGGCACCCGCACTCCAGGGTCTGGATGGCCCGAGGGGCCCCTCCCCAACGCCCAGCTCCGCCCGGAGCGAAGGAGCCTGCACTGCAATGCAGCGGGCTCCGCGCTCTCGGAGCCGAGGCTGCGGGAGACCAGGCTGCCAGGGAGCGCCAAGGCGCGGGAGCCCGGGTACTCCGCGAGCCAGCTGCGGGAGCCGAGAGCCAGCCGGGGGCGCGCCGGTGGGTGCCGCCCCAGCCCGGCGCTCGGTCGTAGCCGAGGCTCCTGAACAGCCTTGCCCTCGGGTCTCGGGATGCAGGCGACACGAAGCAGCCAGAGAAGCCCCGGGGATACAGACGCCGCCGCCAACTTGCTCCGCGGAGGGTACGTTACCTTCCATTGCCGCTACTGCGGATGCCAGGAGGAGCAGCAGCAGGCAATCCAGGGCCATCGCCGGCCGGCGGCACCCAGGCCGAGCCCGAGCCGAGGCGGCCGCGCGGGGAGGGCGCCGCGTCCCGGGGCGCCGCTGCGCTCCCCGCCGGTGGCTTCTCCGTATCCTTTCGCGCTCTCGCTGGGACCGGACTCCCCGGAGCGAGGCGTGGGCGTGGGCAGGAGTGTGCGCGCGTGGGGCGGTGCGGGCGCGCGTGGGTGTGGGTGTGCATGTGTGTGTGTGTGTTTATGGGAGAGGTGGGTGTGTGCGTGCGTGCGTGTGTGAGAGAGAGAGAGAGGGCGAGGGAGTGCGAGCTGAGGAGAGCGCGCGAGTGCGTGTGCGTCCTGGTGTCACATTGCGAGCTACATCGGAGCCTAAGAGAGGACGGAGCCGGCCAGACTGACGAGGGAGGGAGCGGGATCTCCCACCATCAGCTCTCTCCCCACCCCTAACACCTCCTGTCCAATCAAGGAATCAAACCTGCAAAATTCTCCCGTCCAATCAGGCGCGAGCACCTCCTTACACTGGCATTGTTAGTTTAAGAAAAACTTTTGCTTGCAAGGCTGTGCGGGAGGGCTAGGAAGTCGCTAGGAGGGGTCTGGGCTCCCCCTCGTGGTTCTGTCGGAGAACTGCAGCGGCCGGCCCCACCTCCCCAGGCCCCGGACCTAGGGGGCCTAACCAAGGAGCCGGTTGAGGCCCTTACCGTTAGAGCCCGCTGAGGATTGGGTTTGTTTCAAATAATCAAATTTGTCTTCATCTTCTCAGCGAGATTTACCCTGACTACCCCATTTAGTGCAACCCCGTGGCACACCCTATCACTCCTATCCATAGCACTTCACCTTCTAACACCTTGTGCTTTTTACTAATCGAGTTTGCTTATTGTGGGTCTCCCCTTATTAGAATGAGGTCTCCACTCTTGGGATTTGTGTCTGCTTTGTTCACTACAGAATCCCCAGTGCCTAGAACGGCGCGTGGCCGTAGAAGGTGATGGTATATATCTGTTGAATGAATGAGTAAGGGTCAGAGAATCTGTGCTGCTGCTCCAGTGTGTGCAGGGCGCTGGATATGCCTTCTGTCCCACTCCCTGCTGCCCTCCTGCTCCACAAGTCTCTGGCTGCCTTTAGTATTCGCTTCTGAATGCATTTTGTGAGCATCCACAGAGGGCCCTGCCCCTAGAGGGTGGGTCAGGTGGGAGAGACCAGTGGTCACACAGCCCGCTATAAAAGGTGGAGAATGCAATAGGGCAGCAGAGGGTTATGCAAGATGAGGTGCACAGAGGGCAATGCCATCATTGCGGGGAGGCCTTGTGGGTGGGTTGGAAGGACTTGCACAGGCAGGAGCAGGGGACAGGGCCTTGGAGGTAGGAGCGATTCTCCCAGGCTCAGCTCCCACAGCTCTGCTTTCTTTCCTGACTCTGGAGATAGCCAGAGTGTTCTAGATCAAGGACCTGCCTTGAGGCTGTAATGTTATGCTGGATAAGAGTCCTCACTCCATCACCCCCACCCCAGACCTGAAGATAGGCTAGTCCTACTGAGTGAAGGGGGACCTGTTAGATCACAGCACCCCCCTCCCACCCCCACCCCCCACCCCAGTGGGGGAGGCAGTCCCCTTTCCCCAACATGCCTTTCCCAGAGTTGTTAATGAGTTAACAGTGGGCAAATGAGATGGCTCCTCTCCTGCTCTCCCTCCTCCTTTTCAGGCTTTGCTAAATCAGTTTCCCACCTGAGTGTTTAGTCTCCCCTTTGCTGGGACTGCTCCCCCTCAGTCACAGCAAGACTCTCTCCCCACCCTGACACCACCTTGCTTCCTCTGCTGCCTCAGGCTGCCTCCCTCTCCCCTACCCTCCACCCCACCCTGTCTCAGAACCTGAAGGGAAGATCCCATTGGCCTCTACTCCATCATCCTCCTCACTGCCAAGCCAGCTGCCCTAGGCCCTGCCACACACCACCAACTGTGTCCTGACATCTCTGAAGCGTCACCCTGGGAATGCCCCACTCCCGTTACCCACCGCCTTTCTGGACCTTCAGCTCCTCTGACATCAGTGACCAGCCACTCCCCTGGAGCTCTGGCTTCAGTTTCCATAATCCCCGCTCTCCTGCCACCTGGCTTACCCCTTCTTACTCTTCCCTCTTCAGCTCTCAAAAGAGGTTTCCCCCCAAGCTCCATCCTTAGAACCTCTGCTCCCCTGGTCCACAGGCAATTCCTTGGCAACTTCACTTGCTCTTCTGCCTCCAGCCCTCCCCTGATAGACGGATGAGGGATGGATGGATGGATGGATGAATGGATGGATGATGGATGGGCCTCAGACTCTTCTCTCTCTTTCACTACATCACAGTATCTTAAGAGGCACATCTGGCAAAGTCCCCCTCTGCCACATCCTCCTCCCAATGCCCTTGTCCCAAACTCGTGAGTCTGTCCCAGTTCCAGCCCATGCTGCCTTCCCCTGAATAACTGGAGAGTCTCTGAATGGTCACCCAGCTTCCATCCCCTCCCCTCTTTAATCTTTCTGCACTCTCCTGCCAAATTGATCTTCTCAAGTCAAGCTTGATCTTATCTCTTCCCAGCACAGAAACCTAGTGGCTCCTCACTGTCTGCTGAAGAAAGACCAACCACTCTGGCATGGCATCCGGATTTCTCCGCAAGCTCCCTGGAACCTGCCTTATCAGCCCTGGCTCTGCCAGCCTCCTTCTGGGCCTGGGCTGCTCAGCCAGCTTGATCCCCTCGCCATCCCCACACCCACACCCAGGCTCTCCTTCCCTTGCACCTGGCTAGCCATGTACTCACCCACTTACCCAACAAATATTTACTGAGTGCCTGCTATGAGCCAGGGAGGCCCTGCTCTAGGCTGCAGGGACTCAGTAGACAGACCCTGCTCAGAGGGAGCTTACTGTGTAGTGGCAAAGGATGACAATAAAGAGGCAAATTATGTCAGGTGATGAGAAGGACTAGAGAATAAAGCAAGCTGACAGCTAAAGAGTGATGGTGGGTAGTTAGACATGAGGGGAATGGCTTCTGTTTATTGAGCACCTTCTGCATACAAGCACCGCACTGGACATTTTCATGCAAAAATGAAATGAAATAAATTGAATTTACTGCCTTCTATTTCTGCCCAAAACCCATCTCTCTGAGGAAGCCTTAGTGCCCCTCAGCTGGTCCTTCTTACACAGTTTCAGGCCACACATCTTTGCGTGAGTACTGAGTGGCTCCTCCAGACCTGGATAAAGACGGAACTGACCATTCTCCAACTGCAGAACATCACTCCTTGGAGGACCCTGGGAGACCTCAAGTACGAGGATCCCAAGGAGAACCTGCCAGGGTCTTTCAGCCTGTGCAAGGCACATTATACAAGAATCACCAACTTCATGTCTTCTGATCCCCGGCCCACACCCGTGAGGATTTTAAGTCAGTAGGGATGAGGGAGGCCTACAAATGTCATTTTATAGCCTCTGCCTCAATTGATTGTGCTGCACAAGGAGGCTCAGGGGTCACTTTCAGGGTCTGGGAGTTTAAAACTGGGCTCTGAGGTCTTCTCGGGGGATGCCCGAGAAGTACGGGAGTGGTCAGGGGATGGGGCTTCAGACCTCACCTCTGCTCTGGCAGCTTTTTGCTTTTTTCTGGGCATCTATATCAGGTTTTGTTTGAAGGAAGGGTTCTGTGACAAGAAGAGGAGGAGAGGGGGGAAAGTAAGAGGGATTAGAGGAGAGGGTTGGATGAGGGTGGGGGTGGGGAACAACTCAGAAGCGTGTGGGGAAAACCTGCTGATGCCTTTCAGAACATGCTGATGGCCCAGGTAAGAAGAGCCTCAGTGTAGGGATTTTGTTAATTTCCCTAATAACCCAGGGGATTGACTTTCCCTGAGCAAGTTAAATATTAATTTAGCTGTGCCGCAGATTGATCTTGCACTGGGTTATGATTTGTAAATATCCCTGAAAGCACCACTGGTCTGGGATTCCAAGCCTGGGTGCCTATTTTCCCCAAAGCATCTCTCTGGCTATTTTTTTCTTTCTGATGTCAAATGCTCACTTGTTTTCTTGATTAATCACCCAGATATTTGATATCACTAAATCGCTCCTTCAAAGTGACAAATGCTTACCTCCAAGACAGCAGCTGCGGGCTCTCAGGCACCCAAGGGTGACTTGACCCATTTGCTAGGGCTCAGAGGCCCTTCTGGCTGGAAGGTTGTGGGGCAGCCAAGCAGCTCACCCTCACCGCTGAACAGTTTTATGTCTAAAAGGTTGAAAAGCATTTCTAGTGAAAGCAATTGCCCAACTTCCCTGGATAAGTCTACACATTATGTAGCTACCCTATTCTGAAAGTTCCTGCTCACCTCTAACCTACACCCCTTTGTTGTAGTTTAAGCCTGTTTTCTTCATTCTACTTAGTAGTGGAGAGCGTAGACGAACAATAAGCATCCTGAGGTTGATCATATGGGTGTCTTGTACAATCGAAGATATGAAGTTGCTCCCTTATCCCATCTTTTTCTTTTTAAATATTACTTAACTGCATAAATGAAAGGTTTAGTTACACACTCCATGACCCAGGCTACCTTTAATTAGATTCTTAAGCTGCAAGACACATTTTCATCAATTCTTTTTGGAGAGGCAGATAGACCCTTTATGAGTCATTTAAAACACTTTATCAATGGATAATAGACAAATAACAAAAAGCTTCCTGTCCCTCTTTTGTTCTTTCAAGATTTATTGAGCAGCAATTCTGTGCAAGTTGCCTGCAAGGTGCTGGGGACCCAGTGATGTCTGTGACCCGGCCCCTCCCCTTAAGGATCTCGTGGTCTCCCTAAGGAGACAGACACTGAAATGCATTGCGGGACTTTCTGTAGAAAATGGCCTCTGGCTAGAGGCTTCCAACAAGCCTCTCCTTGTTTCTCAGGAAAATACCCCAGCAAATACAGACAAATATGAAGGCTCTCACTAACGAGAGGAATGAACACTGACAGACAACCTAATTGCCAGGATGTGGAAGGAACTGACAATACTTATAAGGCAGATGAAGCTGGATGGAGAAAAACCTATCAAGCACATTTATGACATATGCCAAGTTCTCTTCTATAAAGAGAACCTGCTTTAAAGAAATAGATAGGAAGTTCTATTGTAATTCTCTTTCTGTCAATACCTGACTCAGACACCCAGCATCTCTACTAACCAGAAAATGGGGTAAATATCCATCACCATTGTTGCTTAAGCTTCAAACCAAAGAATAGTTTCCCCTGGGCATTCTCCTCCCTTCCCCAAAGTCTTCTTATACCCAGGAAGAGCCTGAAAATGAAGGCGACAACAACTGGGCAGATGGATGAGCTGATGAAGAGAGACACATGCATTCTGGAGGTGAAGAATGGTCAAGAGGCTGGAACGGGCACAGGAATAACGGTGGGAGCAGTGCAGCCTGCTGACTGCAGTTCTTCCTGTGACACATCAGGTCAGAGCACCAGAGAGCCTGGAAGGTGGATGGAGAAAGATGCCACCTTGGTAGAGAAGATATGCACCAGGTGAAGCCTGTTAGCATCTGGCAATTGCACACTGGCTGGCCCTCCAGCTGTAGGTCTAAAAAGGTGATTCAACCATCAAGCAAGTAGAGAGATGGAGGACCCAAGGCCAATCCACTCATCCTGCCTCATAAAAAACAGCGAGAACTAATGAGTCTCCCCTTCTCAGGGAGGAGTAAAGAGGGGTTGAGACAGCCCAGGGGCCTGTTAGAACACTGCAAAACAAAGAGCCGGACTACATCTCCAAGACCCTGAGGGGAGCATCCCTTTGAAAATGATGCTCTGCACAGTCGAGAGACATTTTCAGGAAGCTTCTTGGCATGCATAAAGACGAAGTCCATGAAAAGAGAACAAGCTTATGAGAAAACCGGTTAAGCAGAAAAGGCAACAGAATGAGAGACGGGGGGAGAAAGAGGTTGAGAAGGATTTTAAGGAAACAAAAAGGCAGTGTCAGAATTAAACTACTCATGGGGGTGGCAGTAAAGAGCAGATTTGTTGTTGCTGAACATTGAATGGGTGATGCAGAAGACAAACTAGAGAATCTTTCCAAGAATGCATACGAAACGGACAGAAAAGGACAAAATGTTCAGAGAGAATACAAAACATGGAAGACGGAAAATGGAGAACCAACCTATATAAAATTGTGTCAGTTGCTTGCAAGGAGCTGGGGACCTAAAAGAGTCCCCAAAAGCATTCCTAGAAGAGTTTAGAGTTCCTAAAAGAGATACCAGTACAAATGTCGTGAAAGTAACAGCAAAGCTGTAAAAGAATACAACTTAGCTGTATAAAGACCTGATAGTCACATCTAGGTAATGTTTTTGAAACGTGGATATTTTAAAGAAATCTTACATCTATCCAGGGACACACATGAACAGATACATTAAAAATAGATTATCTACAGTGGAATAAATATTGCTAACTTCATAACACTAAAGTCCAAAAGAAAATGGAGCCAGAGTTATAGAATTTTAAGAGGGAAAATTTGTGACAAACAAAAATATATTTCCAGCAGGCTGAAAGCAACAGACATTTTCAGGTCTCAGAAAATTTGCAACAGTTTAGAAAAAAATTACTTGAAAATATATTCCAATGGACAAAGAGATGAGGTTTGGTGGTGAGAAAAAAAATCAATTAAAATAGAAGTCTAAATGTTTGCAAACTGCTTTTAAATTAAATTAAAATGTCAAAAGTATTCTCAATAAAGAATACACACGTTCTTAAAATTCTAATTACTAATTACAAAAACCTAAATCTAAAGCTCAAATTATATTAGGTAAGACCAAAGAGAAGGGGAATGTAAGGAAGAGAAGGAGAGGTTTGTGAAATTCCTTGTTCACAAAGGAAGGATTCAGAAGCTTTTGCTTTTATGCTTGAATCTTACAAATATTGAAGTTAGTTTAAAATAGTTAAGGTTGGTTTAAAAATGGTTTTAAATAGTTAAAGGTTTCCACAAACACACTTTAAAGAGGTATATTATGCACTTTGAAAATACCAAAGAAGATAAAGACAAAATATAACCCCTATGTTTAAAAAAATAATAATTTTAAAAAAGTTAAACAGCAGGGAAGTTATTGTTTAAAAAATTATGATTTATAAGAAATGACAGAAATCACTTCCAATAACAAATATGAATGAATTGAATCTTGATTGAAAAGACTCTTTGGTTAAAAAATAGTATCATTACATATCATACCTAAAATGAAGGGAAAAATAATGAAATAGTGAAAGAATAACCTCACTCATGGTAATATTATAGGTGAACCCCCAAAATTCTTGCTAAACGCATCTAGAAAAACTCAATAATGTGCAAAACAGATTCTTTTCAATATATTGCAGATCCCATAAGAAGTATCCCCAAGAGTCTAGAAACAGAGATACTAAAATCTAGAATGGTAAATGTGGGAGCTTACATTGCAGTGTGGGTGGGGATTAGTCCCTGGTCCGGGAAATCTAATGGCTTGAATTTTAACGTACATCAATTGGAAACAACGCTTTGAATGAATGCAAGACAGAAAGTTGGAAGTGAGACCACTGCGTAAAGCTGAGGCCTCAAATTGCAACACCTTCACTGAAAGAATGGACTGAGAGAAAAGTTTACCCACTGTCATAGAGGAGAACAAGGAAGCTTACTTCTCAGCCTAGGCTTAGGGTGTGAGAGAAAAATAACCTCCTCTCAGAATTCCCATGATAGGCCTTCACTTACAGGGGTTTTGAGTTAATATTTATACTACTTGATCTCAGATCTCTCATGCCAAGAGCTCAATTGAAAAAAAAAAAATAAGTTGTAAATGTATAGGTAGAAGAAAATGCAAGGACACACCCTCTATGACATTCCCGTAGATAAAGCCCTGCTAAACATGAACCCACAATCCAAAATCACAGAATACAGGAATAAATCTACCATGTGCAAAATTCAGCAGACAAAACAACATCTATCATTATAGAATTAGACCTCTATCATTATAGAATTATCAGAGAAAGACTTTTAAATATCAATATTTAAAATAATAAGATTATAAAAAAGAATCAATAGATTTGAGAGAGAACCACATAGAATAGGAAAAACTTTTAAAAGACATTGAAATTAAAAACTAAATAGATATGTTTAAGAGACTAAATATACTTGAAGAGAGGTTTATTGAACTTCAAGTTAAATCTGAGAAAATTAACTATAAGCAACACAGAAAAGTAAAGAGAGTTAAAACATTAAAAGAGATCGAGAAACATGAGTAAACCAAAGAGAAGGCTATCATTTTAAAAATACTTAAGAGGAAATAATAAAAAGATTGGGGAGGATAAGCAATATTAAGAGAAAATGGCAGGGGCCGGCCCGGTGGCGCAGCGGTTAAGTGTGCGCTTCACTTCGGCGGCCTGGGGTTCACAGGTTCAGATCCCGGGAGCACACCAAGGCACCACGTGTCAAGCCATGCTCTGGTGGCGTCCCATATAAAGTAGAGGAAGATGGGCACAGATGTTAGCCCAGGGTCAGTCTTCCTCAGCAAAAAAGAGGAGGATTGGCATCGGATGTTAGCTCAGGGGTGACCTTCCTCACAAAAAAAAAAAAGAGAGAGAGAAAATGGCAGATAAGTTTCAGAACTGGTGAAAGAAGTCAATTATTCAGATTTAGGAAGCACAGATTTAAGAAGTCTTGAGCAAAATAAATGAAAACTATCTATGACTAGACAAATTGTATTGAAACTTCAGAACACCACAGTCAGAAAAAAATCTTAAAAGCAATCAGAGAGAAAAGATAAGTTACTTATAAGAAATGACAGTTAGTCTTCTCAGCAGCAAAATGTTAAGTGCAGAAAGAAAATTTATTTTAAGTTTAAAATTTAATATAGCCTAAAATCTTATATCCAATTAAATTTTTATTCAAGTCTGAGAGCAAAATAAAGACATTTTCAAGCAAGACTGAGGGAGTTTACCATCAAGATACTGACTCTGAGATCTCCTAAAGGAAATAGTTTGGGAAAAAGAGAAATGAACTCGGAAGAGCAAAGTAAGATGAAAGAAGTAATAACGAGTAAAGGAATTGGTAAACATGTAGGTAAATCTTTGGAGTTTATAAAAGCAAGATAACACTAAAATAATGAGTAAGAACGGCATCTAAGATGGGAGGTAAAAAAAGTTTTGCAAAACCGTGGTACCATTCTGGAGGCAGGCAGAGATATTGAATAATTTTAGATGTTGTCAAATCAACCATGCTTTAAAATATTAAGGGTAACCACTTCCAGGTAATCAATGGGGGAAAGAGGGAATGATGAAACTTCATCAATACAATGGAAAGTAGGAAAGGAGAAAAAAATAAGGAAAGAAAAGCATAGCATACATAAAGCACAAAATAAGATGATGAAAATAAATCCAAATATACTAGGAATCACAATAAATATAAAAGAATTAAATTCATCATTTTAAAAAACACATATCAGATTGGTTAAGAAGAAAAACCAGTTATATACCGTTGGAAGAAACACACTGAAAACATAAGGATTCACATATGTTCAAAATAAATGGATAAGAAAAAATATACCAGGAAAATATTAATTAAAAAAATCTGGTATAGCTGATTGATTAACACCCCTCCTGAAAAAATTAAGCAGAAAACATTATTAGTAATAAAAGAAGCACTATACAATGTAAAAGAAATAATTTTTTAGGAAGACATATGAATTCTAAATTTCAATGCACCTAAGCCATGGCCCCAAATTATATAAAGGAAAAAAAAAGGGCAGAATTTCAAGGAGAAATTGACAAACCTATCATTATAGAGAGAGATTTTACCATACATTACCTATAAAGGTTATTTATAGATCAAGCAGCCGAAAATTGATAAGTAAATGGAAGATTGGAATAACATAACTACCCAACTTAATTTAATAGATGTATAGAGAGCACTATCCAATCTCTAGTGATTGCACATTATTCTCAAGTACATGTAGAACAATTGCAAAAACTATTTACCAGGCCACAAAGTAAGTCTCAACAAAGACCAATAATTTGCCATACAAATCACATTATCTGACCTCAAAGCAATTCAATTAGAAATCAATTACAAAAGAAACTTTGAAACACACTTTAATAACCTTTAAATAAAAAATCATTATTTGGAAATGAAAAATGTTTCAAATTGAATGATAATTGAAACTTGACCTCTCAGGGGCCGGCCACATGGCGTAGCAGTTAAATGCACACGCTCCGCTGCTGGCGGCCCAGATTTGGATCCCAGGCTCGCACCGATGCACTGTTTGTCAGGCCATGCTGTGGCAGCGTCCCATGTAAAGTGGAGGAAGATGGGCACAAATGTTAGCCCAGAGCCAGTCTTCCTCATCAAGAAGAGGAGGATTGGTGTGGATGTTAGCTCGGGGCTGATCTTCCTCACAAAAACAACAAAGCAAAACAAAAGAAACTTGACCTCTCAGCACTGTAACATGCAGCTAAAGAGGTATTTAAAGGAAATTTTATATCTTATATTGGAATATTAGAAAGCATGTCAGAATAGAAGAAAGTTGCTAAGTTAAACAAATAATTCAAGGAGCTAAAAAAAAGCAATAAAACTGAGACTAACTTAAGGGAAAAAAACACAATACAAAAATAAATACGTAAAAATACAGGAATGGAAAATAAAGAAATTATCGACAAGACCCCACATCTCAAAGCTCACTGTCTGAAAAAAGGAACTAACAACTTTTCTACTAAAGTAGAAAAAACTTCTGACAAGATTGAGCTGTTTTGCGAGGAGTGTGTAATAAGACAAAGCTTTCGGGATAGAAAGAGGGACATATGTATAGAATAAAGCTTTAGAGAATACTATGAGCCACTTGAATTAAGTGGAAATTTTTCTTTAAAGGAAACATAGCATATCAAATCTAACTCACAAAAAATTAGAATATTTGAATAGACCAATTACCATGAAATAACTTGAATCGGTAATTAAAAATCTACCCACCAAAAAGGAAACAATATTAAGTCCAGATGGTTTTACCGGTGAATTCTACTCCAAACATTCAATGATCTGTTTCCCAAATCATGTTAGGAAGCTAATATAACCTTGATACCAAAACCTGGGAGGAATAGTACAAGAAAGGAAAATAAAGGACGAAATAAATGCACAAATATATAATAAAATATTATCAAATTGAATCCAGCAATGTACTGTATACTTTTTTTTTGTTTTTTGGTGAGGAAGATTGGCCCTGAGCTAACATCTGTTGCCAATCTTCCTCTTTTTGCTTGAGGAAGATTGTACCTGAGGTAACATCTCTGCCAATCTTCCTCTATTTCTTTATGTGGCACACCGCCACAGCATGGCTTGTTGAGTGGTATTTAGGTCCGTGCCCGGGATCCGAACCTGCAAACTCTAGGCCACCAAAGCAGAACACGCGAACTTAACCACTACACCACTGGGCTGGCCCACTTTTTTTTTTTTAATGTGAACAATTTGGGCTCATCCCAGGATTGAAAGGATAGTCTAATTTTAGAGAAATCTATTTGCTTCATTAACTGATTAAAGAACAAAACGTATATAATCATCTCAATAGACACAGATAAAACATTTGATAAAAATTCAGAACTTTTCAGAATTTAAAAAGTATTTAATGAGAGAAATAGAATGGAAATTTCCTATCTAGCGACATGGTATCTACCAAAACCCCAGAGCAAATAACACATTTAATAGTGAAACATCAGAAGCGTTCCCTTTAAAGGTGGGGGAAAGGAAAGGGCCTACTCTTCTTATCTCTAGTCAAGATTTTACTGCAGGTCCTAGCTAGCAATCTAAGACATGAAAAATAAATGAAAGCTATAAAGAGAGGAAAGGAAGAAAGAAAACTGTATTAAATCACAAATAGTAAGATTATCTATATAGAAAACCCAAGAGACTGCACAAACCATTAGACAAAACATGAGAGATAAGCAAGTTTACTGGTTACAAAGTCAATACATAAAAATCTTTCCTAAACATCAACAAAAAACAGTAAGAATAATTTTTAATAATATGACATTTTAATAGCAACAAAAACTCTAAAGTATCTTGGAACAAATCTAAAGAAAGCTTTAAAAGGTCTGTATGGGGCCGGCCCCGTGGCTTAGCGGTTAAGTGCACGCGCTCCGCTGCTGGCGGCCGGGGTTCGGATCCCAGGCGCTCACCGACGCACCGCTTCTCTGGCCATGCTGAGGCCGTGTCCCACATACAGCAACTAGAAGGATGTGCAACTATGACATACAACTATCTACTGGGGCTTTGGGGGAAAAAATAAATAAATAAATAAAAATTATAAAAAAAAAATAAGGCCTATATGGAAAAAATTATAGGATTTTATTAAAGAATATTTAAATAACTGGGGAGATATATCATGTTAAAGGGTGAGAAAACTGATGGCAATTGTTCCCAATTTTAACTATAAATTTAATACAAACACAAGAAAAATATCTGTAATATTTTTGAAGAATTTGACAATTTGACCAAAAATTCAAAGGCAAAACGTAAGTACAACCAAGACAATTTTGAAGACAAACAAAACGGAGGGACTTCCTTTACCAGCTATCCATACTTACTATAAAGCTACCATAATTAAAACAATATAGAACTGACGTGGGGATTTAAGACTAATGTGTGTGTGGAAAATCCATGTCAAGGGAAACATTACATAGGACTAGGGAAGGGATAAACCATTCAATAAACATTGCTGAGACAATTTGAAAAAATAAAATTAGATTCTTCTCTCGTATCAATTATAATCAATTCCAGGTGGATTAAAAACAAATATGAAAGGCAAAACTTTTAAATTATTTTTTAAGAAAATATGGGAGAATATCTTAACGATATTAATGAAGTGGGGTGGGTGGAGGAGGATTTCACAAAAAGCACAAATTCCAAAGGAAAATATAGATATATTTGACTACATAAAATGAAAAACTTTGGTGCAAAAAGACACAATAAACATAGTTAAGCCAAACACTGGGAGAAAATATTTGCAACCCATTTAATTAAAAAAGTATTAGTTTCTAGAATACATAAAGAACTTCTACAAACCAAAAATAAATAAAACATTTTAAAAAGTGCCCAAATGCTTCTTTGGCAGCATGTATCCTAAAATTGGAACGAAACAGAGATGAGCATGGCCCCTGCACAAACATGACACACAAATTTGTGGTGTGCCGTATTTCTAAGCCAGACACCAAAGGACAAATATTATATGATTCCACTTATATGAAATATCTACAGTGGGCAAATTCATAGAGACAGAAACTAGATTAGAGATTACCAGGGGCTGCAGGAAGGGGTATGGGAAGTTATTGCTTAATGGGTTTGGGGTGATGAAAGGGTTTTGGAAATAGACAGTGGTGATGTTTGCACAACATTGTGAATGTAATTAATGCCACTGAATTGTACACGTAAAATGGTTAAAATGCAAATTTTATGTTATATATGTCTGACCACAATTTAAAAAGCACCCAATACTAAAGATGGCAAAGATTCAAATGACATTTCAGGTAAAAGGAAATATGAATGACCTAACAATATCTGAAAAGATGCAAAACCTCATTTGCAAGTGAAAACACCAAGATAATACTTTTCACCCACCAATAGGCAAAAGTAATAAAGTCAGATAATAGCTAGGGTTGGTAGGGTATGGAGCGTCAAGAACTTTCATACATTGCTAGTGGGAGTGTCAATTGGTTTGAACAATTTGGATAGGAGTATGGCATCACTCAGTGAAGTTTAACATGTACCTCCTTATGTATTAGAGTAAGTACAGTCTGCCGTAATAAAGATACTAACAATAAAATGGCTTAAAGGTAAAGAAGTTTATTTCTCTCTCACATATCAGTCCTGAAGTTTACAGTCCGGATCAGGGACAATTTTGATCCTTATGGTCATTCAGGTACTCTGTTCTTTCCATGTCATTGCTCTGCCATCATCTAGGACCTGACCTTTTCAGCAAAGTTGAAGTTGGACCAACACTGCATTTGGGTTTTGGCTAGTGGGAAGAGAGAAGAGAGCCTGGAGGAGATACACCCACTGTCTTAAGTCTTTGATCCCAAAGTAGCCAAATGGAAAGCTGTTTATATTCCATTGGTGAGAACTTAGTCACATAGCCACATCCAACTGAAAAGGAAGCTGGGAAAAATGTCTAGCTGGGCACCATGTGCAAAGACGGGGAGAACGAACTGGGATGGACAACTAGCAGTCTCCATTATACCCTAGGACTCAGCAATTTCACAGTTAGGTAGACCTTAGCAACGCTCCTACACGTGTGCACCAGGAGACATACACAAGAAAGCTAATAGATGCACAATTCAAAATAGAAAAAAAACAGTAAACAGCTCAAATGTCCATCATTGTACAACAAAAAAAACAAATGGTATATTTGTTTTGGTATATTCATATACAGGAGCAAAAACAAATGAATTACTGCTGTACAATTGGGAAGATGTCCCTAAAGCAGTATTCATATTCAGCTGAGTGGTAAGTATTAATATTTAAATTATCAGTGCATACATACATATATACACATGCATGTACATTATATTCATTCTATGTAAGTATATATGTATATACTTACAATAACAAAGTTACTTCCTCAAAATGAACTAGATACAATTTTTCACCCAAGAGGCTGGTAAAAACGAATGTTTGTTAATATTAAATGTAGGCAAGAATGTGGGCAGATGGACAGCAAAGTATAAATTGCAGTTTTATTCTGTAGGGCATTTTGACAGCATCTAAAAAAACTTAAATTGGGCATTTCTCTGAACTGCAGTTTCACTGCTCAGCACTAACCTAGAGAAACAACGATGGAGGCACATAAGGAGGCAATGTGCGGAGATGTTTGTGCAGCAAATTTCAAAATAGCAAGAAATCGGGAATACCCTAGATGCCATTAATTAAGGAAATGACTAACTAAACTATGATCCAGCCATACAACTAAATACTATGCAAGAGTAAAAAAGAGTGATGTGGAACCATTTGTGCTCAATGCAAGTAGATCTTCAAGACCCAGCGTTCTGTGAAAAGGCAAGTTGCAGAACAAATAAAAGAAAACAGTATTATATTTCCCATAAGGGTGTATGTGTATTGTTTATTTTTTCCGAATTATCTCCAAAAAGAATTTGCTGTTTAAAAAAGCCTACATGAAGAACAATTGTTTTAAAATATTAAGCTTAAAAATGTTTTAAAACCAAAATTTTTATTTGACCATCTAAATAAAACTAAATGAAGAGATAATGCAACTCATCCATTCATTTGAAATATTTATTGAGTGCATACCATGTGTCAGAATCTGGGATACAGCAGTGAATTACAAACAAAGTCGTTTCTGTAAAAATTCAATCATTTGAAGGATTGAATTTCACCAAAAGTGAAACTTGGAAACCACAACACTAACCATTTCCATGTATTTTCATTAAGAAAACTCTCTGGGTTTTTAAATTTTTTTTAAAGTGAGTCAGTTGGACAAGTCCAGTAATTGCTCAAAGCCTCGGTTTTCCCACCTGAAAAATGAGGTGCATATATATCCTGCCCAGAAGTCAGTTAACAGGGACTTGAGAGTGCAAGATCTGATCATTCCCTTTTTGAAGTGCTATGTGTGGTTGATCAAGGAGGAGAAATGAAGGCAATTTATCTTGCTCTTCACAAAGATTCTAAGGTATAAAAAGCTAATCATTATAACAAGAAATACAGTCCAGATCAAAATACTGTTATGTGATCACACAACTAATTGGAGAGTGAGAACAGAGGGGACTTATTAATGGTAAAATCCACAAGTGCTTCTCAAGGAGGTCAACGCGAAATGTGTGCCTTTTTTAACACCTACACCAAGGACTCGATAATGCAGTAGAAAGCATACTGGTTAAACTTGTGTTTGTCACTTCTTGCCTTTGAAATCTTTCTTTTGAAAAATTCAAGTTAAGAATGGTTGGCTTTTCTAACGATCAATAGATGAGCCACAGATGCACACAGTTGGCTCTGATCTCACCTCGTCTGAATAAGGTGGTCCTGGTTTCTCAAACAGCATCAGCATCTGTGTCATGGCTTATCCGTCTGCCCCTCTTTCTGCCAGTATCAGGGATGGTTTCAAAGACCTTAAAAACATTGGCCTGAAAGTTCCTCCAGCACCTCAGGCAAGTGATCCCTATCTCCACCCCCACTTGACAGCCACCAGCATCAGACACTGCCCCACTTCCATGGTCTCCAACTCTGGAAACTCCCCTCTTGGACCAGGACCTCCCAGACTTCCAGCACCATCCCCCTCACCCACTCCTCATCACTACCCTCCAGCTTCATCACAAACCTCAGTTCTCAACCTCAACCCAGGTGTCCACACCATCAAGAACATCAGGTGCTCCTGGCTTCACTTGCCTCCTAGTCCAGCCTAGATCCTATGGTCAGACCATTTCAACCAAGCCAGGTTTGCTACCAGAGACTCTAGAATTGAGCTCTCCAATATGGCACCCATTAGCCACATGTGGCTAAGGATATGTGGCTAGTCCAAATTGAAATGTACTTTCAGTACAAAATATACTGAAATTTATACCAGCTTTCAAGGATTTAGTATCAAAAATGTAAAATATCTCATAATTTTTATATTGATTACATGTTGAAATGATAGGTTAACATAGTGTGTTAAATTATACTATTAAAATGAATTTCACCTGTTTCTCTTACCTTTTTAATATGTTTACTAGAAAATACATAGATTGCATTATATTTCTACCCTAACCAGCTGCTGACTGGAACTGTGGGAAACAAAATCTGGCTCTCTGGGGCCAGGGATTGGCAAGGATTAGGTGGGTGTCAAGGCCCCACAGAGGTGGGCTGTGGTGCAGAGCATCCTGGGGAGGCTAGGCTACCATGCAGAGGAGATGAGTCAGAAACCCAGCCCTACAACCACAGATATCTCTGCCCACAGCCCGTGGATGGGGAGGTGGCTTGCTGAGAAAGCAGCTGGCCTCGTCAGTAATACCTGGCATTTTTGCCATTTCAGCTGTTAGTGCTCACTGCATAGACCTGATGCAGAGAAGAAGAGGGATTTGGGCAGGCAGAAAGCCCCACGTCCACAGCTGAATGACAGTAAGAATGAGAAGGCTGAAAAAGAGAGTCTGGGTCACTCCAGGAGGAGAGGTAACATTTCACACAGAATGAGTGATGGAGACAGAAGTGTCACTGTCTGAATAACTCCACCAATTATCCAAAATGACCTCCAGAACCAAATGGGAACTTGAATATCCTATCAAGAGATTTGAGGTCTCCCTTATCCTGGAGATCTAGGTGAATCTATCTCATTCCATACCCCAGAACCAGACCCTGAGACAAAGATTAGAATGCAAGCCTATATGGAGGGACACTGGATGCCCCCCTTTACTGGCCAGTGCACCCATCCTCCAGCTGTAGCTCTGACTGCTAACATCTCACAGCTGACTCCTTTTCTGGAGCATTGCCTTTGGCCAAATGGGCACTGCCTCAGTGAGGAGGACACACCTGCCCACTGCCACCCTTCAGGAGAATCCTCAGAAAATTTCTAACTGAAATGGGGGTTCAAAAGGCCAGCCTCCTTGACTCCAGGGAGACCAATTCTGTGGTACAATTTGTGCCCCAGAGCTCCCCATGGGATCAGGCTGAAGCCAGTCTCAAGCCAAGACCAGCTTTGCTCAGCTCCTTCCCCTGCCCCATTCTACAGCCCTCTCCTCTCTTCCCTGAGAGTATCCACCACCACCACTAAGTCACTTTAACAAGACCCTGTCTCAGGCTCTGCTTCTAGGACCTCACTAAGACAGGAGGAAGGAAACATGGATAGGTGAGTGAGGAAGAGAGACAACAGAGGAGAAGCAGCCAATAACAGTGTATTATCCAGCCAGTCACCACCATGGATAAGTGGGATTAACTCTGTGGGGAAACTCAGGAAGCCAGTGTAGAACACACACCTAAGAGTTATCCCACCCAAGGGGCAAGGAAGCTGGGGTATTTATACACCAATTCTCACCCGACATTGGTTCAGGCTGCCAGGTGGGGATCATCAACCCAACAGCACTTATAGCCTGCATGAGCATGGGCAGGCAGCCCTCCAAGGTCCCAAAAGCCCGTGGGCCCCAGAGCTGGCAGTTGGAAGTCAGGCACTGTGACTGAAGTGCTCTGAGGAAACACAGGCAGGGCATAAGAGTTCCCAATTCTAGCCCCAAACTTCTGTTTTGCTTCATGAGTTCAATGCAGGAATCTCCACATCTCTACTAGGCACCAAACTGACCCAAACAGACTTGGCCCCTCTCTCCGTTCTCACACACGCACACTCACCACTCACACAGCGTTGTGTGTGAGGTAGACTTCACCAAGGATTCAGCAGTGATGAGGAGATATTTACTTTGCAGAAATACAAATAGCCTCAGAGATAACATTACATATTCCTGTTCTTCAAAGTCCTTCAGCTGCCCTGCCCAGGGCCCCTTCACCGGCCGCCTCGGCTCCAGGCTACCTATGTGGACAAGGGCCCACCAAAGGGTTCAGTAGAACAAAAGGGGCTTTCATTTTACAGGACTCACTTTCCTTAGAAGGTATTTATGGATTGATAAAGCTATTTTCCTCTCTACTACATTAGTATTGTGGCATGCCATGATATTGCCTGAGTTAAGAATTAAGTTTTAAGTTTGTGTGCTAAATTGGAGAGTAAATTGGAGAGAATTTGTTTTGTTTCTTGGCTGCATGACTTAGACAAGGGAAGGAGCAGGAATGCAGATACCAGCATCGCCCAGAGAGCCTGTGGAGAGAACCAGAGCTGAAAGTGAGGAAGTCGACACCAGCGTGTAGGAGGAGGTCATGGAGAGGACATGACCACTGGCTGACCCACCAGCTGGACCTGGGCAATGGAGGCTCCTCACCCCCTCCTCTGTCCTTGGAATATACCTTCTGCCCACCATCCACACAGTAGGAGCCATTTCAAGGATGCAGCCTTGAGAGAGCGGAGTGTTGTTGAGACCATCTGGAGGGTATACATATCTGAACTAGTTAAGGCCTCTGTATAAACTTTTAAGGTTCTGGAGCGTGAATGCAGACATCTACTCTCTTTGTGGCCATGCAAGACAAGCCTCATATGTAAGCTCCCTTGCTTATTAAGCCTGCCACCTATCTGTCTGGAGAGGTCTGTCTCTTTCTTGGGTCTCTCCTTGCCCTCTGTACACAGGGGGCCAATTTTGGAACCAACACAGCCACATGGGGGGAGATGTCAATTAGGAAATGATGTCCCAGGACATGCCAATGAGACTGTTCCCTTCCCTCTGGCACCCGGAGGACAGCGCCCACCACCCCCAGGAAGCCTCCGCAGCAGCGAGGCAGGGCTCTCTGTTCCCGCCGTCAGTCAATGATTTATTCAGCAAGATTTATTCTGAAACATGTTGCTGAGCACCTGTTGCATGCTGGGCACCAGGCTGGGCGCTGCAGAACCATGACGGGCAGACAGAGTCCCTGTTCTCATGGATGCTAAATTATAGATGAGACAGACCCTTCCCCCAAAACTAAGCAAATACAGTAAGATCATCTCAGACAATGCCAACTAAAAACCATATAGAAAGTAAGACGCTGTGTGACAGAAGGTGACTGTTGGTGGGATGAGGGGCACGACCACACCCAGGGCCATCTGGGAGGGCATCTGTGAGGACACAGCATTTAATCAGGAGAAGTAAACAGAAATGTCAAAAAAAAAATTAGAAAGAGCGGGAAGAACAGTGGGGCTGAAGCCTAGTACGTGAGGAGCAAAAAGATGAAACTGTAGGACATGAGGATGGAAAGACGGGCAGGGTTCATTTATGTGGAGCCCACTCTGTTCTGAGTTATGATTTTAAGTACAGTGTTCATGGAGGGATCCAGCTGGGACTGGGGGTAACATGGCTGGGTGCACTTGACTTTCCCCCACCCCTACCCAATAATAACAGCAGTGCCTGGGACTTAATGCTCACTACAGACTTGGCCTCTGTGGGTGCCATTTTGCCTGGGCTAAGGGAATGGCTTGAGTGGCCTCCAAAGGCCCCTACCAGCCATACCATGCAGAGGGGGCTCCGCCTGCTCCAAGAGAGACTGGCTCCTGCAGGAGGTGAGCCCCCCAGATTGCCCACCTGTGTGTGATGACTGGGTCTCTTGTCTCTTCGGAGGCTTTGGCCCCACTCCTAAGGGGCAGCAAACAGAAGCAGGATCTTGCAGCCTGGGATGGGGGAGGAGAGTCAGAAAGCAGCTGCAGTTGCTCTCCGCCTGCCAGCCCATGCCCCCCTGTGCCCTGCTGTCTCTATGAGCATAGGGGCACTGGTGGGAGGCTGGGGCTGGCAAGCACACTCCGAGGGGCTCTGAGTAGGGTAGACCCTGGGGTATGTGAAAGAAGAGTCCATAGCTGCCGCCATGCTTTGGAATCTGGAGACCCCTTCCCAGGAGAGGTTTACTGACCACAGCGCCTTGGGAGCACCAGCCTGGATAGCTGTCTCCACCTACAGGAAGCCAAATTCCCTTCTCCTCACCCCAAAAGGCTACAGGGGGCATAAACGGAGTCACAGCCAAGCTGAGCTCCTGGGAAGAACCCTTCAGCTCCTGAGATGACCACGCTCTCTGCTCCCGCATGGGAGCAGTCAGACTCCACAAGGAAACGCTTGCACTCTGCTGACGAGACTGAGGGCCATCTTGGAATGTCATGGGGCAGAGGACGGAGCCCTCCACTGTGGCGCTGCAGAGGCCCGGCCCCCACGGGCATCATCGGCAGGGACACAGCGAGGAGCATCTGGGTGAGAGAGCCCCCTGCATCCAAAGCCAAGAGCGGCTCTGAGTCCTTTCCACATGAAGCATTTCCAGACCACGGGGGGAATGGAAAGGGAGAAGAAAATGGAGGATAAGAGAGAAAGGGAGGGCAGAGAAGAGAAAACAGAAAAGCAAGAAGCTAGCGAGAAGCCTTGCCTGGCTCTCTGTCAAGTGCTCTCCCCCGAAACGACTGGCACGGGCACAGCGTGTCCACCAGCCAAGTGTCTCCCTCGCAGCCATTCCAGCCTCCCATTATGGCCGGCTAACAGAAATCAATCTTCTTAATGCTGCCTCGAACAGAGAGGGAGGCCAGCCAACCCTGGCAAGAGGATCCAGCCGTGCATCAGCTGCACCGGGTGTGTGGCATTAAAGGGTCAGGTTTCCCCCATCCGCCTCCTCTCCTGGCACGGAAAGAGCACAATGCCCACAGTGCCTCCAGGGGAGAAGGCGACAGGGCGGCCCAGACTGATGTCTCAGACAGGCCTGGCCAGGATGCCTCTGCTCAGCATACCTGTGTCTGCTTCCGCCCCACCCACCCTGGATGTCTGGATCCACTTTCCTGCATGAAGATGTCTGCAACTTGATCTCACCAGCACGTTTGCAAATAACCCCTCATCCCTGCAGTTTTTTCCTCTAAGTCAGGGATCCACAGTGCATTCAGCTTTAAGAATATCCTTTAAGAATATTCTGGATTCTTCAAGGGTCAGTGGACAGCCACTAGAAGAGAAGATGAAGTGTCCTGGATCTGGTAACGTCTGAGGGTGGAGATGGGCATGGATTGCTCTTCGACAGCCCTTCAGTCTGTCCGCCTGCACTCAGCCTGGAGAAGGGACAGCGGAGGTTCTCTTGGCTGCATTCAGGAAGCCGGCGGAGCTCATGGCGTGGAAGCAGCAGGCTGGGTTGCCCTGCCTTGTGAGCCTTACTTCCCCACTGCGAGTCTCAGTGCCTAGGGAAGGAAGCTAGGATGTGACTACTCTTGTTAGCATCTGCCCCAATGCATTCTTGAAGTTACCTTCTGGCCAACATGGATTGATAATTTGTATCAAATTTGGGGATGGTTGCTAAGGGAATCAGGAGAAAAGAGTTTGGTATGTAAATCTTATCATTGTTTTCCAAATTAGCATCAACACAAGCTGTAACTTTGAAAGACTCTGAAGCTAATTAGCCCATGTACTAGCGATTAAAACAAAACAGACACAAGAGGAAAACTCTGGAGTGGGGCTGATGATACTATTATTTAACTATTTATAGTTTTCTTTGCCACTTGACAAGAAGACGGTGGGAGCTAAGAGGGAGCATGCAAAGACCCTGTGAGTAGGGAGACAAATTCCATCACCTCTCATCAACTATAATGCAGTTAACCACCGATGCTTGCGGCTGGGAAGGGCAAAGGAAAAGGATCTTAAACAGTGTTTGATGACAAACTAGCTGAATGCCTCAAAATCACAAGGGGAAGATTGTTAAAGTCTGAAATCAGAGATTAGGATAAGAAGTGCCAGTAAATCCTGAGAATAGAATCAGGTTAGTGGAAAAGAAATGGAAGATAAGTAGAAAGAATTGTAACTGTTCTGAAGTATTTGCAATCCTTTAACTTTTATTCTGAATAATCTAGCCTTATTGATGCAATCTTTTTGCTAAAGCCAGTTTACATTTAACAACTTTAAGACATTTCCTTCTTCTAGGAAAGGCGTAAATTTGTGAACGAGTGTGTTAGATGCAATGATTCCCAAACTCTCATGGACTGGCTACAACAGAATCTCCTGGGGGTTCTATTAAAAGCACAGATCTGAGAGCTCCACTATTGAACATCCTGATTTAGTAGGTCTGGATGGGAGGTAACAGCATGAACTGTCACTGTCTTTCCAGGAGACTTTGATGGGCAGCAAGATTTGAGAACTGTGATCTGGTCTCTCTGTTATCCACCCACTGGACTTCGAAGGCCGGCTATTTGGACTACAAAGTCAAGGACCCACCACACACTTGCTGGCAGCTCACCTCAATGGAGAAAGCATCCTCATGAGAAGAAAAGTAACCCTGACGTGCTGGCTCTGCACATCAGTGAAATGACAGGGAAGAAGCTCTGAGGCGTGACAGAGGAGCTGGCATAATACATTTCCCCCATGTCTCAGAAATGAACCCATTTACACTCCATGTCCTAGGGCTGAAGAGATGAGGTAAGAGGGAATAGAAATAACTGTAGGCTCTCATCCTACACCTGCACCTCAGCTCTGCCCCTTTTGGGTGGACATAAGCAGGCCAGATTAGAGGTCAGGAAAGTGCTCAGACGGGAGGATAACAACCAGGACCAAAGCTGGCTATAATCTTCCCAAAGGCTGGTCCTTCCCTCCCCACAGCTCCCTGCGGCCCCTTATGGGGCCTTTGGGGTTATTCCTCTGGTGGAGCAACCACTAACATCAAGGATTTTTCAGAGTATATTATTAACTATCCATCTAGTCAGGAAAGTATCTATCAAGTTTCAATTATGTGCCAGACACCTGAGTAGCAATACTCAATGTATGTTAGAGTCACTTGGGGAGCTGTTAAAAATTACGAACGTCCAGGCTCACTTGAGAAATTTCTAGTCTCTTGGTTTCAGGTGGGGTCTAGGCAGCTGTGGTTTTGAGAGCATCCCCCGTGATCCTAATGCACAGCCCAGGTTGAGACTCACTGTGCCAGTGTTACAGCTGTGGTCCTCAAATTCCAGCCAGCATCAGAACCACCCGGAGGGCTTGTTAAGACAGATTTCTGCATTCATACCGAGACTCTCCTGCAGCAGGTCTGGGATGGGGCCCAAGACTTTGCTTCTCTACAAGTTCCCAGGAGATGCTGATCCTACTGGTCCAGGATCATACTCAGACCTGTGGAGGTACTTAGTGCCTGCATCTCATGAAACCTGCAGTCAACCAAAAATATGTTCTCTTGCCTCTTCCTTAGCCAGCATCAGAGCCCACCTGAAAATCACCCTTCTGCACCACAGAGCCACCTGAAGCTATTCATAAGTCTCCAAGCCCAAGCCCCTGGCCTGAGTGGAGGGCCTGCTTTAATAAGAAAGGTACGGAGAGCTGCGTTCCCTACTGGAGGCTCTGGGGGGAGTGTGCTCCCAAGCTCAGTCAGTTGTTAGCAGGATCCAGTTGCTTGAGATTGTAGGACTGAGGTCCTGTTTCTTTGCCAGCTGTCAGTCGGGGCTCCTTTTAGCTCCTAGAAACCTCTATGGTCTTTGCACGTGGCCCCTCTATCTTTGAGCCAACAATAGTGCATTAAAACTTTCTCATGCTCAGAATCTTTCCTGGCACCCTCTTCTGCTTTTTAAGGGCTCATGTGATTATATGGGGCCCACCTAGACAACCCAAGATAGTCAACTTGTCTTAAAACCAGCTGATTAGCAACTTTAATACATCTTCAAAGTCCCTTCACAGCAGTACCTAGGTTAGCGTTTGATCGAATAACCAGGGGACAGGAATTTTGAGAAACATCTTTAGACTTCCGCCTACTATACCACTTACCTGTTTGTAGTGCTTTCCAGTGAGCAGGCACTCGGAGAAGCTGCTCCTTCCTAGAGTCAGCCCTGTAAATAGTTGGTACTGGGACATCCAGAATCCCAAGGCTTCCAGCAGCCGGGCCAGCCCAGAGTGAGGAAGGGATGCCAATGCTGACTGAGGGGAGGAGGGTTGTCAGTGCCTCTGGCCCTATAAAGAGGAAGAGAAGGAAAAATGCCCCTGGCCACTGTTAAAGCCTTTCATTGCTTTAATTAGAGCTCCAGTAACTTTTAAGCAGGCCTTGCAAAATTAGGATCTGTAGGCAAAGTCTGAAGCAGGATAAATGAGGTCCTTGTTTCTGGGAAATTTGGGTCTGACTAGCTAAAGATAATCCTCAGTAATGGGGCAACATGTTACAGATACCCTCCAGGCACACTGCCTGTAATCTGTAATCCATTCGCCACACCACAACCACCCACCTGATCATCCAATATGCAAATCTGATCATGTTCCTACCTGTTTCTGATCCTTCTGTGGCTCCCCATTTGCTGCTACAGATTCCAAGTTCCTTGAGGATATGGAAGGCCCCTTGATCTGGCCCCTGTTGGTCCCTCCAGCCTTATCCCTCCTGGCCTCACACTTGTCCTCCCTAAGAGTTCCAAGCTCCCTGCACACATTGTGACACTCTACATCTCCAGATCTTTGCTCTGGCTGACTCTGCCTAGAAGATCTTTTGCCCTAGTCTTTGATAAATCACTCATCACTCAACTCAGGTGTCTGCTCCTGCAGGAAGGCTCTTCTCTCTCCAGGAGTAGGCCAGATGAGGTGCTCCTGGATATTGATGATCCAGTTATGCATCTATCTCCTCTCCTAGGTGAAGAACCGTTTGAACAGTGCACGGTGCCTGGCACAGCATGGGCCCTCAAAAATGTTTACTTACAAGCAATGAGAACAACATCTTTGGCAAGAACTTAGAGTAATCAGACCCAGATTTGTGTATCTGAAGTTGCATTGGAATTATCAGTATGGGGATCAGCAAAAGGCCAGAATAGGCCCTGTCTGCAGGACTTGCTTCTTCTTCTACAGGGGCCATTGCAAAATGAAAATGCAGGGCCGTTTGTTAAGCAGTTATTAAGAATTTCAAGATGGCAGAGCATTAAACCAGGCATGGGATGTTTCTGAGTGTGGAGCCCTGAGAGACTTCTTGAAGTCAGGCCTGCTACTCTGGAATCTTGACATGGGCTAAAGGGTAGAGCCAGGAAGGCCAAACACTCACCTTCCATTTCCCAAAACCCCTCAAGACTGATTTTAAACGTCTATGAAGTCAACCCATTGCAAAAGTCTTTTAGTTGAAGAGGGATATAGCCCAGTCTCCAGTTGAGGCTTCTTCCTTTGTCTAAGAGGAAGATACCACCTACAATAAAACACCAGCCACATAGTATAAAGCATGTCTACTTCAATAGCCAGGGACCTGGGCACCTGGGAACCCATTTCCCCATGCAGTGGTTGAAAAGGCCAAGTCACACCAATGTGCACATGTCCACAGCCACCCTCTACCCACAGCTGGGCCCAGAAGGCTCTGGGTAGCAAGATAGAGCCAAATGGAAGGGCTGGGATGCAGATCAGATTGTCCTCCGGAGCAGACCACAGTCCAAGAGGCTGGGATGGGCATCCACATGGCAGGACAGCCTCTGGGCAGGACCAGTCAGTCCTAGGTACGCAACCAGTCACAGGGAGTTCCACTGAGCGTCAAAGAGCTACAAAGAACACAGACCTCTCAAGCTGGTTTTTAAATGCTGTTGGGTGGGGATGGAGCAGAGCTCTTGCTGGATGCCACAGAGTGAAACGGGGGGGCACCCCGCCATGGATGAAGTGGAACTTAAAGGTGGCCCAGAGCAAGAAAGCTGTGAGGACAAGTTTCTCCCTCGGGGCTCCTGCTCCATCTTCCCTCCTCTCCCCCTCCTTTGACCAGCACCTTCTGCCTATATGTAGTTTCTGTCCCCATAGGTCTTGGGCTGCACAAACCCCAGGGCCATCTGGGCCTTATTCTCCCTACGCCATGGCTCTGCTCCTTCAGTCCCTAGGCTCATGGCCCAATCCTTTCTGTTTTCCGCATTCTCAAGGGAGGAGTCTGAATTGGCCTGACATGAGCCCAAGCACAGAGTCTCAGTCTCAGATGGCTGGCCAGGCAGTGAGGGTCAGATGACCTTCCTTGGTCCAGCTAGCTGTGGCTCAGGGAACAGGTCATGTGGTACAGCCCCCAATTAGGCCCACTCAGCCTCCCCTGGGGGATCGTGGGCAGGGCAGGCGGGAAGCGCCCTTTCTGGTACAAGGCAGAGAAGGCCCTGCAGGGTAGCCCGGGTGGTAAAAGATCCAGGCAGACAGGCAGGCAGCACAAGAGGCGCCTGGCCAGGGAATGCTGTCCTCAGGCACTGGGCTGGGGTTCATGCTGGAGGGGGAGGCTCCCAGGAATCTGAGGAAGGTCCCCAAATCACCTGGGCGCAGGACAAGGCAGAGCAAGACCTGACTCAAAGCCATAGAGATTCTGCCACATCCCAGAGGGCTCCTCACATCTGCATTTCTGACTCTCTACCACAAGAGCTATTAGGAGAGGAGAACCACAGGACAGGTAGATCCCAACACCAAAACACAAGAGCAGGTCCCTGATCTCCAGCACGTGCACAGTATGAGCATGTTCAAGCCCAGTGACCCAGAACACTTCATGAACCGGAACACACTTTCTTCCCCCACAAGTTGATTGAGTTGATTCTACTGTAGGTGTATGTTAATAAACACATTTGAGGGGCCGGCCCAGTGTCGCAAGCAATTAAGTGCGTGCGCTCTGCTGCAGCGGCCCGGGTTTCTCCGGTTCGGATCCCGGGCGCGCACTGACGCACTGCTTGGCTAGCCCTGCCGTGGCGGCGTCCCATATAAAGTGGAGGAAGATGGGCACAGATGTTAGCCCAGGGCCAGTCTTCCTCAGCAAAAAAAAAAAAAAAGAAGAGGAGGATTGGCAGATGTTAGCACAGGGCTGATCTTCCTCACAAAAAAATAAAAAATAAAAAAATAATAAATAAAAAATAAACATATTTGAAAGTCATGGGGAGCCAGGCTCAGCCAATACCTTCACCTTCTGACCTCTGTGAATATGACCTCAAGGCCTTCCTTCAATGAAGAGACAACTAACCCTGAGAATAAAGGTATCCACAGAAATATTGTTGCTGAAGACATTCTCCACACTGGCCAAAGAGATCTCTTGAAAATGCAAGTAGGTCGCATTACCATTTTGTTTAAATTCTTGCACTTGTTCGCTCACTCAACAAATATGTTTTACCGAGAAACGATTCTGTGCTACGGGGGCTGTAGGATCAAATCCAGATGCTTTAATAGGACTTGCATGGCCTCTATCCAGCCTCTGCCCACTTCTCTAGTCAAGTAACTCTCAAACCTGAGCTGCATCAGGTCTCCTGGAGGGCTTGTTAAAACACAGGTGGCTGGGCCCCACAGCCAGAGTTTCTGACTCAACAGGTCGATGGTGGGGCCCGAGAATTTGCATTCCCAACAAGTTCCCAAGTGACGCTGATGCTGCTGGTCCCAGGACTACTGGAGAGCCACCATCCCAGCACAACCTGTTACCATGGCCAACTCTAGTCTCCTCCTCTCTCTACCCCTCCCCCTTCTCTCACACACAGATACCCTCCACATTATCTACTGAACTTCTTCCAGATTCCATTTCATGCCATACCACAGCTCTCCCCATATCTTTATACATGCTTTCATTTTACCTAGAACACAATCTCTCCCTGACTTCCTCTGGCTCACTCCTATTCCTGTTTGAAGATCCAGCATAGATGCCACTTCCTCCAGGACGCCTTACAGGACTTCTCCCTTCACCTTATTCATTCACTCACACATCAGACTGGGCTGGGCCCCCTGCTCTGAGCTCCCGGAGCAGCCTGTAATTCCCCCCTCTGTAGATCTGAGCCTGCTGTATCATCAGAGCTGGTCTTCTCAGCCTCTGTGAGGGCAGGAGTCAGAGCCATCCTAGTCACCATTTCATCCCCAAGGTGTGGCTAGTGACCAATAGGTGGTCAGTAAATATTTGTTGACTCAACAAATGAAGGAGTAAACAAGATGACCTTGATCATTGTCTTATGGGGATATTAGCCTACATTCAAATTAGGCAGAATTTTATTGCCTCATGCACACACTACCACAGTGGTTCTCAAGGTGTCATTCTTGGACCAGAACATCAACATCACCTGGGAACCTCTTAGAAATGCAAGTTCTCAGGCCTCACACCAGACCTGCTGAATCAGAAGCTCTGGGGGTGAGGCCCTGCAATCTGGTTTTCATAAGCCTCCAGGTGGTTCCGATGCTTCCTCAAGTTTGAGAACCATGGCGCCATCACATAGTGAGTCCTCAAAGGAGCGAAAATACTGAAGTTTTCTGAAGGCAACAGATCTCTCAGGTGTTGGGGAAGTCAATGATGAATGAACACTGCCTGGAGTGAGCTGGACGGTCTTGGGGATGGTTTACTCTCGTGGGGAGCTGTAACCTCAAAGTAGTCAAGCTGAGTTTATTCTCTAAATTATTGATATTTATAAAACAATAACTCCAGGGACAGAGGCATCACTGCAGATGAAGACAGTTTGGAGGGGAGATGACTTCTCTGTCACGTGAATAATTTGGAGACTAAATTGAAAAGCAACAACCAGGAAAACCAAGTGAGCTGAAGGTTTTGTGGCTGTAATAAGACGCATTGGGATGGGGGAGATATTCAATTCACCGCCGGTTTGAGGGAGCAAGTCCTTTCCAAATTCTGCATGCTGCCCCCTTGGGACAACTAAAACATGGCATGGGGGGGAGAGGTAAATGCTGCAGAAGTGACACTCAAGTGGCTACAGGCATCTCAGGTCTTAAAGGAGGCTCCTGGACAGGAATGGGGTCACAGCAGGGGTCACGGAAGGTGACGAAGAGAATCTGGACAAAAGAGGTAAGTTAGTGCTATGCAACGAGGCAGGTATGGTCACGTAGTCTCTCTCAGGGGCTGTGGTCAAGGGGAGAGCAGAACAAGGGTGGCCTTCGAAGGCTTTGGAAAGCGGAACCCCGACCTGACTTTGGGGGTTGTCCCTGAAGCCCCACAGGAACATGCTCACTTTCCTTTAAGACTAGGAATGTGGGAACTCAAGCAGCTACGCGGCATTGGAGCCCAGTGGAAACAGGAGGCCAGACTTGCTTATTGACCCCCGACAAGCGGGGGCTGTAGTTCCACCAAATGGTTCTCAATCGCCCATCTCTGCACAGTCTGCTCTCAGATGGTCTTCACAGGCCAACAGAACATACTCTACCCAGGAAAGGAAGCCAGCCTTGGGCTACCCTTCTGACCCAGAGAGCAGAACAGGGAGGCATCAACCTGCAGCCCTTGACCCTCTCCCTTGTGCCCTGCGAGATGTTACCCCAAGAAACAAGGAATGAGACCCTCCACAAAAAGCAGACTTGCCACGTGGAGCCAGAAAAGCATTCACTGGGTCACTAAGAATGGAGCATTATTTAAAATGATCACGTAGCCTAAATTAGGCCAAAGGTCAGGTTGAGGGACACCAAGGTCACCATCACAGATGCCTGGTCAAGGCACCTGATCCACAGGAAACTATTGTTCTGAAAACAACACGTGCTTTGGAGGTACGTATTCCTCCAATACACGGCTAACGAATGGTGTGAGCACAGGCAAGTCGTTTCTCCCCTCTGATTCTCTGCATTATCTCAACACAGGGATAAAAACATGTACGCAGCAGGTGGTTTGGAGAATTAAACAAGATATCACAGTATCTCTCATGGACATCTAATCAATGTCAGAGGTGCTGATCTTCTCATACCTCTAGGTATGGAGTCCTGGCCGGTCTGAATCCTGTTTCATAAAAGGAAGGCAGATGCGGAACTCCATAACAGAGCCCTGAACTATAGAAAAGCCACGATTTCTAATGAGCCTTGAAAATTTCTTTTAAAAATTAATGATGAAACCGCCCCTGCCCTCCAATTTGGTTTGACAAACTATTATTGCTTCTTCTTCACAGTTAGAAATGTCACCACCACAGCCCCTAGAAGTTGCCTGGTGAGCTTTCTGGGAACCCCAAGAGAAACTTCTCATCCCCACTTATCATTAAGCCCTGAAATTTTAGCTAGAGGTGTTTTTTGTTTATTTTTTGTTTGTTTGGGCCAACGAAGTCCCCTGTATTAATTTTCAAGAGCTGCCAGTCACAAAGTACCACAAACTGGGTGGCTTCATGGAATATACAGAAATGTATCGTCTCACAGTTCTGGAGGCCCGACATCTGAAATCCGGGTGTTGGCAAGGTCTCACACACAGCCACATGCTGTGAGGGAAGAGCTGGTCCAGGCCTCTCTCTGTGGCTTGTTGATGGCTGTCTTCTCTCTGTTTTCGCATCATCTTCCATCTGTGCACATCTCTGTGTCCAAATTCCCCCTTCTTACAAGGACACCAGTCTTGTTGAATTAGGACCATCCTAATGACTGTTTTAACTTGATTCCCTCTACAAACGCCCTATCTCCAAATAAGGTCACATTCTAAGGTACTAGGGGTTAAAACTTCAACATATGAATTGGGGGGGCACATTTAAACCCTTAACATGCCACACCCCCACTCCTGTGCACTTGTGCCAAATGGAGGATGAAAGGGGAGTGTTGCCTGGCACACCTTCCCCAGAAAATGGCGCATTTCCACAGTGGAGGGGAGAGAGTCCCACTCGCATACAATATTCACCCTCAGGGAAGCTAACCAGGAAGGCCTGCATTTGGCCTCTGGACCTATAGGCTGGGCTCCCTTCATGGCCATATTAATCATCCTTAGGCAAGGACCGTTCCTGCAGCTGCACCGATGTGTCTGCTGGTCTCCCACATAGAAACTATATATAGCCGAGGGATCGATGGCATGCTTTCTCACCTCTGCCTCTGCCCAACTAGTGGCTCTGTTCAATCTCAGGATAAGAACCGCTGGAAGGTTCTGCTCCTGCGGGAAGAATAAGGAGCGGGCGGAGAGCTGGGAAAGTTCAGTGTTGTGGTCAAGTGTGGAAAGAAGACCCCCAGGCTTCCTTCCCCAGCTTTCAGGTTGGGTGAGGGAGAGCCTTGGAGAAACTTCCCAGCAGCATTTCCACCTTGGGGACGGAGGGAGAGAAGTGAGCGGCTCGGGCACACTCCAGGATTTTTACACACAGAGGAAAAAAAAGAGAGAAAAAGGCACAGCTTCTGCTCTGCGTCTCCCAGAGCAGTCTGAAGCACTAGTATTGGGGCCGGGACACAGAGTGCGCAGAGGCGGCCAGATGCGCCCCGAGCCTCTCTCCTCGCTGCCCAGGGTGGAGGCTGCGCCTTCGCGGCCGCCATCCCCGCCGAAGAGTTGCTTCCCCTTGCCCCTTCGGACAAAAGGACTTCTTCCTGGCTCAGCTTTAAGGCGAATCCAGGGGACACCTCGCCATCCTCTCTGAAGGCTCCGCCCAGGGGCTGCACAACGCCAAGGGCGTGTCCAGGAGGCCCCGCGACATGTGCTTTCGCCTGGAGACAGTCCCAGTCCGGACCCTCCCCGTCGGAGCTGCAGGGGCCTCTGTCCACACCCGGTCCTCTCCCAGCCTCCCTCATTTTCCGTATTCATGTTTATGAAAATTAAAAGTCCTGAAGATTTCATCACGGGGCCGTGTTGGGAGAACAAATGGGCAGGGCCTGGCGGCCGGCCCAGGGAAACTTGCAGGCTCAGGGGCTGGGACCGTCCGAGCGTTTAAACGGGAGAGGATAGTGGCCGTGCAGAGGAACCGCCCAGCGACGGCGGGAGCTGGTTCCCGGCTCCTCCTCCGACACACAGCCGAAGGGCTTCTGCCTCAGAAGGTTATCATTTCAGAGCAAAAAAGACCCCTCGGCCTTGTTTTTACAACAGCCTTTTCAGCAACAGTGTTAGTCATTCTAAAGAATTAAATTCTAAATACCTGGAAGGGTCCCGGCGCGAGAATTCAGTGGAGTGGTGAGGGATGCACCTTGTGGGCGCCGAGGCAATAAGCACGTGCAAGCCCTAGTTACCTTGCAGAAGTAACCGAGGGAGGCCCCAGGACAGCACTGCCCCATTGAGGTCTGCGAGTAGTGGTGAGGAAGCTATTTGCCTTGAACTCTGAGCTCCTCTCATGCCAGGAGCATGTGAATGGCTCTAGCTTTGGCACCGACATTTGCAGCTGTGTTACTTCAAACAAGTTCAAACTCTTAACCTCTCTGGTCTCCACCTCATGGCATTAGTATGAGGATGGAGTGAGCACATGATAATGCATTAACACCATCCCTAGCAGGCATGTAGTAATTGCTCAATTAATGCTAACCCTTTCCATTACCCTATTTACTTCCCCATAACACTAGGTTGGGGCCATGCTCTGCACGTATTCCCGACAGACATTGAACAAAGATGGTAATGGTGACTTCTTGGAGCAGACTCTGACCTCGGTTTCCTCATCTGAAGAATGGAGATCAGGATTCCTGCCCACGGCTCTGGGCACCAAAATGAAACCAGGAATGGGAAAGCACTTTGGGGTCTGTGATGATGAAATGAACATCTTTACATTTGATTCAAGAGTGCATTCTCTAGAGTCAGACAAATCCTGAGTTCTAATTGTTCTTTAGGCAGTTACTTAGCCTCTCTGTGCTCCAGTTTTCCATCTGCAAAACAGGGATAATAAAGGCAAACATCTTGTAGATTATTGTGAAGATTAAAAAATACGTGCTAACCTCTCAGAAGAGCGCCCGACACATCGTAGACTCTCGTGAGTCTTCTTCTCTTGTTATTACTTATTATCCTCCTTGTTATCAATAGTAGTGGTGCAATACGGCAACCATCTGGCCATATTTCCTCTTTTAGGGTGCTTGTCCCAGAAGTCTTTCATGCTTACACATCACTGCCAGAGACCCCTGCCCCTTATATAAAAATCCAAACTCTGAGAAAGTGACTTGGTTTTCCCTCCTTCACGGTAGCCACCGCTTTAACAGGGTTCTTTCCACACCATAGCCCTACGAGTCAGGCTCTCCTGGCTTCCAGTTTTAAAATCTAGGCGCAGTAGGTCACGGTCGGGGCCCACATGCCTCCTGCTGCGTTGGATTCGTTTCATGTTGTTGGGATGCTGGACAGTCTCCTGCAGGCACCACGAGGGGAGGGTGGGGTCTCCCTTGCCAGGAAAATCCGGTGGGTGATGATGCCAGAGGCAAAGGATGTCCGCATGCAGGGCCAGTTCATGTGGAAACACCAACGAGCTGGCAAGTAAATGTCCTGATTCCTAAGAAGTCGTGGGCCCAAGCCAGAGAGAGCTGCTCTGAGAATTGCGAGAAAGACCCACTTGGTCAGAGACTGTACTGGTTTCCTGTCGCTGCTGTAGAAAATGAGACAAGCTTAGTGGCTTAAAATAACACAAATTTATTATCTTACTGTTCTGGAGGTTAAAAGTCTAAGATTAAGGTGTCAGCAGGGCTACACACCTTCTGGAAGTTCTAGGCAAGAATCTAGTTCCTTGCCTCTTCCCGGTATTCCTAGGCTGGTAGCAGAATCACTCCAGTCTCTGATTCCATCTTCATGTGGCCCTGTGTCTTCTCCCCGTGTCTTTTCCTCTTCTGTCTCTTATAAGGATGTTTGTCATTGGATTTGGGTCCACGTGGTTAATCTAGGATGATCTCATCTCCAGATCCGTAACTTAATTACATCTACATAAACCCTTTTTCCAGGTAAGGTCACTTTCACAGGTACTGGGGGTTAGGACCCTATATCATTTTGGGGGTCACTATTCAATCCACTATAGAAGGAATTGTTTGAAAAATGAATTAATGAGCAGGGTACATGCCTGCTCCTTAATCACTAGAATCCCACTGTGCAGGGAGGTACACACAGCGATGGTCTGTGGGCTAGAAAGACTCCAGGGCACATCATCCCCAGCTCAGCCCTAAAGTTGAAACTGAGCCCCCAGAGGAGTAGGAAACCCCTTAGGTGTCAAAATAGCACACACTCTAGGGAGCCCTGACTCTGAGTGTGGGTGACACGTCAGGGGAAATGGAGCTGCCATCGACCAGGGCAGCCCAAAGTTTGGGTAGCAAAGTGTGAAAAGGGCAATCCTGCTGAGAGAGTGGTCCTAGGCTAGCTGGGGCAGCCATGCTCACACTGACCTGGGGGGCCAGGGGAGCCACGAGGGTCAGAGGCCCCAGCAGGTCCGTGTCAGGGGACTAGGGTGTGGTTGCATCAGAGCAAGCCAGGCCAGGGCCAGGCTGAGAGGGGCCCAGCAGAGAAAGACTGGTGGGGGCAGGGAGCACCCTCTAAGGAGCTGCTCCTCAGCTAGCAGCTGGGAAGCTGGTGGCTAGATTCTTCAGCCTGAAGCAGCCTGTCAGGACTACTGGGACAGCTTCACCTTACAGATGAGGAGACCGAGGCCCAGGGAGAGGCGGGCCTCCCCCAAGGTACAGCAGTCTCTGGTACAGCCCCCGGCCCAGCGCCTTTCCTCTGCATAGAAAACATCGCTCTCTCCTCTGTCAGGGGAGTCTTGGTCACATGACCATGGTACTCAGAGAGTCACCAAGCCCTGTGAGCGGCAGAGAACGTGACAGACACGATCAGAGTCTGCCTACGGAGCTCAAGTGCTGCCTACAATAAAGCTCCCCCGAAACGTGAGCGCAAGCGGGTGGTGAAAAATGTCCAGTGCAGTCTTCTGACAGCACACGCCACCCTTTTTGGGAAGAATTTCTTGATACGTGTCTGTTGGAGCCAAGGCTTCAGGGTAGGGGTACCTGCCTGGGGAGTCAGGAGAGAAAGGAGGAAGAGGAGGAGCCAGGGGCGAGGGAGGAGTGGAGCAGGTGGTGTGATGGCGCCCACGGGGCCGGTCAACGAGCCCACTCGGCCTCGAGGACCCTTCAGAGAAGCTGCCCTCTCAGGGATGTGGGTGGCGTCCGGAGTCTCTGGGAGTTCCAAGGACGGGCTTACTTGTGTGGTTGTTGAGATGACACAGGCAGCCCTGGGGGCCGAGAAGGCCATGAACAGCTCATGTCCAGACGTCGGCAGACAGACGGGGGGCCTCTGACTCCCACGGATGGTGCAGTCGAGGCACGGTGGGGTCCATCTCACCCGGCTCTCCAAGGGGCAAGGGGGCTCCAGCCAAGACTGGGTTACATCTTTTTACCAGAGCAGTTCATAGACACTTGATAATTGTCACAAGGGCTGTGATCAGGGGCAACTTTGTCACAGACGAGTTGTGCTTTCATTGTTTTTCTTTTTGTTATCCCATCTCTGCCCAATTCCCAGGGCCGACCCCATTTCGGCTTAGCCTCGGCATGCTGGCAGTCACACCCACGGGGGCACACACGCTCACATCCAGGTTCACCCTGGGCTGGCACTCACCGACTCCTGCCCTTCTGGGCCCTCACCTGGGCGAGGGCTGGTGCCTCCACATCAACCCTTCCTCTCACCCCGTGCCTGCCCCCCTCAGTCCTTCTACTCACGTCTGCATCCCAAATCCGCCTTTTCTCTGCCTCCTCCACCAAAGCCTACCATTCTATCAAGCTCTCCACAGCCTTGAAAACTGGTCCTTCCCTGACCTCTACCCCTCAGGTCACCATCCTCTTCTCTCCTTCCCTCCACTCCCAAGGAGTCTTCTTCATGTCCTCGGCACCCACTCTCAAGCATCCCGCAGACAGCCTTCAGCTCCCCTCCAGGGGCACCCTGCCCTCAGCCCGCCCCCAGTGCCTTTCTCTTCAGCCTGGTGTGGGAGCTGCTTGGCCCTGCTGACACAGGGGACCACGGAAGTTTCCATCCTTGTCTCAGGGACTCTCTGCCATCCTGATGCCCCTCTTTCCTCCCAGCTGTGCCTTCTCTGCCTTTCCTCTATCTCCTCACAACTACACACACACACACACCTCTGACTTAAGCTTAGTCATCATTCATCTCTTCTTGAATTTTCTACATTCCTCCTCTCTTTAGCACCGAAAATTTTGGAATAATTCTTGATTCCTCTTGTTCTACCCTCACCCTCAATACTCTGCCAGTCACCGAATCCTGTGCATATTTAATAAATTCTGTTGAATTGAATTGCAGTATTGATAAACAACCTTGTCGTGGGAGTACAGAGTTCTGATTCTAGACCAAAGTCTAACCCTGGCTACGTAACTCTTCACTGATCTCAGTTTGCTTATCTGTGAAATGAGGGTTTGGACTAGATGAGCTTTAAGGACTCGGGCAAACAGTGCTGGTGACCTGTTCGTCCATCCTCCTTGTATTCCTTGACAAAACCATGATTCTGTCCTGGATAGTAACACGCTTAGCCACAAACCCAGCTGCTCCCTGGCTTGCAGAACTGGGTGGCCAGTTCTGGCCTAAGGGTGACATTTGCTGCATCTCCTAAGTCCTCCTAGTCCCAGAGTCATCATTAGCCGTGGGTAAGCAGCCAGTCCTCTATGCAAAAGATGCGAAAGGAAAGGCATCTGCTCACTTGACATCTCCTTGGGAATAAAGTGGACCATGTTTAGAGGCTCAGACCCCAGGAGCCGAGCAGACCCCGAGGTCCACTGGGTCCCAACTCCTGTCTCACTCAGAGACCCAGATATTGCTACGAGATTCTCTCTGCTGTTGAGCACACTCTGAGCCCATAAGGAAGTTTCTCCTACCAGCCCTCGTCTCTCTTCTGGACCTGGAAGGAGAGGGTGTAGGATAGGCCTTCAGATGTGACAGATGCTTCCTGTCCCCTGGTTCTCCTCTTTTCCAGGTTTAGCTGGACCTTCAGCTATCAGGACAGGACTGGTTTTCAGACCACACACCATGCTAGTCCCTGAAATGTACCAAACATCGCAGCCCTCCATCCCTGCACACAGTAGGACCTGACTTCCCTCACAGGCTCTTGACGAGGATATTCTTCTTAACTGTTGAGGGGGTTCCCCGACACTTTGCCAAGTGTCCTGTGCTAGGGTGAGAATTTCTCAACTGTCCATGCAGGGTCTCCTTGGGAATGCTCTCTATCCAGAGGCAATGGCCATCTTCTCCTCTGATCTTAATCTGAACTCAGGAAGGCTGGAACATAGAAGTTAGAAAGTACTGGTATAAGATGCCATCCAGACCAGGAACATTCAAAATTGCCCTCAGGCTTGGCAAGTGCCCCAGCACAAAGGGCTCAGTGACTGTCAGGAGCTTCTCTGTCCCTCTTGCCTCCAGCCCTGCTGACTCCGGCTTCCACCCTGACCCAGAGCTCCTCCTGCCCTCTGCAAGGGGCTCAGGCCACCCGTGGACCACGTGTGCAAGCCTTTCTCCAAACCAGGGCAGCTCCCCCTGCACCGTCCCTCAGAGGCAAAGTGTGAACACCACTTCGTGCTGTTCCATCAGCGGCTATTTATCTAAATATTGCATTTGGTGACATGCAGAGCACCAAGTCCAGTTCTTACAGCTCTTTCTGGCATCAAACACTCAGAGCGCCAGGTGAGTATTCAACATACAGCTACTTAACAGCAAGTACCCTGGCTGTGTGGGCAAGTTAAGAAAGATCTTCCAAAGGGAAGGAGGGAGGGGAACGAAGCCGAGCTTCGTCCACAGCCACAGAAGAGGCATCTTGAGCAGCCTGCACAGGAGACTGAAGAAGGAGGAGATGATCTCTCCCCACTTAGAGGCCAAGTCAGCCATGGAGCAACTCTGCGGCTGCTCTCAAGTCAAATTGCTCTGTGCATACAATATGATGGACCCCACTCCCTGTCTCCAGGGAAGCCTGTCCCCTCGGCCTGTTGGTGTCCATCCGCCTGCCCCTCGCCCCACAGATGGCCTCTGGGGGCTGAGAGATGCTGACCACCTGAGGGCTGGGTCACTGTGCACAGGCTCTCCACTAGAGGGCAGCTCTGGGCGAGGGCAGGGCTCTGCCACTCCTGGGAGCTCCTAGGGCTTCTGGGCTCCGGCTCAGGGCTCTGGAAGGAGCTCCCAGAGAGTGGAGGATGAGGCACTCCCATCCCCTCCCACTTTCTACCTGCTGGGTCCTCCATACATCAACTCTTGGAGATCAGAACGAGCTGACCTCACACTCAGCTGCCCGAGAGGCCCCATGTGTCCTGGCCAAGGCATCCGTGGTGAAGAGGGAGCCCAGGGTGCAGACGAGATCTGGAGAGGCGTGTCACGATTGCCCATGCAGACCCCGAATGTCCCATCAAGCCATCTTGTGGTCTGCTTCTCCCAGACCCACGGGGCAGGGAGGGAGGATTTTGAGAGGCTGAAAGCTTGCCTGTCCCTAGCTAAGACTTACAGGGGGTGAGTAGGCTGGAGCCCTTTTTAAGAAGACAAACAAAAATGTGGCAGGAATCAGGGTGCTGGCCCAGCCAAGCTCTTAGAAAAAAGAAAGCCCAGTTTGTGGAACACACACAGTCGGGGCTGTCCTAATCAGAAGAGGGCAAACAGACTCCCGCCCTCTGATGTGCTGGACCCACCCACCCTCTCCACCCTCAGTTTGGAGCAGTCCCTGAAGCACCTCTTGGAGAGGTGAAGTCTCAAGGCTAGGCATCCTGAGGCCTTGGGCATGGCCAAAACCCAGACAGCCCCAGGTCAGTGCGCACAGGAGAGTGACCTCCGCCTGATAAAGGGAAGGGCGTTAGGAAGCAGGAGACCCTCCTCACACTGGGGCAGCCTTTCTGTTGACAAGATGAACCTTGTCATCCACCAAAACCCTGGAAGAAAACTCTGGCCTTCTGAGTAGATTCCTGATGGGCAAAAATGGACAGCCCGGAGTCTCTGAGCGGGAGCCCCTGCTGCTCCCGTGGCTGTCTCAGGCCCAGCCAGAGATAGCCTCAGGGCACTGGAGGACAAGGCCTCAAGAAGTCCTTGAGGCTAAGACACAACCTTGGCTGCCTGGCCCAGCCCCAGTCACCACGCATGTGCGGGGCAGGACGCCAAGGCAGGCAGGAGAGTGCTCCAGCCCGGAGGAGGGGCCTTGCCCCTGGCAAGTCCTTTGGGCTCAGAGACTCAATTTTGGCAAGGTTTCAGTAAAGATTGAAAGGGGCATTTTACCTTGCCCTAAGGAGTTCCCTAGAGATTGGAACCAGATCTTAAAACACACCTGAGCAGCACACGTGCATACATCGCCCACACAAGTGCATGTACAAACCTCACAAATACTCACAATATGCACATGCACACCAGTGTGGGCCTTACACACGTGTGTGGCCCACACTACAGCGCCCTGGGGCGTATTGCAAAGTGATTGGGAGTGTGGCCCCCAGGCCAAGAGCTCTCCATTGCTGTTTAGCTCCGTGTCCTCAGGCAAGTTACGCCATCTCTCTGAGCCTTTGTTTTCTCATTTGTAAGTGTGCATGTGTCAGAACCATCTCCCTCCAAGGCTCATTATGAGTATGGAATGGGGAAGTGGCCCGCAAAGCCTTAGCCAGAAATCTGTGTCTGCCCATGTGCACACACACCCAGGATGCGGGCACTGAGTCGGGGGGGCTCTGGAAACCGGTGGCGCTGGCTCACTCTCTAAGTGATAGACCTTGGCCCAGCGGCTATCACTGCCTTTAGGCCAGTTTTCCAACTCCAGTGGTCCATGGGGAATGAGGGTCCTTAGCCAGTGTCAGAAGACCTGCAGGTTGTGGACCGTCAGAGCGATGGAGCTTGGGCCCTTTCGGCTGCATGCTGCTTGCCCGGACACCCAGGAGTTAGAGACAAGGCCCCTGGAGGGAGGCACGCTGACTGCAGGGAGACAATGAGGGGGAAAGAGAGCTGGGATAAATATAGAGAAAGAGAAACTGTAAATAGAGCGGTGACAGATGCAAAGGGAACGAGCAGAGAGGGCCGGTATATGGAGATCGGCTTAGGGAGACCATACGGAGACAGCCAGCCAGAGACCTACTGATAGACAGACAGGGAGAGGGACTGGTCTCCAGGGTCAGGGGCCTGAGGAATCGCACACGCACAGACCCCGCAGTTGAGGACAGAGAACAAAGGATGGAAACACAGAGCTCGTCAGCCTCTGACCTTCGTACCCACTTCATGCTGAGACACCCCGAAGGCCCTTCCCTCCCAGCAGCTGAGTCTCTGCCAGGCCGCTGGCCACCAGACCCGCATCGTGCCCGGGCAGCGGCAGCGGCGGAGCCCGGCGGGCCAGGTGGAGGGGGCAGCGCAGGTCACCGGCGGGCGAGCCAGGCAGGAGGAGGAGACGGGCACTTCAAAGAGCCCGGTCCCCGGGCGGCCACAGGCAGTCACCAAGGACCTTTACTTGTCAGCCCTGCGTTTTAATGGCTTTAATGAGACCTTGTGCAATTCTCTGTCTGGAGAAGGCACTTGTCGTCTATGATCCTGGCCCTCTGAGGCTGTACCTCTCCCGTCCCGGCATCGCGCACTCTGTGGGGGAGCCTGCGGAAATTCTTGCTGTCTTCTTTTTATGATTGTAATTAATTCTTTCCAAGGGGGGTAAAGGAACCTGCTCTCCATGTACCTGATCATCTGCCATCCCTCCTGTAATTGGCCCGGGAGGGGAGTTGGCTGCCGTCCACCACTATGGAACGCGGGGGGAGGGGGGAGGGGTCCGGGCTGTGCCTCTAAAGGCAAAGCAAGAGAACCCAGGCTGGAGGATGCCCAACCCAACCAGCCCTCCTTCCTCAGGCTTCCTCTCTTCGATGGGCGAAGGCCAGTTGTGTCGCATGCTCACAGCCCATAGGTGTAGGTGCTGAACACTTACCCTGGGCACTGGGCTGGTTGCAATGACGGTCACATCTGATGTGCCCTCTGCCTTAGGAACTTGCACCCAAATGTCCCAAGGTATTCTTGGGATGGGTTGACTCGTCTTAAATGTCTCCCCTTGTGAGTTCTCTCTGGTTCCTTCCTACCTCACTGAGCATTTCTCTTGGTCTCTTTCATCAATTACTCTTCTCCATCTGCCCTTAAAAGTCTGGGTTCCCCAGGAGCCACTCCTGGGCCTCTTCTCTTCTCACGCTAAAGCCCTAACTCAGAAAGTTTCATCCCTAGGACCCACTGGACAAGCATGCCAGCCTCTAGGCCAGGCCCTGGCAGGAGGGAGGAAGTTGCAGTCCCTGCCCTGAAGGAGCTCAGTCCTCCGGGGAGCAGCTGGACACAAAGCAACAGTAAAATCAATGAGCTCTGTGCCTGTGGCATGTAGAAGTGCCGAGCGAGCCCAGCACTGTTTCCTTATGCGGAAAATGAGGATTTTCATAGACCCTCATAGAGTTGTGGGGATGGTTAACAGTGGGAAGTGTTTAGAGCAGCGCCCGGGAAAATGGTGAATGCTCAGTGTGGGAAGACGCATGTAATGGCCTGAGCCGCTGAGAGACCCACTGCGGTCTCCAGCCCACGCCTTTCCCTGGCGGTGGCAGGTGAGCACTCCTCCCAGGTGCGTCCATATGGGTATCCACAGGCACTTCATATCCAACAGGCCCCAGTGGAACGCCTTTCCCACCCCATAGTGAAGCACCACCACTCACCCATTGGTCCAGTCACCTGAGCTACAACCTGGGAGCTGTCCCCCATCCACACCGCGCTGGTCACAGCATCCTGGCAATTCTAGCAGAGGTGGGCTAAGGCATGAAAAGCCCTGAACTAAAAGTAAGTTTCCTCAAAAAGATAAACATCAAATTATCATATAACCTATTCCCATATAAGCCATTGCAACTCATAGGTATATATCCCAAATAATTGAAAACAGGTACTCAGAACAAATCCTTGTACACAAATACTCATAGCAGCACTTTTCACAATAGCCAAAAGGTGGGAACAACCCAAATGTTCATAGATGGATGAATGGATAAGTGAAATGTGGTCCATCCATGTAATGGAATATTATTCAGCCATAAAAAGGAATGACATACTGATACATGTTATAATGTGGGTGAACCTTGAAATTATGCTAAGTGAGAGAAGCCAGACTCAAAAGGTCTCACATTGTATGATTCCATTTATATGAAATATCCAGAGCAGGCAAATCCACAGAGATAGAAAGCATACTGGTGGTTGCCAAGGGGAGAAGGGGGAATGGGGATTGACTGCATAATGGGTACAGGGTTTTATTTTGGAGTGATGGAAATGTTTTGGAACTAGATGGAGGTGGTGGTTGAACAACATTATGAATGTGCTAAATGCCACTGAATTGCTTGCTTTTATTTTTTTTATTTTTGTGAGGAAGATTAACCCTGAGCTAACATTTGTTGCCAATCCTCCTCTTTTTGCTGAGGAAGATTGGCCCTGGGCTAACATCCACGCCCATCTTCCTTTACTTTATATGGGATGCGTGCCACAGCATAGCTTGATAAGTGGTGCATAAGTCCACACCTGGGATCCGAACCTCCGAACCCCAGGCTGCCAAAGCAGAGCGTGCAAACTTAACTACTACGCCACTGGGCTGAGGTCCCAATTGTTTGCTTTTAAATGGTAAATTTTATATTGTGTGAATTTCACCTCAATATTTTTTTAAAGCCTATAAAATGTTCTCTGGGGAATCTGTTGGTCTTGGAAATAAACACCTTTCTGTTATCAGATAGAAATGCCCAGCACTTCTAGGGAAGAGAGGCAGGCAGAGTTGAAGCTGAGAGGGGAAAATAGGGCCAGAGGATGCATAGATGGCTGACAGAAAGCCCCTTTCTCCTGTAGATCCTGCCTCAGATAAGCTGCCCCCCACCTGCCCCCACAGGAGGCTACAGTCAAGTCTGTGTCAGGCTGGGGTCCTGAGAAAGAGGGGCTTCCCTGTGTGGTATACAGGTGCCATCACTGAGGCCTGACCCCAGCGACCCAGGGGCTCAGAGCAGCCCTGCAGCTATCTGATGCCCCACCGGCTCCCATGAGCTGCTGAGAGAGAAAATCGAGGGAATCCTGCGGCCCCGGGCTCAGGAACAACCACCTGGGCTGCTGGGGGAGCCCCACTCTGGGTGTTCCCAGGGGCAGGAGAGGGAGGATGGGCTCTGCGAGGCTGCTCCTTCAGAAGGTGCCTACAGGGGTGGGGACATTTATTAACAGGGAGGGAGGGCCTCTGGCCCAAGCTGTAGGCCAGAGACCACAGCCGGGAGCCCCACCCCATCATGCCATACAGCCTTGGTCAGTGTGTGGCCCGGTCTTGGGTAGAAATGCTCATGCTTGAAGGAGCTCGGAAGAGCTCACACTGGGACTGTTGGTCAGGGCTACACTCATGGTGGTTCAGTCTCTCCTTCCAACACCGAGTTCGAGTCCCACAGCAGCTGGTAGCAAGGTCTTAATTATCTGCCAGAAGACTAGACCTACCACCGGGTGCCTTGAGCCATTAGTGTCTCAGGCCCCCAGCCCTCTACCAGCGAGGCCCAGGGCTGGGAGCACAGGTTTGTCTGTCCTCCTCTCTCCACCTCTGTCTGCTGAGCTCTCCTGGTGTCTGGGTGGCCGATTCTCTGTTTGCCTCTCATTTAGTTTTATCATCCCACTTTATCCTCCTTGTGGCATTTTTACGTTCTTTGAACAATTCTTGCTGCAGGAGGGGATGGAGGTGGAAGCAACAAAGGGAGGGACAGTCCCCCTGGTTGGGCACACTGGCTCCTTGTCTGGAGATTTTGAGATGGTGATAAGATCCACTTGGCTTTTTATATTATCTGATCCCCAAACCACTGAAGTCCTGTTGATTCACCTAAATATTTCTCCTTCCCATTCCCCTCTCTCCATCCGCACACACCTGGTTCAGCTCTCCTCTGAACCACTTCTAACCCACTTTTCCGTCCCAGCTAGATCCTCTCTAGTCCATCCCAGCAAACACCAGGCACTCTGCTTCCCTACTTCAGTGGTTCTCAAAGTGGGGTTCCCACACCACCAGCATCCCCCAAGAACTGGCTAAAAATGTGAATTCTCAGGGCATATCCTAGACCTACTGATTCAGCAACTCCAGGGCAGAGCCCAACAATTTGGGATTTAATAAGCTCTCTGAGTGATTGTGATGTCTGCTAAGGTTGAAAATCACTGACCTACTTAAAAGCCTTCAGTGGCTCCCACTGCCAGGCCCAGACTCCTTGGTACAGCGTGAAGAACCTCTGGGACCTACTCCTTGGCTCTCTTCTGAGTCCTGCCTCCTCCTCCCCACCCCTTACACCAACCCCCTCCAACACACCCTGCTCCACCTCTTCCCATCTGCCAATGGCTCCCTGAACAGGGGTGTTCCAGGCCTCTGTGCCATGTTCCCTCCTTCCCTCGGAGCACGCTGGTCACTCCCTTGCTGGGTGACGCTTCTAGCCCTGACTAGGCTACATCCCCCTGTACTTAATGTCAGCCTGTTGCTCTCTCTCTCCCTAGACAATGAGCTCTTTGAGGGCAGGGCATGCATTTGTCATTGTGAACCCCAGCCCCCTGCACATCTGTGGCACCTGACTCAAAGGCATGACTTATGCACTGTTCCCTGGGCCGTCACAAGAAGCCTGGACACACACCAGTACACAGGCATGATTGTTTCCTTTTATGATTGGGTTTACTATTACTACAGAGAGGTTATTGGGCCCCTGGAGGACACACAGCAAGCTCCCTGCAGCTCTCCTGGGCCCCACTCTTAATAACACTGCTTCTGGGGGCTTCCAGAGTGTGTGTGTGCAAAGAACTGGGGAGGTGGAGTCCAATGACTGTATTTGTACCCTGGCTTTGCCACTTTCCAGCCCTGTGACTCAGGAAAAGCTCCACAGCCCAATATCCTCATCTGTAAAAGAGAATCGTAGAACTAAATTTAGAGAAGCATATGTCTTAATTTGAATCCCCCTGAAAGCAGAGCCTGAGACAAGGACTTGGATGTAGGTAATTTATTCAGGAAGTGATCCCAGAGAGGAGGAGGGAAGATCTGGGGAGAGCAAGTCAGGAAAGAGGAAACACCAGGATAACTATCGCTGTAGGTAATGGGGGCTCCATCCTGCCAGGACCTCTGAGAAGCACGCAGAATGCCCCCCTAGGACTGTCCATTCCAAGGACAGGAAGTGGGGTCATTCATCACACCTCCCATCTCCCACTGGTTAAGGATGGACATGGCTGTGGACTCCCCACTTCCTCTTCCAGGCTGTACTTCTGAGGTGCTCTTCTTGGCAAGTGTGTGAGTTTCTGAAGCTTCAAGAAGGCCTGAGGCAGAGAAGCAGAGAGGTGCAAGGTGCACTTGTGGTGGGACTGAGCTCCTATGGAACTTTCCACCACAGCTGCAACTGAAATCAGAAGGGGGCCCTGGGGATGTGAAATGGGGCCCTAAAAGCGTCTGCTGCAGGCTGTGAACAGGCACTCCCACAGAACAGCAAGACTCCCTCTCACGTGGCCCCGTAGCTCTGAACTGAGACTGTTTCCTTGTCTGTGTCCTCTGCCTGACAGGGATTTCCTTGAGGGCAGGAACAACATCTGTCTTGCTCATCACTGCATCCCCAATGCCAAAGAGAGAGCTCTGCACATAGACATTCTCAAAAATATTTGATGGGTAGCTGGAAGGATGAACGTACCTCTCTCGTAGTGAGTCCTCAAGCCAATCAGTGCAGCCCTACTCAGGCCTTCTGAACTGAAGGAGAGAATGTACTGCTTTCTGATCAAGTTGCAGAGAATCGTTCAAGATGAGCGGATTGCAATTCCTTTTCCATTCAAGATGGAGTAACAGAGACCAGGTTTGCCCTCTGACGCGAAACAACTACAAGCCCAGACAAAACGTACGAAACAATGGCGCTCAAGATGTGGGGCACTGGGCAACAAGGAAGGATTATTCCTGAGAAACAGGAGATGAATGAGGTGAGCGCTATGATCGCCCTAGTTTAATGCTTGGAGGAAGTTTCCAGTCAGCAGTGGGAAGCAGGGGTGGGGCTAGGAGATGGAGGGACAGATTACAAAGAGGCATGAAGAAACAGTTTAGGGTGATGGATATGTTCACTGTCTTAATTGTGGAGATGATTTCACAGGTATACACAAATGTCAGAACTTATCAAATTGTACACTTTAAACTATGCCATTTATTGTACGTAATTATACTTCAATAAAGCTGTTTTTAAAAAAAAAATACGAGGGGACTGGTATTTCTGTTCAGGTAATGGAGAATAACCTACATTAGAAAAACACATGCAGAAACTCATTACAGAGCATATAAGTAATCAGTATCTTTCTGGTAAGATCCTTATCTCTCTGCTTTTTGACAAATAATCTTTGTCTAAAGTTTGGATCTAGTTTCCAGTGGGGGTTCAGAATTGTGTGAGCTGGCCCCCAGAATCGGAAACACATTTATAAGGTCCACATGAGACGCTCCCCCATCCAGATCAGAGCCAGTGGCCATGGGAGGGACATATCTGGCTCCCTAGGCCACACGCCAGACTATTTTCCTCAGGGGGCTTCAACCTCGTTCCCCACATTTCACTGCTTCTGCCAGAGAAACCCTAGGAGGCTCCTTCCCGCAGCCTCCCTGCCACACCTCCAACATTGTCACCATCTTTCCGAGATCTCTACCCTTTGACGCCCTCTGCACCCGCCCACTGTCTGCTCGTGGACCACTCGGGCTCCCACTTGGAGGCTGGAGCCACCCGTTTCTCCACTGATAACTCACGTGCTTCCTTCCCCATGCTTTGTTCTCGGCAAGGAGAAGGAAGGGGCCCCCGCAGAGTTGCTTGGGCCCCTAGTGGAATGATTCTTCCCAATTTACTACCCATTTCCCTAGCAGAATAGCTTAAATTCTTAGAGACACAATTCTTTCAGTTTGATCTTATAACCACTTCCTCTGAGATTCTAAAGGTGTCCCCAGAGGACAGGCTGGGGTGTGTTCAAGCAGAGCCTAATGCTCCCTTCTCTTCAGGACCTGAGGTTAAGTCTGGCCAAATGTGATCATTTTTCCCCTTGGGGCCCTGTTGTGATTCTTAACAATCTGGCATCAGTATGTTCCCTCCACCGCCCCCCCATACACACACATACCCCCAACCTCCCACAGCTGTAGATAACTGAATAGCAATTGTGGACAGGGCTCTGGTTATTTCCCATTGAGATTCTGAGCCCAGTGAAAGTCAGTGTAGGTGAGCAGGGTGAACATCACACTCCATGGGAACCCACAGGGACAGATTGTACCCTGGCTCTGCCACTACTGTTCGGGGTGGTCCACATAAAGCCCTGCAAAGAGCACCACAACTTCCAGGCTCTGCCTCCTACCCTAACAGTTTTGGGGGGATGTGGGGGAAATGCTGTGGGGGGCAAGTTTCTAAATTGCAGGGACTTATCTGAGAAAATCTTGGACCCTGGAAAAGGAGAACGTGCTGTGCTCTGGCTGGAATTTTTGGTGAAAGTGTGTCAGGAGAAAGGGACGGTTTGGGAGGACATTGTTATAAGGGGGAAGCAGCCTTTGCCAGGTTCTTATGGAGGCAGATATGCTGAACTTTCAAGCTAGGTGTCAGGAATGAATAAAGGAAAAGGACTGGTCTGATGTCATAGCTGACATCCTGTTGCAAACTGTTGCATCCTATGACATTCCAGGTGGGACGTGAAGACTTAGGTCCACCCCAGTAGCTCAATGAAGTAGTCCCAGTAGTCCCTGCACTCATAATGTGGAGAGAATCCTAACTCAAATAGTTCCAGAAGCTCCAACATCCCCCTTATCTCTGTTCTCATGGCCTGGCCTGAATCCCCACCCCTCCCCTGGATTCCCGCAGCCAGGTTTCTGCCCGTAGTCCTGGGCCTTCCCAGCCAGCCTTTTCCACTCCACTACCAGGGACAGTATTCTAAACAATTGTGATGTGTTCTTCTCTGCTGGCTCCCTGCTGCCTGGTGAGGAAGGGCGCCACCCTGACCCCACTCACCTCTTCGTCTCATCTCCTGCTGTCTGCCACCCACCCACCCTATCCTATGTTCCTGCCCCTCTGGACTTGTCGCCATCCACCTGCTGCACCAGACCCGCTCATCCTCTGTGTTTTTGAGGGAAGGAGCCAGAGGAGAGGGAGAAGGTGGAGATGCAGGAGAGAGGAAGAATGGTAGGCAGAAGGAGTCCCAGGAGTTGCCAAGAGCTGAGGGAGTGGAGGGCAGAGGGGTAGCTGACCAATCCGAGAGAGGGGTCCTCACGAGTGAGAAGCGAGGATGGAAGTTGAAGGAGATCTTGTCCTAAGCCCCCATTCTCTAAATTAGGTAGGGAATGGGATCAAGTTAAAACTGCAACTGAACCCAATGGACCACATGCCCCCCGGACACATGCATGCTCACACACGCATACACGTACGCACCCCACAAGCTGAGTGCTCACTCACCCCCACCCCTCCTCGGAGTGTTTGGCTTGTCTCCCTGCAGTCGAGTGTGAGCCGCAGATTTCCTGAGGATCCCTCAGAGGGCCTGGGGCGAGGTTGAGTCCCCAAGGCTCTAGGGGCGCCAGGCAGAAGGAAGCAAACAATCCCAGAAAGAGACACAACACCCATGGTATTTAGTCTGTGATAAAGCTCACATTCCAAAACAATAGAGGAAATAATAGTCCATTCAAGAAATTGTCCTGAGACAGTTAGAAAAAAGAAACACACTGCACACCACATCATATCCAGATGGATATGGAAACACAAACCATGATGTCACTGGAAAAAATAGGTAAATGTCTTTTGAAAAAATCATTTGGTGATGAAGGCTTTCTGAGTGCAGAGCAAAGGCAGAAACCACAAGGGAAGGGTCGTTAGATCTGACTACGTGACAAGGTGATGGTAACCCCCATTTTTCAGATAAGGAAGCTGAGGCCTACAAAGGTCAGAGAGCCAGCAAGTGTGGATGTTGGCAGCCGGCACACCTGAGACACACTTCCCTAAGAGATGAAAGACTTCCAAGGCCATTGGATCAGTCTCAATTTTAACGTCCGCAGGGGCAGGCAGTGGGGAGGGAAGCAGGAGAAGGGGCCGTGTGTGGTGTGTGTGGGAGAGACCCTGGAGAAAGGGAGAGCACATACCCCAGCTAAAGGGACAGTGTCCCTCTGCCCCTACCCTGACCAACTGTGAACCGAGGCCAGGAGGGAACATCCCTCCTGAGCTCTTTAGAGGTTCTAGAACTGAGTATAAAACCTCCTGTTGTATATTTCTACGGAGGGGAGGAAACAGTGTACAGGCCACAGAAACCAAGTCTTCAGGCCAGACTGGGGGCCTGTGTCCTCTGGTTTCAGGAGACACAAAGTCTTGACCTGTGGTGTGGAGAGGGTGAAGGAGGGCATGGAGGGGTAGAAATGGAGACTCCTAAAACAGAGAAGGGGCGCAGGAGCACACAGCCACCACACATCTGTTGAGAGGGCTTTGATGTCACAATACGTGAATTGAAACTGGGAGCTGTCCTCCGCTTACACTCCCCACCCCTCCCACCACCATTCTTCCCCAAAGGACAGACAGGGTTGGTGAGTAACACTCCAATAGGAGCCAGTACAGGACCTCGGTAGAGGTGCTCCAAAAAACAAAGTGAGAGGAATGAAATGTACTGGGAAGAAGGTCTCAAATATTAAATCATGTGTGTGCCCCTTCCCTCTGTGGGGTGCCCATTTGAGCCTCTTCCCTGAGGTTGGCCTATTTGCTTGAGGGGAGGTAGCTTGGAGTGACCAGACGGCAAAGAAGACAAAGCCTTGGCTTTGAGTTCTAAATCAGTGTTACTCGACTTTCATGTGCAAAGGAATAATCTGGGAATCTTGTTAAAGGGAAGATTCTGGGTTAGTAGCTCCGGGGTAGGGCCTGAGCTTCTGCAGTTCCCACAAGCTCCTAGGCTGCTGGTCTTCAGACCACATTTGGAGCAGTAAGGATCCCAGGTCCAGATGTACGAGAGGAAAAAAGAGGAAGACCATGTGACCCACCCTGGCCTCCCAAGACAATAGATAAAGGGGAGAGGGGAGAGCAAGATGAACGTCCGTCTCTGCAAAGGGGTCCTGGGCTGCATCCCCTAAGCACCCAGAGGGTGGGGAGGATTAGAGACCCCCAGAGAGTAACTTGGAGATCTGAGCATCAGATGTTCATAGGGTTTTTTAATATTTGGATGATGATCATATCTCCCCCCACCCTTAGTCTATTAATTGTAGTGATTTCATGAATAGTTTTATAACGTTAAGTCAATCATGAATTCCTGGGATAAAAGTAATTTCATCATGATGTGTTTTTTTCCTACTTGCTGTTGGATTCAGATTTCCAGTATTTCGCTTAAATTTTTAATCTATTTTCTTGAGTGGTATTGTTTCATTGTTCACCTGTTGAAGGACATTTGAGTTGTTTCCAGTTTGGGACTATTAAAAATCAAGCTGCTATGAACATCCATGTGCAGGTTTTTGTGTGAACATGAGTTTTCATTTCTCTGTGATAAACATCCAGGAGTGTGATTGCTGGGTCTTATGATAAATGTACATAGAGATAGTTTTACTTCTTTTCCAATTCATATAACTTTAAATGTTTATTCTTATCCAATTGCATTGGCTAATACCACAGGGACAATGTTATATCATACTGAAGATAGCATGCATCTTTGCTTTAGTGGGAACACCTCTAGTGTTTCCCTGTCAAGTATGACTGTGGCTCTAGGATTTGAGGTGTATATATTTTGTCATGTTAAGGAAGTATCCACCTGTATTGGTTTCCTAGGACTGCCATAACAAAGTACCACAAACTAGGTAGCTTCAAGTAACAGAATTTGTTCTGGAGGCTAGAAGTCTGAAATCAAAGTGTTGGCAGGTCCACGTCCCCTCCGAAACCTGTAGGGAAGAGTCCTTCCTTGCATCTTCTGAGCTTCTGGTGCTTTGCCAACAGTCTTTGACGTTCCTGGGCTTGCAGATGCAGCACTTCAATCTGTGCCTCCATTGTCACACGATGGTTTTCCCTCCTGTGTCTTTGTCTCTGTGTTTCTTCTCTTATTATAAGGACACTGGTCATTTTGGATTAAGGGCCCACCCTACTCCAGTATGATCTCATCTTAACTAATTATACCTGCAATGACCCTATTTCCAAAAAAAATAAAAATCATTCCATTGCTGCCTTCCTTTGTCTGTTGTTCTTGAGAAGACTGACGGAAGCTTAATTTTCTTCTGTATTTAATTCATTTCACAGTTTTGCCTGGAAGCCCTAAGGATTTTTCTTTTTCTTTTTTTTTCTTTTTTAATTTATTCCTCAACCTTTACCTTTTTGGGTGTTTTTGTTCTGTTTGTTTGTTTGTTTGTTTTTGCAGGGAAGGATTCGCTCTGAGCTAACATCTGTTGCCAATCTTCCTCTATTTTTCCCCTCCCCAAAGCCCCAGTGCATGGTTGTATATCATAGTTGTAAGTCCTTCTAGTTCTTCTACGTGAGCTGCCACCACAGCATGGTAACTGACAGACAGGTGATGTGGTTCCACGACCGGGAAGCAAACCCGGTCTGCCAAAGCAGTGAAAGCGCCGAACTTGAACTGCTAGACCACCAGGGCTGGCTTCCTGAAGATTTTTCTTTATCTTTAAAATCTAGTAGTTTATGTCTCAGATTTGAGATTTGATCATTTGGTGACAATTTTCCAAATATATGTGTTAGGAGACAATTCTCCAGAAGTCGCTCATGTTTCTGTACATATTATTAGTGGTACACTGACTGTACTTTTTTCCAGAGTATCTTTTAAAGGGAGTTTGTATAGCAAAAAGCCTCAGAAGATAGAGATAGTATCTCCCTCCAGGACAGAGAGAAGATATACATAGTGTCCAGTATAATGGAGCAAGGGGAGGGAATGCTTCCCACCTATTATGAAAGATTCAGGTTACCCTGGATCAGAGTCCCTCTCCTATAACACTGTATGTGCAGATATCATCTAGCCCTCTGCACATCACCCTTGAATATTGGGGCTTAAGGAACCAACGTAAAAATGACAATACTTTGGATACTGCTATTGCTATGAGTAATAAATTATCTTTACTCTCTGACCTAGTAGTCTTATGTTTTCTTCTGGCATCCATAAAACTGTGGCAAGCTAACTCAGTAGCTTATAAGTAGGAAAAAATGTAAGACTCTTCACAATTCTTGACAACATAATGGGCCATTTTAATATGGTTATTTAATTTTCTCTTATTTCTGGAAAGTTTTAAATATTTGTTTTGTTCCTGTGTTTTGTTTTTCTTTTTTTCCAGGGACTCCAATTATATGGAAGCTGAATCTTCTTTGCCCATTTTTCATTTCAATCACTTTCTCTCAGAACCATTTTACTTCTTTCATTATTTCATTTTCATTATTTTTGTTGTTTTAGTTGTTTTTCTCCCTTTCTTCCATGTTCCTTTTTAAGTTTTCACTTCAAAATATTCCTTCTTTCACATCTTGTCATTTATTCTTTATTTCTGAAATTGTCTAGACTTTTTCTTCAATTTCTTTCCTGAGTTTGGTCAATTCTCATAGCATTTCTTCTGATGTTATGTTCATTTTTGTTCTTAGTTTTTAAATTTCTGATTCTAGTTTTTTAAAATCTCCAAATGCCTTGTAAAATATTTTTCAGTCAGATCAGAATTTGTGTTATCATCTTCACCCATTTTGTGGGTGTTTGTGAGGGGAGCATTTTGATCAGCTAATAGTCTTCTATGGACTTGGTTTGACTTATTTTTTATTTTCCTATTCCTAAGCAATGTGTGAACAGAGTTTATAATTTAAGAGTACCCTCTTCTGTCAATTTAATGAAGTGAAGTTTCTTTATGGATGATGATGAAAGGAAGGAAAAGGGTTGGTATATCTTGTTCCTTTTTCATTTCTGCCAAATCAGTATTTTTTCTCTCTTACTTACAACTTTCCCTTCACTGTGTCATATACAAAGGACATAATTCATCTCTATTTATTTGATTATCTCCTAGAAGCTGTGCTTCACTGAGGCTGCCAATTCCAGTCCTGCTCACTTTCAAGCCCCTTTCCCTTGGCTGATGATGCAAACTACCATGCCCACACCTGTGTTCGGTATTTTGACACTTACTATTGCACTTTCATTTTCTGGGAGTGATTTTTGTAAGTGCTCTGTCTATGCTTTCTTCTCCATATTTTCCTTTTCATAGATTCTCTTAAGCCTCTCCTCCTCTACTCTTCTACCTACAGATCTTCAGCATAGAAGCTCTGCTGGAACATAGTGTTGTTTCTCAACTTACAGTTAGTTTAAGTTTGAGGCAGCGTCTGTCTCCTAGTTATGTAAAGGTGTGGATCATGGATGATTTTATTTGCTTATCCTCTTGACTTAATTGACTTTGGATATGATGTGTGGTGCTAAACAGATTCAGGAAGCTGCCGTTAGTTTTCAGACCTGGAAGCTCTCCCCTACCCTAACTATTTTATATATCTATTTTGATTTCTTTTTTGATAAATGAGTTATTTAGAATACTGTTTTTAAATTTCAAAACATATAGGGTTTTAAGATTATTTTTACCTATTTGTTTTTCACTTAATTGCATTGAGATCAGATATTGGTCTCTATGTTATCGATTCTTTGAAATATACAGAGGTCTAATTAATGGCCTATCTTTTGGTTAGTTTTTATACATGATCCTTATATGCTTGAGAAGACAGTATATGCTCCAAATTCTTGCTACAGAGTTCTATTTACATGTTCATTGGATCTAGTTTGTTAATTATATTGTTCAAATTTCCTTCAAGATTTCTTGTCTGCTTTATCCATTGATTACTGAGAGAGGTATGTCAAAAACTTCCTAGTGTGATGTGTATTTGTCAGTTTATCATTGCGGGTCTGTCAAATTTTGCTCTATATACTTTAAGATTATATTATTAAGTATATTCAAGTTTATAGTGATTATCTCTCATAATGAATTAACTCAAGATTTTATCATTATATCTTAACTCTCTTCATCTTTTTAAAAATTTTGATATTAATTACTATACCAGCTTTGGTTTGGTTATTTTACCTGGCAAATATCTTTTTCTATCCTTCTATTTTTAGCCTTTTCATGTCCTTTTGCTTTAGAGTGACTCTTGCCAACAGAATATGTATGGGTTTTAAAATTTAACCTGATAATTATATCTTTTAACTGGAGAGTTTGGTACATTTATATTGTGATTATAGATATATTTATGTAGAATAATTTTCCCATATTATTTCATGTTTTATATTCACCTTGCTTTTATTATTATTTTTTTTTATAATTTAGAGATTTTTTTTTAAAGGAACTGATTTCTCTTGCCATGAAAAAAATGTTTATCTGGAGTTTAGTAATTCTATCAGTTACACTTTAATATTTTCTTCTGTCAAATCCAAGTAAAATTAAATATATTGTTACATACTTGTATATATGTATACATACATATCTATTTATCTATTAATATCTATTTTTCCTACAATGAATATGTATTATTTTTGTACTTTGTAATCCAAAAATTATTTAGAATAGTTTAATATATAAATGAGTTAATCAATCAACAAAATCTATATGGAAATGATGTTTTTGTTATAACCGGGTAGACTTGCCAACAGCCATAATATGGAATTGGTAAAGGCATGGCAGAATCTCTTCCCCTAAATATTTTCACCTGTGATGGGTAAATACCTGCAGAAAAAGAATGTATGCTGGCAGGAGTGTGTGAACTGAGCCCCTACGGTAGGGTTACCAGATCTTCAAAGGAGAATATTACATGAGGTATACTTATACTAAAAATTTATACACTGTTTATCTGAGATTCACATATAAGTAGGTGTCCTGTATTTTACATGGCAACCCTAGCCTATAGGTCAGCCTCACCCATTTGTTACACTGGAGAGTGAAGGAAAGCAAGGTGGTCTTCCTTGTATGCCCCTGTCCTCTCTCTCTGCTGAATGGAGCTGAGAAGTGTTAGAAGTCTGTGTTGTTTATCTGGACACCCAGACTCATCATCTCTTACTTGCTAACACTTTCTCAGGGGTTCCTTTAGCACTTAATCTAGGAAATGAGGACACTATTGCCACCGGTGTTCAGATTAATGGAGCCAGCATCCTAGAATTCCCATCTGGCCCCTTGCCAGAGACTCCAACACCACTCCGCCCTCCCACGGCAACATACACACACATAGACCTTCTGCCAAGCTGGAACAGACCAGGAAAAGCCCACAACTGAAGGACCATGGCCAGGCGTTGCCTTCTCCCCGAGCTCAGGAAAAGACTGGTAACCAATTGCCCATACAGGACTTTCCTTGCTCAAAAACAACAGATACCTTGATTCCAGAGGGCTGTCCCCGGAATCCCTCTCAGCAGCTGCTAAGGGGAGGCCTGGTTCTGACGCTCCCTGAAGTTAGGAGCTCCTCCTCCTTACATCTTTGCTCGCTGCATGGAAGAGAGAAGACCGGCCCTGGGCTAACATCCATGCCCATCTTCCTCCACTTTATATGAGACGCCGCCACAGCATGGCTTGCCAGGCGGTGCGTCTGTGCGTGCCCGGGATACAAACAAGCAAACCCCGGGCCAGCGCAACGGAGCGCACACACTTAACCACTTGCGCCACGGGGCTGGCCCCTAGACATGACATTTTTTAACCAGTTGTCTGCTCGTACTCTTTGTGCATCTATCTTCTAGGGCCTTCATGTTTTTCTTCTACGTCTTCTCTTTTTAAATTTTGAATCTCTCTGCTTCTCTCTCTCACTTCATAACTTACCTAATGGTCACTAGGGAATTTTTGTACAGGTTTCAAAAAGATTTGTATCGTGGAAAATTTCCAGCAGACACAAAGGTAGAGAGAATAGTACCATGAACCCCATGTTCCCGTCACTCAACCTCAACAATGCTCAACACTTTGACAATCTGTTTCATCTGTTTATCTGTTTCTATCCCAACACACACATATGAACATTCAAAAAGAATTTTTCTGGAGTATTTTAGGCAAATCCTAGACATCATAGCATTTTACCCATAAATATCTAGAGAGTTTTTAAGCTGCCATATGAGTATTTCTATTTAAAAAGTACATCGATTGACTTCAGAATAAGGAGTTTATCTATTGTTTCTCCACATTTAGTTGACTCTTTCTTTATGTAAAATGTGGCCTCTGTGCTCTTCAGTCCACCTGCAGGTACTCCACGGGGTGAAATCTTGCAGCCATTCACTTAGGACAAGTGAACCTAGGCCTTGTCAAAGTCACCCAGATCAGCAGGAGAGGAGAATCATCAACTTGCATTTGATGAGCACATAAACAACTCACCTCCAGTCCTGTGTTTTGCTAACTGATCACCCGCCTCAACCAAACTCATAATTCAACAGCACTAACACTGTTAAATCTGCATTCATCTTCATTAAATAGTAGCTCATGTTGAGAGGGGAAAATGGGTTTATTCCCCTCCCCTCTCTATTAAATGAAGACGACTTTGCCGTTCTGGAAGCAGCAAATCCCATTGCCTCCCCTTTTGCAGACTCAGCTTCATGTTTTAAGTAGAACTCCAAGATGGCGGCAGTATCTTTATGTCCTCTGTTGGAAACATTTTATCCGATTTCGAATATCTGTAGAAACGAGAATCCGAGCAAGCTGCCTCAAATGTGAGGAATAGAGGAGTGTAGGGTGGAGGAGTAAAGAGAGAGAGATGATAAGGAAGACATGTATGCGAGACAGCAAAAGTAGTGTTTAAAAAATAAGTGCTTGCAAAGACATAACTGCAGCCAGGCTGGAAGAGGAGAAGGCCACGCCACCCCCGTGCTCCGGCCTGCCGTTCCCTGTGCTAATCCCGGTGAGAGCAACGCGAGCCGCGGGAATCTGAGCCGCCTGCCTGACTTCAGCATCTGGCGCTGGAAGCTGGGGCTGTGGAGCAGGGCAGTTATGTTGTGCGAGCGAAGAAATAGCAGCTTGTCAAGGCCCAGAACCAGCCACGGCCGGGATTCCTAGCCTGCTCCAGAAACGTCTACACACCCTTTACTGACCAGCAGTTGCATTTGAGTCAAGCTTTCACCCTGTGCCAGCCCTTCAGCATCTCCTGGCCTGGCGTGCCGCAGGGAGAGAGTGCGTGGCAGCTCAGCCTGCCCGTAATATCAGGGAACATTCTTGCCATGTGCATGTGCATGTGTGTAGGTGTGTATGTGTGTGTTACTGTGTCCTGTTTCGGGAGCTGGAAGTTATGAAGCACCTCATTCAAAATGAAGCCTGCTGTCAAGTGGTAAACAAGGAGGATTCTGGGGATTAAAATGTCAGGCCTTTGCTAACCGTGCACAGTGGCCAACGGTGCCTGGGAAGGTTTTTAAAGGCTTGAGGCCGGCACGAGGTGTGTGAAACCAGAGCTCTGCCTTTCCGTGGAAAAAGCTGGGGGAGAACAGGAGAAGACAGGCTCTCTCGCTATGAAACGTGTTTAAAGAAGAATCTTTTGAGTTAAAATAGATGCGCTCCCAAAATAATCTTGTTTTGAAACATCAGAAATCTTAGGAAGAGGTAAAGGCTATCAATACACTTACCCTTTGAATCTGCTATGGCCCTTGCTATTTATAATGTATTTTTCCTCCATGGGGCTTAAAATAATCAACGGACATTATCACATTAACTCTTGCAGTGCCCCCGCCCTTCTACAGCCTCCTGTCCTTCAGGGCCACAGAGGACACAGCCCCAGCTCTGTGGCTGTGGCCTCCGCTGCCCTCCCTCCTCTGAGCCCCCTGGCCTGCCCCGGACCAGGGAGAGTGTCCTGGCCACCGCAGTTCACAGTCTTTCCTCATCTGCCAGGTGGCAGGGAGCCTGCTGGAGGGAGACATTGCAGCACCAACCCTGACAGGACCCTAGAGACTCGGTAGGCCTCAGTCCCTGCTGCAGTGTCCTGACCTACTGGGGTCACGGTGAGGCCCACGGCAGGTCACCGTCGTCAACAATAAAACTCTGGCGCTTACAAATTGTTTACTTTTTAAAAGTAAATTAGAGCGGAGTTATCTCAAGAGAGGGTGCAAAATAGCAGCCCACATAATATGTGTGTGTTAAATTTTAAGACTTAGGAGAATTCACATAAAAATTCATATTATCAGCTTCTCTTGGAAAACCCTGGAAGGGTGCTCCCAAGCATCAGCCCTCAGTGGGAGCCGAGTAGCCCTGTCCCTCAGTCAGAAGCAGGCTCTCTCTCTGAGTGACACTGTGAGTCCTAAGTGGGCACACCACTTCCCCAGTGAAGGTACGGCTGGCCCCTCGTAGGCATTTGGGGTGTGACCTTGGCCAGGCAGGGGCAGAAGCAGGTTTCTTGGGGGCCAAAACCTAGACAATCTGGGGGAGAATTTTTAAGAAAGAAAATATAAAACTACAGATACAAAGTTAAATGTAAAATGAATATTTATTTAGAATGAGAAAAGATATGACAGCAAATTACAGATTTGATGACAAATATCATTGATGACAACTACAAAGCGTTGCCAATGCACACATACCACAAAATCCAGAAAAATAACATAATTTTAAAAAATAAACTTCACTGCATGACATGCCTCTATAATGCTTTTTTCCTAGAGTTTTTGGATGCATACTCTTCGATTAAGTCTCCATATGAAAATGATTTTGTAATATTTTCTCTAGAGAGAATAGACAGAAATTGACTCTTTCCTCTAGATCAGATGGTTGAAATCTGGTTTAAATTATTGATAGTTTAGAAAGTTTCTCTTAGCTTCACTCCTCATTATTGATAACGTCGTGTGCATTTTTTAGGATTGTTTTTAAATTCGGGAAAACTCTTATTGAGTTTCTTTCTTATATGAGCTGATACAGTCGTACGTGAAGTTTGAAATACTGTTATAGGCCTGTGCCTGTAGCATAGGAAGTCTAATCAATTCTACTTTACAAGAGTCCCACGGACAAGGGAAAAAAGGGCAAATAGTACAATTATAACTGTATGTTCTGCTTTATTTGAGTATATTCTTATATAAGTGAACTTCTGTTTTGACTAGGCATTGATAAGAACTAAATCCCTTGCTTACACTTTTATATGCCTAATAATCATAAGATTATCCTGCCATAGGCTCTGTACATTTCAAGCCTTGTTTCTCCTGCATCTCCCATATATTTCAGGAGCTGGGTGCCACGAGTGCATCATGTCATGATGCTGAGTTTGCAGAATGGGCAGTAGGAACATTCTTGGAAGCCATTCTCATACCAGCATGGCCAACAATGACTTATCCTTGAGAGTGATGCAAACCACAGAAATATATCCCACTAAACCCAAACTACATACATCCCAACTCAAACACCCTTAAAAGATACCAGAAAAGCCCTTGGCCACTCCAATGTCACCTGACACAAAGAGAAGTATGATGGAGCAGAAGAGAGAATGGATAGTGACAGTGGTTGCCCTATGGTTCTAACTCCTTACCTGTGCAAATTTTACAAAAACATAGAACCACATGCACACATTGCAAATGTCCCTCCCAGGATTCTTGGAAGGGGCCTGTAAAGTGAGGGTCCTAAAGTTGAAGCTTCACTCGCTTCCCAGTGAATTGGCCTCTGCTGGTGGATAATAACAATCTCACTCCCCTGCTTTCTTGAATGGAAAAGAAAGAGGTCAAATAACCTGTAGAGATGTTGGACTTTCACATCACCCACAGGCCCTAGGATCCAAGCCATAACCCTGCGTGAGTGCCCTTTACTGCAGTATCATTAGTTGTTGTGGTGGTTATCAAGTATTGTAGTGACTTACTTCCCTAAAATAATCTTTTGGAGTTTTGTAAAAATCTGGATCTTGTGAGGAAACGCATCATACACATGACCATTGCCCACCAGCTCTGCCCCAACCCTGGAAAAAATGGCAGAGGACTGCTGTGCTGGTGGAGGCCCTTATGTCACAGACAGAGAGGTGAGAACTGCCAGAAATTGCTGGAGCCAGGATTAGATTTCTCCTAAACCAACCTTAGCCCAAAGCTCTTTCCAGCAGTTCTCAGCAGAGTCCCAGCTTTAAGGTGGTTCACCATCCCTCTCACATCTGGCAAAATACATGCACAGCCTTCTAATGGGTCTTACCTGGTATATTGGTCAGATATTGCTCCAACATTGTGTAACCCATCATCCCAAAACCCTTTGTCTTGAAACAACCATCATTTATTCTCAGGGACCTATGGGTTGCCTAGAGAGGCCCTGCTTCATGCAGTAAGATTGTGGGCCTAGGTTTGTTCCATATGTTTCTCATTCTTCTTGGACCAAAGGACTAGCCTAGGCATGTTCTTCTCAAGGTGATTGCAGAAGCACAAAATGATGAGCAGAAACATGTGAGGCCTCTTAAGATTGAGACTTAGAACTGCCCACTATGGCTTTTATCCACATACCATTAGCCAAAGCAAATGATATGGCCGAAATCAAAGTCAAGGATGTAAAGTGTACTCCACTCATAAAGCTACAGCAAGGGAGTGAATGCAGGGAGGGGTGAAGAATTTGGGCCAATAATTCAATCCATCACACCTAGTGAGGAGCACGATGACAGGCAAGCAAGTCCAGCAGCCCACTGTAGAGATGAGAGAATTGGGGAGTGCCACAGACAACATAGCTTTAGCAGGGCATTTGGCAGGGGCAAATGCAGACAGCTGGGTGGATTTACTGCTGAACGGCTGTGCCCGAAGTGCATTGACTAACAGATCTATGTCTATTTGGAAGAGATTTGCAGTGGCATACCATCAGCCTCTGTCCTGCTCCACTGTTTTCATCTGCATCTTGGGTGTAGGTATTGGAATTACGTTTTATCGGATTTGCAGATGATACATAGCTGAGTAGCGTGGCTAATGCCCTTTGATGACAATATCAAAATTCAAATTGGTATGCATTCAGGCTGGGTTTATGGATCCAAAACAACAAGGACAAATATATTAAAAAAGGGAACTAACGTTTATTGAACATCTACTACATGCTAGGTGTAAATTTTACTTAATTCTTGCAACAATACTTTGAAGAAATGTTATGCTCTTTCTTCAGATTAAAAAAACTATGTCCTGGAAGAATAAGAACAAACTACACCCGAATCAAGCAGAAGGAAGGAAATAAAAATTAGCGTGGAAATTAATAAAACAGAGAATAGAAAAACAAGAGAGAAAATCAACAAAACCAAAGTTGGTTCTTTAAAAAGATCAACAAAATTGACAAACCTTTAGCTAAGCTGATCAAGAAAAAACATTATCATGAAAATCAGGCATGAGAGGACATCACTATTAAGGACTTACAGAAATAAAAAGGATTAAAAGGGAATACCATAAACAACTGTACATCAACAAATTAGATAATTTGGTGAAATTCCTAGAGAGACAAAATTACTGAGACTGACTCAAGAAGAAATAGAAAATCTCAATAGGCATATAACAAGTAAAGAGATCAAATTAGCATTTTTAAAATATATCATAAAGATAAGCAGCCCAAGGCCAGAGGGATTCACTGGTGAATACTACCAAATATTCAAAAAAGAATTAATACTAATCCTTCACAAAGTCTTAGGAAAATTAGAAGAGGAGGAAACAGTTTTCCAATCATTCTATGAAGTCAGTATTACCCTCATATTGAAACCAGACAGACACCACGAGAAAAAAAAAAACCCACAGAACAATATCCTTTGTGAATATAGATACAAAAACTCTCAACAATCTTTAACAAACCAAATCCAGCTATATATAAAAAGAATTACATGCCATAAGAAAGTGGGAATGCAAAGTTGGTTTAACATTCAAAAATCAATTAATGTAATAATACACTATATTAATGGAATAAAGGACAGAAGCTATAAGATCAATTCATTAAGTGTAGAAAAAGCATTTGACAAAAATCAGTACACTTTCATGATAAAAACACTCAACAAACTAGGAACAGAAGGACACTTCTTCAATCTGATAAACAGCATCTATGAAAAACCCACAGCTAGCATCATATTAAATGGTGAAAGACTAACAGGTTTCCCCCTAAGATTAGGAACAAGATAAGGATGTCCATTCTCATCACTTGTATTTAACAGGTACTGGAGGGTCTAATGAGGGCAATTAAGCAAGAGAAAGAAATAAAAGGCATGAAGATTGGAAAGGAAGAAGTAGAACTCTATTTTCAAATGACGTGACCTTGGATGTAGAAATCCTAGGAATTCACTAAAACTCTATTAGAACTAATAAATGAGTTCAGCAATGTGGCAGGATACAAGATCAATATACAAAACCAACTGTATCTTTATATATTAGCAATGAAAAATTCAGAATTGGAATTAAAACAATTTCATTTAAAATAGCATCAAAAAGAATAAATGCTTAGGTATAAATTTAACAAAAGGAATGCAAAACTTGGCTTGTTACTGAAAAAAAGAAAGGGAGATCTAAATAAATGGAAAGACATACCATGTTCATTGTTTGGAAGACTTAATATTGTGAAAATGGCAATACTCCCCAAAGTAATCTACAGATTTAGTGCTATCCCTATCAAAATCACAGCTGTCTTTTTTTGCAGAAATTGAAGGGCTGATCCTAAAATTCACGTAGAAATTTAAGAGATCTAGAATAGTCAAAACAATCTTGAAAATGAAAAACAAAGTTGAAAGACTCACACTTCTCAATTTCAAAACTTACCAAAATACTACAATAATCAATACTGTGTGGTACCAGCCTAAGGACAGACATATAGATCAATGGAATAGAATTGAAGAGTCTAGAAATAAACTCTTACATTAATAGCCAATTGATTTTTAACAAGGGTGCTAAGTTCATTCAGTGGAGGAAAGAATAGTCTCTTCAACAAATGGTGCTAGAACAACTGAATATCCACACACAAAAGAATGAAGTTGGACCTCTACCTCACTCCACAGACAGAAATTAATTCAAAATGGATTATAGACCTAAATGCATTAGGTAAAACCATAAAATTCTTAAAACAAAGTATAGGAGTAAATCTTCATGACCTAAGATTTGGCAATGGATTCTTAGATATGACACCAAAAGCATGAAGAACAAAGGAGAAAATAGATAAATTTGACTTCATCAAAAGCAAAAACTTTTGTGCTTGAAAGGACATTATCAAGATAGCAAAAAAACAGCCCCTACAATGGGAGAAAATATTTTCCAATCATATATCTGATATAAGACTTGTATCTAAATAAAGAATTCTTATAACTCAATAGTAAAAAACAAATAACCCAATTTAAAGAAGAACAAAGGATTTGAATAGACGTTTCTCCACAGTAGATATATCATGGCCAAGAGGTACATGAAAAGATGCTCAAAATCATTAGTCATTAAGGAAATGCAAATCAAAACCACAATGAGATATCACTTTACACCCACTAAGAAGGTATAATAAAAAAGACACACAATTTGTGTTTGTGAGGAATTGAAGAAATTAGAACCCTCATACATTGCTGATAGGAATGTAAAATGGTGCAGTCACTTTGGAAAACAGTTTGGCAGTTCCTCAAAAGGTAAGTGTAGAGTTACCATATAACCCGGCAATTCCACTCCTAGGTATATGCCCAAGAGAAATGAAAACATATCCATACAAAGACTTATACACAAATGTTCCTAGCAGCATTATTCATAATAGCTAAAAAAGTGGAAACAACCCAAATGTTTGTTAGCTGATGAATGGGTACACAAAATGTGGTATATCCATACAATGGAATATTATTTGGCAATAGAAAGGAATGAAGTACCAACGCTACAACATGACAAACCTTGAAAACATTATGCTAAATGAAAGATGTCAGACACAAGCAACCGCATATTGTGTGACTCCATTTATAGGAAATGTCCAGAATGAGCAAATACAGACAGAAAGCAGACTGGTGATTGCTTAGGGCTAGGGGATGGGAGTAGGAGGGAAATGGAAACTGACTGCTAATAGGCACGGGATTCTTATTAAGGGGGACAAAAATTATCTAAAATTAGGTTGTGGTAATGGTTGAGCAACTCTGTGAAAATACTAAAAAACATTGAATTGTATACTTAAATGGGTGAATTATGTGGTATGTGATTTATATCTCAATAAAGTTCTTTTTGAGAAAACTGACTGCACAAGTGGAAAAAAGACTGTATCCTAAGAAAGCGTTTCTCATACTTTCGTGTACATGCAATTCACCTGGGGACTTGTTAAAATGCAGATTCTGATTTGTAGGTCTGGGATGGAGCTTAAGGTTCGGCATTTCTAACAAGCTGCCCATCCCACACCTTGGAGAGCAAGATAGTTAAACAGCTTTCTCAGGGTTACACAGCTGGTAAATGTGGGGAGCCTGGATTCAAGGCCATGTGACAGCAGAATTTGTAAGTAGTGGTGAAGTGAAGGGTGGATCAGGCCTCACTTCTCAACAACTGTTGTGAAAAACAGTCACAGATTTTATGAAACCATAGCATCAATGTAGCAAGAGTTCACCCCAGCCACTGAAACACTGAGTGGAGTCTTAAACTGAATTAATAGAAGTAGAGAGTCCATCCTAGTAAGGAAAGGGTAGCCTTGTGTACTCCAGTCTGATCAGACACCACTGGAATTCCAGAGTCAGATGTCGAGCACATTTAAGAGGAACATTGGAAAGCTATCGTTCATCTAGAAGGTAACCTTCATGATGAGAAGATTAGAAACCTTGTCATACGGAGAATAGATAAAGTGATTGTTGAGGTTTATACTCCAGAAGTAAAGATTCAGGCAAGGTATAATGCCTTTAAATAAGGGCTATCCTGTGAAAGAGGAAATGGATATTTTCTATGTGACCCAGAGGACAGAACAAAGATTAAGAGAGCAAGTTTGTAGGGAAGGCACTCCAATAAACAAAAAAATAATAAAATTCTAATAATTAAAAGCTTCTTATATCATTCAGGACTCAGAAACCAAACAAAAATTGGCTGAAGGCAAATGAGGAGCTTACTTTCCACATAACATAGAAGTCCAGAGATAGGTTTCAGGCAATCCATCTTTCCACACTGTTTTTCTCTATGTTGACTTCACATCCAGGCATATTCTCCTTCACTGGTGGCAAGATGATCACTAGAAGCACCAGGCCTAGCTCCTATCAGTTTAACAACCAGGAGAATGAATGCATCTCCTTCCCAAGGGCTCCATCAAAACTCCCAGGGCTGACTTTCACTGGACAGCTTGGGTCACACACCCGTTCTTGAATCACATTGTGGGTGCAGTGTGAAACCTGATGACCTACCAGGCTTGGCTCACATGCCCATCACCAAAGCTGAGAGGTGGGGTCAGCCCTGCCCAAACCACAAGGCTGAGACTAGAGGAGGGGTGGTTCTCCAAAGAAAAAATAGCCTGGCTGCCCTTAGAAGTTCGTCAGGAAAACCAACAGATTTCCACAAACTGTCTGCAGATGAAAGAGGCTCCTTTGGGAAGTAAGGAGGGAGGGGGCTGCTCTCCATCTCTGGAGACATCCAAGCAGAGGCTGAAGGACCACCATCAGCCCTGCCCAGAAGGATCAGTGGATGGGATCAAACCTGAGATGATCTCCTCTTCTGAGGACAATGACTCTCCACGCTCTCCATTCTTGCTCTTGGGCACTTGCTTCTGCCTCAAAACACCTTTCATCATAAAGAAGCCTCCTGATTCATATCGCATAGAATTTTCCGGCCTTATTGGAAACAGATTTCTTTCCTTTTGTCTTCTCTCTTAAATCAGCCTTGTGGCCTGGATGTGCAGTCACTCTCTGTCACTGGTCTCATGTCTTTGCCCTAAGTAAAGACACTCTCCCCAGGGACACGTTGGAATGAGGCTTCAGCAGAGCCTTATCACCTCTTCCATATTACTCTTTAGCAAATCACCCTTATTCAGGGTGAGGTGTTTTATTTTGTAAGAAAATAAGATCACTCAAACTAACTGAAGAAAGGAATGTGTGTGCATGTGTGTGTGTGTGTGTGTGTGTGTGTGTGTGTAGCAAAGCTGACTTCGTAAGGATATGGCAGTGCTTGGGGGTGTCTGGGACAGGAATCACTGCCCGCCAGCAGGCCTCACAGAAACTAGAAACCAGCCAAGCTTCCATAGTCAGGACAGCCCTGGGACATCAGCAGCCCCACCCAGCGCCCTGCCATTATTCACCTGGGCAGCCATTGGCCGCGTGTTGAAACCTTCATACTCAGCTACCTTTCACTCCCATTGTCACATCCTGGAGAGGAATCTCATTGGACCAGCTCCTGTTTTGCTCCAGAAAATAGGCCAGGTCTTGTCTACACCTCATCCCTTTTCCGAGTATCCATGGCCAGGAGGGAAAATAGATTTGGCAGCCCAGGCTGCCCTTCAGTAAGTCTATGTACAGCACCTTTGGAATATGGTGTTTGCCTAACTCACACCCCGAATTTGTCATGTTCACCCCACCTCTTGCACCTGAATGTGGCCGAGAAGATTCAGGTGCCTGGCCTCATGTTCTCCCTGTAAGTAACCAATCAGCTGGAAGGGTGTAAAGTGATCAGGCCATCAGGCAACACGTAATAACCGTCTTCCCAAATAGGGTGGGGACGGAGGAGGCTGGGGGGCTGTTGCACACAACTCTGAAGGTAGTGCCAGGAGAGGGTTTCAGATGAAGGAAAAGGAGGATCTCTACCCAAGCTCAGGTGTCCTCTGCACCTCTGGCCTCTGGGAGAGGAATTTTCATGTCTGTGTGTCCATGCTCTACCCGGGATGGGGGCTGCATGTATGGCAGACTGGATCCACTCTAGGAAATCCCAGCTATGCACGAAGGAACCGCACATGAGTCCCCATGTGCCCCTGCTCAGAAATTGACCACCCCAAACCTCACATCCTCTTCCCTGCAGGGTTTTCAGGGGATTCACTGGGGAAAGGGCCAGACCTAGAGGACTAAGATATCAGGAAGAGCCAGGCCACTGAGACACTCAGCCATCTGCTCCTTGCTGAGAATAAGGCTGAAAACACCTGACAACATGAGCATCTGAGGGCTCACCACCCTAACCTGAAGACGCCACTCCCGTGAAAATATACTGCCAGAGAGACTGGAGGGGGTTCTAAGGGATGCACTGCTTGCATGCACTGCTTGCATGCACTGCAAAAGAATTGGACACAGTAGTTAATGGAACCTTATAAAACAAATTCATATTGATAGGTCAGTAAATGAGAGTGTTGCCACCCAGACTGAAACCGAGTTAAAGGAACATAAATTGAGTCAATAATAAATGTGGAATGAGACAGGAGTTGGGGGAAAGCATCTAGCATAACATTATTGGAGTTGATGTTATTTATTATAGGAGATTAACAGCAATAAAAAAAAAAAAGTCCCACAACAAAGCCTTTAAGAGAACCTACAATGTAAAACTTAGATCTACAAGTAAGATCTAATTTTAGGAGCTTAACTGAAAATATTAAATAGGGGACAGCAATTTAATTAAATATAAAGATGATAAATCTCGGGGGTTTTCTCTAGTCAAAAGAAGAGAGATTTTGAGCAAAGGACTCTGGTGTGATCAGAGGGTTGGAAAAAGCAGACATTTTGTAAAGGGGAAATTTGCAGAGCATCAATTGTGAGTTTCCTTCCCCCACCCCATAGGGCTCTCAGTAGAACACTGTCCCAGTAGCCCTCTAAGTGGCCGAGGCCCCCTGGGGTCTGTCTGTCTCCTACCCTGTTCCAGAGAGAGAAAACCCCCTTCCCTGGCTGCACAGCCCTCTTGGCATCAACCCCATCCCTGAACGTGCAAATGTGCAGGCCCTGCCCCGTGTCCATCATACACAGAGCAGGAAATCCCAGAATCACCCGCATTCTACACATAAACCAGTAGAAGGGGAAACACCTCGAGCTGAAAGGAACGTCATTCATCACGGATGACGCTGATTAACAAGTGAGGAAATTCAGGATAGAGAGCTATGATGTTGCTTAATCCTGGAGCAGCTGACCTCCAACCCCTTGCTGCCCAAGAGCAGGGCACAGAACACTCCCCCAGCCCCAGCAATGCTGCCCAGCATCCCTCCTCCACCTGGGCTCACACAAGAGAGGCCGCAGCTGGGCTCAGGCTGTGCATGGAGGGAGAAAGACAGTGGTGTCCTGACAACTAGACAAGCAGGATGCACGTAGGTTGCAGGAAGGAACCATGAGCTAAGAAGAGTTGGGATGACGCTAACAGCAAGAGACAGACAGCCCATCCACAAGGGCAGTGAGGCCTTCTCCTCCTCAGCCCTGAAGCCTTCGCTCCAGCGTACACAAGTCAGGAAGGCTTCCCTAGATTTCCTGCCTCCCCAGCTGGGGCTGGAGCATCCTCCTCTGGGCTCCCATGACACTTTCTACATAAGCTTCTACCCCAGCATTTAGCCTGTTGTCTTATGGTCACCAGTTCACCACCCTGTCCCCACAGTGGAGTGGGTCATGTTCATTGCAGTCTCCTCAGCACCCAAAAGAACCAGGCATGATATAGTTGAATGAATGAATGAATGACTGGCAGAGGACTGGCCTACTAGAGGAGAGCTAGTCTTCAGAGCCTGAGACTGGGGGTTACAGCTACCTAAGGCCTTAGCGGTCCAGCTGTACAGCTAGTCAGGGATAGCTGGGTACTGCCCCACCGCCCACCTATGGTGGGGTGGATGATGTGTGAGGGTGACAGGAGTATGAGAAACGCTCAGCCTTGACTATCTTCATAATTAGCCTGATTCGGTCATCTCTCCGTGCAGCTGGACCCCAAAGGTGTGGCCTCTTTCTGAGCAATGAGAGCAGGCCTGAGACGGGGCCAGGGCCTGTGCTGTCGGCTGTGGGGAGATAGAGAGCACATTGAAAAGGCATCCTCTGACACAAGATGGGACGTTGGCATATGTTGAAGCTGAGTGATGAGTACATGAGGCTTATTATACTCCTCTCTACTTTTAGGTAAGTTTGCATTTTTCCATAATAACATAATTTTTAATAAAATAAATTTTAAATTTAAAAAAGACCTCAACCTCGAGCCAGCCCTTATGGCTTAGTGGTTAAAGTTTGGCGCATTCCACTTCAGTGGCCCAGGTTCAGTTCCCAGCCATGGAACCACACCACTCATCTGTCAGTAGCCATGCTGTGGCAGTGGCTCACATAGAAGGACTTACAACTAGAATATACAACTATGTACTGGGGCTTTGGGGAGGAAAAAAGAAAAAAATAAAAAAGAGAAAGATTGGCAACAGATGTTAGCTCAGGGCGAAGCTTTCCCAGCAAAAATAAAAGACATCAACCTCAAATGATTTTCCCTCATGGTCTTGCTCTCTCCCTACCTCCTCTAACACAAGACCAGCAGTATTGGCATCATCCGTGAACTTCTTAGAAACATAAATTTGCAAGCCTGCTCAAACCTATTGAATCAGAAACTCTGGGGTGAGACCCAGCAATCTATGCTTAACAAGCCCTCTAGATGATTCTGATGCATGCTCAAGTTTGAGAACCACTGGTTTAATGTATTTTCTTTATAATCTTCAGAATGATGACTTTCACAGATTGGCAATATTTCAAATTATTCAAAGTCCCCTCCCCACCACCTTTGGGAGAATGTGTTTTCTCCAAAGCTGGCATCCACTTGGTCCCAGCCCCAGCTGCAGCCCTCCTCTGGGACAGTCAAGAGCCTTTGCTTTGTTCAGACACAGCTCCGAGCTCTTGATAAGTGTTATCTCATTTGATAATCTCAACAACCCTAGAAGGAAGTTACATGATTACTTCCATTTTACAAATGAGGAAACCAGGTTTAGATGCATGAAGTAGCTCACCAAGTCTCCCTAGCGAGGAAATGGTGAAGTCGGGGTTCCAGAGCATGAGCCTTAACCACCAGACACCACCACTTACGCTCTTGTCCCTTGCCTGGCTCTGACTGCGTAGCCCAGGATGTCTCACTTCCCAGACCGAGCCTGCACCTGGCTCGGTGCAGGGCTTGGACCCCTGTGTCTGAGTCCCTTCTTTGATTACATATCCTGACCCCGGAGGCTGGAGTTATAATTTACTCACCCCCGAGGATGCTCATCTTGTCAGTTAGAAAACTTCCAGGAGCAAGGAACAAATCAATGGACCTAGACAACAGGGAGAATCTATCACCTCACCTAACGAGGGGCTCCCAGGTGAGGTGGCTATGCAGGGGGGTCATACGGTGGTTCCATGGTGCCATCAAGGACCCAAGTTCTTTTTTTTCCTTCCCCTCAGCCATTCTCAGCATGTACCTCTCTCCTCAGAGATCAGCTCTCCTCATGGTCACAAGATGACAGCCTCAGTTCTTGGCATTGTGATCAGACAGGAGGAAGAGGGGTTATTTCTTCCCATGTACCTCCTATTTCAGAGCAAGGGGCCCTTTCCCGAGACCTCCTCTCATGTCTCATTGGCTGGAAGAAAGTGACATGCCCATCCCTAAACCAATTGTTGGCAAGGGGAAATGAGATTGACTTGATGAGGTTAGCCTAGTCAGAGGGACCCCTGGGTTACCTGGTAGAGGTGTGGACATTCCAATACAACTGGGACTCGGCCAAGAAGGAAAAGGAAGGAATGGCTGCTCCAAGTCCTTCCCCAGGAGCTTGGGAGAGGGGGAAGCTGTCCTAGTATGCGGCCTTAGAGAGTGAAAAACAAGCGTTTTGATTTAAGTCAGTGAGATTTCAGTATTGTTACTGAAGCCTCTCCTGACTGATACAGACATGGAATCCCTTCCCCCGTGCTGCACAGACATAGAACTGGAGAGTTTGCTCCAGAGAAATTGAATCAGACATGCTTTGGACTGGAAACCACAGGGGTGATGATGAATGGGGTGAGGCCTCACTCTGAAAGTCCAGCCCTCTCCCTACCCCCCTGGGCTGCCAGGCTGCTATGGCCACGTTATGTCCAGGCAGGAAAAACCACCCAAAGAGAAAACGCTCTATGAATTGAGTTCCGCCAACAAGACAACTGAGTCCCTGCCTGACCTCCCTACAGGGAAGCCCCCAGGCACCAAGCCCCATGCAGCCAATAACACATCCTCTTAAATGGGAGCAGACAGCCAAGGACCACCAGAACAGCAAAAGCTGAGACCAGATCAAATAACCACAAATGAACTGCAGCAAAAAAGAAAATTAGAAACTAGGATGAAACAGAATTCAGGGGGAAGAAAATTTTTTAAAATATAAATATTTGGAGAGATAAGAGAAAATACTTCATGCACAAAACAAAAATATAAGAAAATAGCGTCATTTTGAAGAGGGAAGAGAGAATAAGAGTTTTACGAAATTTTAAAAAATGATAATTGGAATTTAAAAAATCAATAAAAGAAAGAGAAGATAAAGTTAAGGAAATTTTCTAGAAGACAGAATTGAAAAAAGAAAAAGATGACAGTTAGGGAAAACAGATAAGGAATAAAATAATCAATTCAGGAATTCCAAAATCCAACCATAGGAGTTGCAGAAAGATAGACCAGAGAAAAGAAAGGGGAGGAATTATCTAAGAAAACACAGGAACATTCTCAGGACTGAAGGTCACAAATTTCTTAATTGAAAGGGGCCAGCGAGTACCCAGCAGAGTGGACAGATGAAAAAACTCTTGCCAAGGCACATAATCACAAGGTTTCAGAATACTGGGCAAAAGTTTCCAGACAGAAACAAATAAAAGTCACATAGAAAGGATCAGGAGTGAGAGTGGCATTGAACCTCTGAATGGAAACTTCTAAGAGTAGGTTAGAAGACAATGGCACAGTGCCTTCAAAACAATGAGGAAAAATGATATTTAAATGAGAACTCCATAAATAGTCAAAGTATTAATGAGGTGCCAATAAAGACATTTTCAAACATTCAACAAACACGCAAGGTTTGTTGAATGTTTGCATCTTTTCTCAGGAAACCAGAGGAGATCACGATTCACCAAACAGGGGAATAAACGAATAAAGAGGAAGAAACAGGATCCAGGATCTGGGACACAGGGGAAGTCCTGGGATGACAGTGAAGGGGGGCCATAAGATGCCAGTCATGGGGATGTAAAAGGCTGGGAGACACACCAGGAAGGATGGAGGAAATCAGGGTGGATGTCCCCAAGAAAATGTGAAGCTGATAGACTACCTGCTGTGTTTGGAAAAGAGAGCTGGGAAATTTAGTGATAGAGACATGAAGTTAAAGCAAATAAAAAATGTGGCAAATTATCCCACATACCAACCCTTCCGGAAAACAATAAATGATAAATTGTTAAAGAAGGAAATGTAATCAGAGAAAAATAGGCTGCTTAATTGTTAATTACATTTGTAGTCATACTATTGTAAAGGCTGAATATTTATTTAACCAAATCTTGTGATATAAAAAAATTGGGAGAAGGGAGGAGTAGAAGCGTATATGTGTGCGTGTAGGGGTGTGTGTGTGTGTGTGTGTGTGTGTGTAAAAGGGCAAAATTCTAATCTGGAAATAGCAAGTCAAAAGATAATATCCAAAGCTGGAAAACCAAGAAACAGAGGTACAATTGTGTAATTCAGAGACAGAGAGGTAAACAGAAGAAACAGGCTCTCTAGGGAACAGTACCTGGGGTTGGGGGTGAGACAGGGACGACTATTGTCCATCATCCGCCAGATTGCACCGTTTGAATTACTAAACCATGTTCATGCTATTTTTGTAAAGCTATTTTTTGAAGATATAAGTGATTTTCACTTGTTACAGGAGAACCCGCCTAAGCCTGAGCTTCTGCACTGAGCCTGAGGGCCTCGAGGGCAAGAGCGGACGTTTACCCATTGCAAAGGGCGCGTGGCCTCACCTTGGTTGCTGCAGAATTCTTCATTTTGAACAAATGACACGACTGAAGCTTTTAAAAACTCCCAGGGAGAAACCAACCAGCCATTTTCCTGGTTAGCCTCAAAGCCCCAGCGTGACCTTTTCTCGTCCCTGACACTAACTGGCGCAGGCCCGTTGTGCGGGTCTGAGGGGTTGTGAGGCCAATCCTGGGACTTCGAAACAGCCCTGAGGCCTTTGGACTGACGCTGGACTGCAGACTGTTTGCCCAGACGAGGCCCCAGGCCAGCTGAAGACTGAAGCATGGGTTCCCACCACCCCGTGCAGCCTCAGACCCCTCACTCCACTCGCCACACTATTTCAGCATCGTCCCTGCATCTTCCACACATCGTTCTTACTCAGAATCGTAGTGAAGCCAGCACAGAGGAGTGGAACGAAACTGAACATACATAGAAAAGACCCCGTCTTCAATCCACGTCCAATCCCAGCTAGCTGTATCTGTTATCTATTTTCTCAGCTGATCACCAATCATATTCCAATAGCGCCAGGTGCATTCTAAATGCCTGAGCTTTCTTAATCAGAGAGGCTAAATGACGACCAAGACCACACAGCTAATGACTGCCAGCTCAGCTCTATTGGCCCCAAAGTCTGGATTCTTCCCATTACTCCAGACTGTCTCTATAAATGGGAAGGAATAAATTTTATTCCTAGGAGGGACGCAAAGTTTCACCAGGAGAATACTTGTAAACAAGTACTGCACTACACAGCATTCATTTGTTAATTCAAGAATCATCTATGCAAGGTCCTATGCTAGGTGCAGACCCTGTCCTCAAAGACAGCATGATGATGAGGTGAGAGGAAGATACCAGAATAAATAACCCCAGCTTAGTGATAAGAGTCCCTGACCCCCCCCCCCACCCTCCCTTACTTATTTCTGGAGGTTCTCAGGTACCTCTCAAGTGCTTGTGGACATGTCCCGTGATGGATCATTTGACAGCAGTCATTTTCCTCCTTTTTCCGTTCCTCCTTTTCCAGGGTCATCTGCTGCTGAGGCTTCAGTTATCTCCAAGCACCCCGGTGCGCACAGCACAGCCACCCTCACCATGCACCACCTCCACTGCCACAGCAAGAAAGCTCTGGAGTCCTGAAGCTGCCAGAATGGGACTATAGCATCTAGAGCCTGAAGGCTGAGGCCACGCTGTGTTCTGTGCCTGAAGGAAGAGAATGTTCCCCTTCCCCTGCCCCCCTTCCTGTGAGAAGCTCTGTCACCTGGTGCCAAAGAGAGCTTGCCGCTGCGCCCAAAGTCTCTCAAGGTCTCCACTGAAAAATCTCCTTTTGTCTGCACCCTGGGTCTTATATGTGTCCATGGGACACTGAGCTGAGGACAAATCCAAGTGACAGCCCCTCTAAAGACAGAAGTTCTGTTCCTGAGCCTAACTCCCGCCTGACTCCCTCTTCCCAGGAGGATCCTGAAGCCCTCAAGAAAGTAGTCCACCTCCACCCCTGCTAATCTTCCAGACACACACTGACGTGGCCAAGGGCCCACAGTCAGCTGACTCGCAACACACACATGCATGCATGCACGCGTGACGACTGTTCCCCAGCCCACCCGAAAGCATCCTGCCTGGTCACCTTTCCATGGTCAAGGTCCAATACTCTTAAATCTTAAATTAGGGGATAGAAGAGGGCAGGAGGGCATGTGTTCCCTCTGCCCCATCTCAGGGCAATGCCCTAAAATTTCAAGGGATACAAACATTTAGTAATTGATGGCTATGTAATAGAATATAAAACCTGATAGTCTGAGAATAAGATATACAAAATGGGAGATATCTGCCAGAACTGTGTTGGTGCTGTAATGGGGTAGAAGACACAAACTTTTCAAGCAGCTAGACTCTGCAGAACAGGGAAAATACGAGGGCCATCCCAAGCCCCGAGGAGCCTGACTGATGGGGCTCTCGATGACCAATTCAGTCACACTGAGCCTGTAAATATCCAGACTTCTTGGTCAGTCCCTCAACAACCCATCAAAATAATGAAAATGCCCCTTTCTGTGACCTATTCCCTTGGGGCCCTGGTCTCTGCCAGGCAAAGCTTTGTTGTTGTTGGAACTCCCTGACCAACTGGACAAATTAATCTCTGATGAAAGATTAATGCAAGGATGGCAAATGGATTTCATTTCTGCTGCCAACCGTGATTGATTGGTAGGGCCACCTAGAGTGCTCATTTGAGAAGGACTGTGGCCAGAGCTCAGCTCAGCAAGCAAGAGTGCCAGGATCGATATGGGATGTCTGCCCTGAGCCCTCCAGGGACAATGGCTTCGTAGGTGCTGCTTGTCTGCCATGCTAGGAGTAGTGGCTGCCCTAGGTTAACCTGTTCCTCTCTCCCTCAGTACATATTTGCATTTTGGCGTGGTCCTTGGGGAAGGAAGTCTTATTTCAGACAGTACAAGACCTTGAGCCCATGAAGAGGTATGTGGAGCAGGTGAACCCTACCAGCCCTCTTGGGGACAGCCCTTTCCATGTACCACCAGGACCTGACCTTGCTAGCAGTGTCTGAGAGGACCCTCAGCAGTGCTCCAGCCCAGGGTGAGGGAGGGCTAAGTAGCCATCAATTCTAGTTAATCTCAATGAGCATCATTAACTTGTACTCTCCAGGGTAGTGACCACCACCCATGTGCAGCTATATGAGCTACCCATTGGTGATCAGGCCCAGGTACAGGTGAGCAACCACCACCCGCTCTGGGGACTCAGGTCCCAGGAAGGAGGATTGGAGTCTGATGAGGTCCTTGCCAAGGTGAAGAGAAAACAGATTGATCTTGTCAATAAACTGTGGGTGCGCTGAGGTCCTGCCCATTTAAACCTCACAATGGACCCAGAAGGGGTGGGACACCCCAGCCTCTAACAGGTTATTTTTTTTTTTTTGTCTGCTTTTCCAGGGCTGCAGATGTGTTTGCTAAAGTATTAAGTATAAAGGGCTCTGAAAAGTACGGAAGACCCTGGGGACATTGTGTCAGACCCATGATTCTTGGAAAGCGGGTACAAGACCTAGGATGTTAGAGGAGAACCAAGCTGATTCTGCTCTTCTCCTGTGGGTCTGGCAGACCCTGGGCTGTCTCTCTCAAAAGAGAGCTCAGAAACTCCTGCCAGGCCCCACCTCTCCAGCAAGCCACGGCCCTTCCATTCTGGGATCCACACACTATTTGCAGAAGTTTCCAGCCCACGAACAAGTCCCAGCTTGCCCAGATAGTCCAAATAAAGCACATAGGGGCCACGATGGCAGATTGGCTCATCGGCAAGGTGCACTGGGAGCAGACTCCTGCAAATAGCAGGCGTGAGCTAGTCCTGGCTCCAGAGGAGAGAGATCTCTGGTAAAAACGTCTCCCTACGGGCAGCACTGGGGTTGGAACTATTCTTAATCGTGATGCTCTCTGGATTCAACTGGAACGCACTTCTAAGATGGGCTTCTATTGTTGTTTTTCTCTCTCTCTTTCTTTCGTTTTTTATCTAATTCTTTCTTTCTACCTTCCTCCTTCTCTCTTCCTGCTTTCCTTCTCTCTCTCTTTCTACAAGTGTAGATGTCTACTGGATGTCAGGTGTGGCCCTGGATGCTGGGGAAGCAGAGATGAACAAGGCCCAATCCTTCATCCAGGAGCTCCCAGGCTGGAAAGGGAGATCATAAATCTACACACACAAAAGTACTCGGCAGTACAGAAGCACGGGAGAAGGGGCACCCAAGCCTGCTGCAGAGAATTTAGCACTGAGGTGGAATTTGAAGAATTAAGTGACGTTTGTTAACTGGGAAATCAAGGAAGGGCATTTCAGACCAAGACACTCGTAAGAGGTAAAATCACCCAGGCCGGAGAGAATATGCAGTGTTTGGGAAAGAGCAGGCAATAAGGTGTTGCCAGAGTCAGTGAAGAGAGTAAGTACAGGTGATGAAGCTGAAGGGGGAAGTAGAGATGGTAGAGAGCCATGTGTGCTGTGCTAAGATGGGATTTTATCCCAAGGCCAATGGGAAAGTGCAGTTTAAGCAGGAAAGCAGCCTCACCCGATTTACTTGCGAGAGACTTCTACATCCAAGTAGGGTATAAAAGGTTCGGGCAGGCCAGTGCACCTGCAGCAACAACTAGGAAAAAAAAGGATACGTTGGAAAAATTTTAAGATCTTTTTAAAAATCTTTTTTTTAAAAGATAGAAGAGAGCTGTGGAAGCAATGAGGTCTAGATGAACTAAAATTCCAGGGAAGGAAGAGCCTTTCCTAAGTGAGCTGATGAAGGTCACCTCTTTTCTTCCTTGGAAACACCTGCTAATTCAGGGCACAGGCTGGTGATCGGGCTTGGCCCAGGTAGAGGGACCTGACTGGGAAGACAGAAACAAGTAAAGCTCCGCAAGGTCATGTGAGGCTGGCTAGATGGATTGGAAACCAGAGGAGCCCAAAAAACAGAGCTGATTTTCCCTGGGGCGGCACTGGAGGCTGAGCATCAGGACTAGATAAAAAAGGTGAAATTGCCTCCTTCCTCAAGGGAAGAAGCCAGTGACAAACACATCAGTCTCTTTTAGGATACTTGTCAGGTTTTGAACCCATGCAGAGTGGAAAGATAAAGATCTAAGCTCAAAATATCAGTGGTGTTAAATGTGTTAACTTAGCTACATTGGAAGTGCCTTTCCTAGAATCTCTTTCCCTATTTGGGATCAGATTGTGGGTGGTCTCAAGATAAATTTGAGTGAGATTTGGAAGGTGGATTCAGGCACCAGTTACTCCATTGACCTATAGGAACTTCAGCGCCACCACTGGACACGGAGGCAACAGCCTTCCATGGACTTCCTCACCAGCTCCCACAAGTGAGTAAGGTCTAATCCATATAGTAATTATTCCATGCCATTTAGACTGGTTCTGCTTCTCTGATCAAACTAACTGATACACCAGAGGTCAGCAAACTTTTTATATAAATATTTTATTAGTAATTTGTATTATTATTTATTATAAATATACATACATTAATTTTTCTAATAAGTATTTATATATTTGCCTTGAAAGCCAAGAGATGAAACTGAGGATATTATAAAGATATGTAAATAACAAAAGATAAAACAGATTTTGATAATTTTTTTAATTCAAAATATAATAATAATGCTTGAATATAATTTTTTTTGTAATACAAAAAAAATTCTACTTATGAGAAGAAGAGAATTCTTTTGGATGAGATAATATTTTGCTTAATAGGGATTCAAAGTTAGTGTTCCCTATCATCAAATAGATTGTAAGTTTTCATCTGTAAAAACCATTCTTATCTTGTAGGCATACAAAAACGGCAGTGGATGAGATCTGACCTGTGAGCCATAGTTTGCTGCTCCTGTGATACACCCTCCAAAAGGGAAGAACTTTCAGGGCTGAGGAGATAGAGAGCCATCAGGCTCTTAATCAAAACTTCAGAAAGATTTCTTCCAAGGAACAAGGGCAAACTAAAGATGAGCTGAGTCTTACTCAGACTGCAAGCCATTTCTAACCCAGCCCCGTCCCTGATTGGACTGAGGGGGTAGTCTTTTTGCCCTACCATCTAACAAAGAAAAGAAGGCATCCTTGCTAGTTGAGGACATCACCAGAAGCCCCTAGAGTTCTTTTATCCACAATGACCAACAAGTAATGAAAAATTTCTAGGTATGCAAAGAGACAAGAAAATGTGATTGATTATAAAGAGAAAAAACAAATCATAGAAATAAGTTAGAAGACTTGAAAATAGCTATGATTAATATGCTAAAGAAAGTGGATACAGCTGAAGAGAGAATTAATGAACCCAAAGACAAGTCAATAGAAAATATCCGAAGTAAAGCACAGAGAGATTTCTCCGAAAGAAAGATCATCCTGGTTGCAGAGTACAGGACAGATGTCAGGGGACAAAAGTGAAAGTCAAAATATCTTGAGGGGGTGAGTAGAGATTTGCTTTTTCAGGTCATCTAAAAGCAGCCAGGGTGAGGAGAAAACAGTATCCAAAGCATTCTTCTCCACCCACTTAAGGAAAGAAGACTATTCAATTTCTCTTCCCCTCTGTAGCCTTACTCAACTGAAAGCAAGTAAAGTGAGAAGTCCCTTAGAGAAGCAACCCCATCTTAGGGTCAAACCAGGTCTCTTCATTTCCGTTCGATAATGGTATTTCCAGCTTGACTGAGACTGGGGGAAGAGAGGAGGAAGAAAACCTTAAGATTCTCCAGATTCCTAGCTCTTCCTTGGGCAGGGAGGGAGAGATTCCAGGCTCCAATCCAGCCTGCTGAGTATGTTGTCTCTGACTGGTTCCCAGAACGTTAGTGGAGATTCTGTACCACCAACAACCCCCCCAGGAAACTGGAAGTTCCTAGCTGATCATAAGTTATGAAGTATAGCCAGTCCAGATCTTGGCAGAAAATTTGTTCACATTGAAACCAAACAATGAGCCGGGGGTAAACATGGGCAGGGGGGAGGAAAATTCTCCTTCAGAGGGAAAACTCTACGTGACGCTCATTCATTCAGTAACATGAAGTCTCTTCTGTGTGCCAGGTAGAGGTACACGGCCTGGGAACACGGCAGTAAACAAGACAGGCAAGGTGACAGCCCACAGAGCTACAACATGCTAATCTATCTCAGGCACTCTCATAAGTTTATACAATAAATAGACACACAAACAAGAAAATATCTGCTTGTTAAAAAGTGTTATGAGGAAATCAAAACAGGATGATGTAATATAAAGTGGTAATTTGGGTGGTCAGAGAAGGCTTCTCTGAGTTGGTGGCGTTTAAACTAAGATCTGAATGATAAGAGGAGCCAGCCATGTGGAAATCCGGGTTAAGAGCATTTCAGACAGAGGGAATAAGTAGGGCATATATCCCAAAAGGGGACAAGCGTAGCAGAAGGCTAGCGTGGCTGAGGGCAGTGGGTGCCTGGGAGAGGGCTGAACAGGCGGGAGGAAGCCAGTTACGTAAGCTCCTAATCCTCTCTACATGGAGTCTCTTCCGGGCGCAATGGAAAGTCAGGGGGATTTAAAACGAGTGGAAGAGCCTCCGTCCGTTTCCTGCTACCCTTAGGCTTTTCCTTGTGGCTCTGATTCTCTGGCTGTTCATGGATCTCCCCCAAAATTCCTCCACCCCACAGCCTTTACCAAAAGGCTCTGATCAAAAATCTTGGAGTCATTCTTGAATCCTCTTTTTCTCGCACACTCTACTTGAAAACTTAAGAAAATTCTATGGGGTCTACCTCTGGTATATGTCCAGTATCCAACACTTCTCACCACCTTCTCTGCTGCCACGTGCATCTAAGCCATGGTCATCTCACACCTGGATTATTTAAAGTGTCTGTTTCTCCTCTTGCTGCCTACAATCTATTTGCTACACAGAGTGAGCCTCTTCAATAGGCAACCAGATCAGATCCTGTCCCTCTTCTGCTCAGAGCCTCCTTGGCTCCCACTTCACTCAGGGTAAAATCTGAAGTTCTTACAAGCACTTATAAGGCCTCTATGGCATCTGCCCCTCATCATTTCTCTCCCCGTGTCGCTTCCCACTGCCCCTCGCTCACTCTGTCCCTGGGACACTGGCCTCCTTGCCACCAGTGTGCCCCTGCCCTGTGGCCTTTGCATCAGTGGTTCCCTCTGTCTGGAACACTCTTCCCACAGATAGCCTGTAGCTCTCTCCCTCTCCTCCAGCAGGTCTCTGTTCAAACGCCACCTCTCAGTGAAGCCCTGCCTGTCTCCCCTACTGAGTAACGCAGACTGCCCCACCCTGGCACTCAGAATCCTTCTTATCCAGCTTTACTTTTCATTTTTCTCACAGGTCTCATCACCTTCTAACACCTTCTATAATTTACCCATTTATTATGGCCACCGTTTACCGTCTGACCTCTCCCCCCAACATGAATGAATCTCCGGGAAGATAGACATCTTGTCTGCTTTGTTCCCTTGATGCCAAACACCTAAAGCAGTGTTTAGCACGTAGTCAGTGCTCAATTAATATTTTTGAATAAACATTGTTGGCTGTATTGGTAACTTTAAAAATTTTATACTATGCCCTAGAAGAGCGTAGATCATATCAACTTTATACATGACAATCTTTCTATCCATAGTATTTCACTCAGTCAAGAAAAAAAGAATTTTTTAGAAAAGAAAAAATTTTGAGCACTGTATGCCGAGCACAAACTACTTTGGCTTCTAGTTGGGCATGGGGGATTGAACTCACGTGCCCTCCCAAATCCCGACAAAATGACAGATGAGAGATAAAAGCAGAATTAACCCATATGAACAAAAAGAACAAGAGGGAGATGATAGGAGACAAGACATATCAACAAAATGTAATCTGGAAAGCAGATGGACAACCACGTTGGCAGACCAGCCGAGAGAGAAGGATGCACGTCTTCAGGGAGGGAAGCCAGGAGAGAAGCCGGTTCCTGCTGCAACATCTGGACTGTAAGAAGAGAGAGAGCTCTGAAGCCTGGGGGGCAGGTGGGGCTGACAAGGGAGAATGGGTTCAAGATCAGGATAAGAGACAGTGACACCCACACCCCCTCCATCCCGCACAAACAGCAACTGTACCTGAACCACTGATTTAACGCAACTTGTGATATAAATAAATTGCAAGAAGTTATTGGGAAGTGTCTGTGTGATGGGGAGGGGGTAAGAGAGAGAAGTCTTATTCGATGTCTGGAATTCAGTAGAAAATAACCAAAACCTAAAACTCAAAAGCTAGCAGTATAAGGATGGAGGAAACTGCCAAAAGAGTTGAAAGTGTTCACCTCTGGGAAGCGTGAACTGTGACTGAGGAGGGATGCGACAGGAGCCCACTGTCTTCATTGTAAGCCTTATAGGACTATTTGTCTTTTTAAGCTATGTCCATGTATTACTTTTATAAAACTAAAGATTGAATTTCTGGCCGCTGTGTGGAGAATAGATTGGAGAAGGGCAAGAATGGAACCAGGGAAATCGATTAAGTTGTCCAGGGGGGAGATGATGAAGCCCAGGGCCAGCGTGGTAGGAATGGAAGGGGAGAGAACTGGATGCATTTGCAAGGTTTTGGAGACAAAATCAACATGACTTCCTGAAGGGTTGAATATAGGGTAAACCAATGAGAGGAATCAAATGTAATTTCTAGGCATTTGGCTAGAGCAACGTGGTGCAGGCAGGGTGGGGAATAGGGTGAGACAAGCGAATGCCAAGGGTTCAGCATTCAAGGAGGCCCCGGCCCTCAGGGCCATGCAGGTGCAGGTGGGCACCCGAGAGTGAGGGCCTCCTGAAACTTTGTGCTTGCCTCGCTTAGTCCCAGCCTCAGCTTGGCAGGTTCTGGTGCTATTTACTGAGACGGGGAAATTAGTGGCAAAAGCATAGGGGTCACAACAGAGGACAGAGAAGGAAAAAAGTTTTATTTTGGACAAGTCATGATTGAGTCGTCAATTAGTGATCTACGTGGGGTTGTCAAGCAGTACAAGTCTGCAGCTCAGGGGGGCAGTCAAGTTGGAGAGAGAAATTTGGATGTCTCAGCATAGAGATGATGCTCAAAGCCATGAGTCGGCACTGGATAACCAAGAGAGTGGATGTGAAGAGTACAGGAGGGGCCAGATCAGAGACATTCTGACATGTGGCAAGGAGGAGAGGTACCAACAGGGTAGACAGAGAAGGAACAGCCAGTGAAACCCGGAGAAACCAGGAGAGGCTGGCATTCCAGAAGCCAAGAAGAAAGCCTCTGCAGCGGAGACCGTCCTGAATGCTTCACATCCACAACCCTTTACAGAAATAGGGCTGTGAAGAGGAGCAAAATGCTTTAGGCCTCTGTCTTGCCCAAGGCCAGCCCCTTGTGTACCCACTTGGGACTGGGATAACTCACACTCTCCTCCACCTGTGGTGTTGCCTCGCTGCCACTCCTGCACCCTCTCAACCTCCAGGCCACCCCCTGCCTCTGCAGCCTGTGGCTCTACCATTCCCAGGAACAGTGCTAGGCATGGATACAGAGGTGGTTAGGACAAATGTTGTTATCCAGAGGGGCCCACCCCCCCAGTGACACTTCCTGCTCCAGGCCCCTTTAGATAAAAAACCCCACCTGTTCAAGTCTGAATTCTAGCCCCAGCCCACTGGCCAGACCCCCAGGCACGCCCAGTGAGCCTCCACGGGGTGATGAGGGGCTCAAACATTTCCTCTCCCATAAAATGCAGACTCATTGGCACATAGAACCATCCACTTTGGAGAAAGGTATGCCCAGGATGAGCCAAAGGAGAGCTAGCTGGTGATGTGGCCATTCCACCCAGGTCCTAGTACAGTGCCTGGCAAGGAGTGGTACGTGGAATGATGGAGGAACGAATGAAATGCTCACCCTGTGTTAAAATACAAATGATCTCTGGCAACAACAAAAAGAAAGATAGAAGGAATCTTTTCATGGGAGATGCTGTAGGAGGTTGAGTGTGGGAGGGGTGAGCAGGGTCAGCCTGTCTGGAGACAAAATACGGATAAGGGCAGCCCAGAGATCTGCTCCCTGTGGAGCAGGGAGCGCAGGCTGAGGCCACGTAACCGTTCCCAACTCTATCTGCAGCCTGACGCTCGCTCGTGTGCTCAGGCTCGGTCCTGGAGCTAGCCCAGCAGCCCATTCTCCAGAGCATGTGACTTGAGCAGCAGTTTGGAGCCACCTCTCAACTATCTCAGCCTGACAGGCAACAGCTGCAAACTCCCAGCAATAGATTGTATTCTTGGCAGGTCATTCTTGGCCTCCAGATCCCATCCCTATGGAAATTTGCCCTGAGGTGGAGGGTGGGGAGGGCAGCCCCTCCATGTACTCATGGGCAGCCTCGGCCTCTGCTCACTCACTTCCCAACCCCCTTCACTAGGAAGCCAGAGAAGCCGGCAGATGAGAGGTACCCATCTAATTGTCCCTGGCTCAGCCAAGGGACAGCTCAGCTCTTACCTCAGCCAGCCCTGTAGAACTTTCCAGAGTCAGCTGTCCAGGCACTTGTATGAGTACGCCAGCCTAGAGCTGCTTTGGGAATCTCTAGGCATGACCACACGGATGCACAGCTTGCTGGTTTTAAAACGAATCCTGTTCAGGGCTGCTGAAGGTGAGTTGGAAAGTATGCCACCCATGCTGTGCCACAGGCACCTGCCCCTGTCCCCGCCATTGCACACACACCCTGTGCAGGACAAGAAGCCCATGCAGGCTGTTTCCTGCATCTGCACACTGACGTCCCTGTCTGAATGTGGGGACATGTGTACATCAGGGGACAACCCCCATTCCACTCTGTGGCCCTGCCTGGCAGCCAGCTGGTGCCCCCCTCCCAGCGCCATCAGCTTTATCTGTGTTGATTTTCAAAATTAGTTGAATAGTTTATTGAGATTGCCTTATGATTTTATAAAAAAGACTGGAAAATGAAAAAAAAATTAAAGTGCTAATATTAATAAGAACAGATCTCAAAAACTCAATGCAGTGGGCATGGAGGTGGGAAACTGTAGGAATTTCTGAAAGAAGCAAACCTATAGCCTGGAGTTGAGGCTCATTAAACGTAGGCCCATCAGCTCTGTGTGTGTGTACATATGTGTGTGCACGTGTGTGTGCACACGTGCACGTGTGTATGTATGATTGTGAGGGAAAAGAACATTAAAGTGCTGGAAAATACACTTTCCAAGACTGTGTGTAACAGGAATGTCATAATGATCGAACACTGCTCTCTCCTCCGGCCCCTTTGGTATCAGATTCTGTTGTCTGACCTGTCCACACGCCACCACTGTGCACGTTCTCAGGAAGGCACGCACTCATGGTGGGGGCTGCCTCTGCTCCAGGGGGCAGTGTATGCCTCGACGTCCCAAACACCCGACAACATGCTCTGTCCTGCAGTGGAAGGCCAGGCCTCTGCCCAACACTAAGCTTTTTTTTTTTTTTATTTCTTCCTATGTTAAGTCAAAATCCTACTCCTTCTTCTTGTCTCCTCATGGTGCCAGGTTCACCTTATGGAGTCATCCATAAGAAGCCCACTCCCTTTCTCACAGGATGACCCTTTGAACACCTGACCATAGCTGTTCCCTTCACACCACCTCCGTTTTCAAAGTGAAGAGTGCTCGCCCTCTCAATCATCTTCGGGGGGCTGGTATCCTCACCAGACCAACCACTTGCCCCCCGGATGTGTTCCTTACAGGTAGGCTGATCTTTGGCAATGGACATCAAGGAACTTGACAATGTTCCTAGCTTTTATTTCCATAATCTGACTTCCAGAAATCCATCCTAAGGAAATGATCACATATGTAGCCGGATTTTGCTCTTAGAGCTCCTCCCTGAAGTCTTAGCCTTTATTACAGAAGAATATACAATAAGGGGACAGTGGGCAAATAAGTTATGTCACATTCACATAATGATGCTGTATTATACAGCCATAAAACACTATCTTTTTAAGGAATAGGGAAAAAGCAATATACATAGTTGTATACTCAGTATTACACACGCACATCCACTTTGCACACTCACACATCCCTATGCACACAGGTGCACACACAGACGCACACACATAAAACAGGCAGGAACACCTTGAAGAGTGAACAGTGGGAATGCATAACTGGTGGCATTATGGGTGATGATTCTTTTAAATTTGGTCTGCATTTCTCAAACATTCTACAATTGCCATATCCTCCTTCTGATTTGCAACTAGAAAAGTTATTGCTAGAAACAGACTGGCCACAGGGCCCCCGCACAGTCTGTGCTGGCCACCCTCCTGTGCTGTGCCCTCCCCTCCCTCGTCCTGAAGCCTGACAACCGGCCACCCTGAGGCCTTTTGCAGGAGCTGCCCTTTCACCCCACCTGCCCACCACCCCGCCCCGTCCCCCTGCTGGTGACACCGTGGGCGTGTTGTTTACCCGTGCGGGGCTCGTCCCAGACGAAGAAGGCACAAGCAGCAGAAAACAGGAGATGGTGGTGCAAGGGTCGGCCGTGCTTAGGGAGGGAATGAAATACCAGCCACGGCAACAGGCCTGCCTTTCTTCATCTTCTCCCCTTAGGACCAGATTTTGCCAGACCGTGTTTATTCACTAAAGGTGGCCAGTGGGCAGATTTCACCTACCTGGTAAGTCCCCCCGAGTCTCTAAAAGAGCCCGTCCAGGTGGCTGCCTTACTATATGGACCAGGTGGAAGCGATGCCAGGAGAGCAAGGGAGGAGTTCAGTGAGGAGGGGGAAGCCCAGAGGCACTTACTGGCTGTGTGACCTCAGGCAAGTTAGTTACCCTCTCTGAGCCTTAGCTTCCACCTGTGTACAATGGAGACAATGCTGAGACTATGACTCCTGGTTGTCGTGAGGACTCACTGAGTTTAGTACTTGTAAGCACTTGGAACAGAAACTCTCAGCCACCAGTGTTCACAAGTTACATGTGGCAGACGAGGGAGGAGACCTCGGCTACCGGACCCCGTGTCGAGCACTCGGGCCAGCGAGCCTGCGGGCCTGCCACCTTCTTCCTTTCTCTGTCCTTTAATAAATGTCCTATGTGTGGATGAGCTGCAGAAGTAGACGAGCACGCACATCTGCCTCCATGCTTTTCTAGGGGAGGGTCCAGCACCCCTTCTTTCCCTCGGGGACTCCATGGGGCCCTCCTGCAGGGCCTCTGCTGTGCGGTGCCTCAAGCCCAGCTTTACCGTTGCGTGTGGCATCCCATCCCCTGCCAGCATCCACGTCTGTCTGTTCACAAAGACCAGATGGGCCCCAACCTCCTCGCATGAGTCAAGTATCTAGTCCAAGGAAGCAAGAAAGGCCACTGCCATGTGTGGGCAGGCCCCCTCTCTCCGTAAACTCATCTCTCAATAAATGATGAGCGTTGCCACCTCTCACTCCAGCAGCCAGAACAATGTATGCTCAAGTCTTTCCAATCAGGGTTATTTCCACAAGCCTTTGGCTTCTGTGGGGAACTTTTGGTTTAAAAGAAAATGGAATTTCCCCTTCAATACTATTCTTGGGTGACAGGTCTGTGATTGGAATCAGGGCATGAAAAATCATGCCCTGGTGGTTATTTCCATTAGTGGCTTTTGATTTTGCAGGGACATCTGGGGCACAAGGTGCTCAGCCTCTCCCACCTCCCACTTCCCATCCCCCACAGCTCAGGGTGGTCCTGGCCGGCTGACCCTGGAGCTTCTCGGGATTTCAGAGCCCTGTGTTAGCTGGTCAGGAGCTTGGCTAACTCTCCTTTGCAAGAACCTGCTACCGATCCCTCCTCACATCAGTGTCCCACAAGCCCATGCCGTCCTCAGTGTGATGGAACTCCTGACGTGCACACACCCACGCACGTGCACACACACAGCAAATGCTCGCTTCTCTGTCTGCAATAAGCAATCACAGGCAAGTACTAATTGTCAGATATGATAAGAAACAAAAAGTTGTTCATTTTCTAGGTTGCAGGGTACCAAAACCCGGTGAAGCCCCACTGAAAGAAACAGAGACGGGGCCTGGAGTCTCAAAAGAAGAGCAAAATGAGACCACAGCCAAGAATGAGTCTTTGAAGAAGGTTCCTTGAGAAATAGTGCTGCAGGAGCAGCAGGCCACGTTGTCTCTGGCTTGTGTGTCTGTCTCCTGTCGCGGCCTGGGAGCCCTGGAGGGCAGCTACACTGTGTAGCTCACACCCAGCTCAAGTGCAGGCACAGACAAGCGCTCAGGAAGTGTTTGTTGATGCTGGAACAAAGGAAGAAACAGAGGAGCAGGGTAGCTGGCTTCTGCTCAGACACTGGATGCTCTTTTACTTAACTTGGGGCAGGATCTGGAGAACAAGTGTGTTTGCGGAGCAGGATGTAAACTCAGAGGAGCAGGGTCCTCTGCAACCAGATGAGGAACCTGGACAGAGGCCTGAGAGGGGAGGGCACCAGTACACAGTGCTCGCAGGCCTGCTCCCAGACCGGGAGGGCCTGCGTGTGGATGCAGCATGTGCACAGGGTGACTGCATCTGCCTGCCATCAGCATGGAGCCCACCCCAACCCCAGGAACATCAGGAGGACATTGAGAACCCCCTGCCCTTCACAGCAAGCGGCAGCCACGCTCAGGAGCCAGAGGATTTGCTTCCCGGAGTGGGGGCCAGAGGCCAGCAGACCAGTGGAGAAGGTTAGCATCCGGGCCTGGGGGAGGGGTGCTGCTCAGGCAGCTGTGGCCGGACTCCAAACATCCCTGCAGGTGCCACTGCCTTCCTCCCAGAGCCCTCAGCCCTGAGCCCCCATCTCCAGGATGTGTGGGGATGCTTCTGACCCACTGCCAGGAGGGCGAGGACACTGAACTCACCTCCGGGCCGCCTGGAAATCAGGCCGGTGCCTGTGCAAGCAACTGATCACTGATCGTGGCCAGAAGTCAGCACTCTCCCTGCTGTCCCCTTCGCGCAGGTTCTTTCGGCTCTCCAGCTGTGAGGCGTTGAAGGGTCTGGTGACTCTGAGCAGAGACCGGTAGCCAATGAATCCAGCCGAGAGATGAAGAATCCTTTCTCTACAGAGGCTCCTGCCTCCTGGGAATGTCTGAGCCCCAAGCACAGCTATAAACCAGCCATAAATGAGCCCACTTTTTCCTGCTCCCTGCCATTTTATATAAAGAATTTTTCTATCCAACAAAGGAAACAAATAACCCCTTGCATTGTTTAATAATTGTATTTGGCAACAGAAATCTGAAAAACAGTGACAAACACAATTGGGGTTTTTAAAATTTATTTACTTATGTGTTTGTTTATTTATTTTTGATTACAGAAGAAATCTGGAAATAATTAACCCAAGGCTTTTCCAGCAGCTCCACGAAGCCATTTAGGGACCCAGACTCCCTCTGGTCCTTAGCCTCACTGTCCTCCAGGTATGGCCCTGGGCCTTGCATTTACAAGCCGACTCTAGAGCTCCAGCTATCTCAGCTGAGTTCCAAGCAGGAAGACAGAAAAGGGCAAAGGGCAAAACGTGTATCATGAATCCACTTTGTTTTAAGTGACATTTCCTAGAAGCCCAAGCTGACAATTTTCTTAAGCATCTTATTGGCCAGAACTATATCACATGACCATTCTATCTACAAGGGAGGCTGGGAAATATTTTTTTTTCCAGGCATATTGCTGTTATAACAAAATGGGATTTCTGTTAATAAAGAAGAAGGGGAGAAAGGATTCGGAGTAGGCAACTGGCAGTCTCCACTATGCACATATGTAACAGCTCCTGTCTCAGCCAGTTCATTGAAGGGTCTGAGAAATGGACTAGAGAGAGGGACAGCAGGAGGACAGAGCGAGAGGAGAAGGGAGAGAAGCAGAGCCCATAATCAGAGACCAGAGCCGCATGCCTAGGCTAGGTTGAATGGAAGTGTGTGTGTGTGTGTGTGCGCGCGCATGTGTGTGTGTGTTAGGGTGGCCGACAGTCACAGCTTGCCTGGGGCATAAGACTTTCAGTGTTAAAACAGGCACAGTCCCAGGCAACAGGGACAGTTGGTCACCCTAAATGTGCATATGTGTATGTGCGTATGTGTGGGGGTGTTATTAGACTAGATAGCCTAGATCGTTGATTCTCAAGGTATTGTCCAAGGACCCTGGAAGGCCCCCAGGACACTTGTAGGAGATCTACGAGGTCAGATTATTTTTCTAATAAATTAAGGTGATATTTGCCTATTTCACTCTCTTTTCTCTCACAGGTATACAAGGGAGTTTTCCAGAGGTTATATGACATGTGATGTTGCAAAGCAGATATGAGAACTCAGCTGCCTTCTATTCTATTAGAGAAGGGAAATAGAGACGCCAGACACCAAAGAGATTTTCAATAAATGTAAAAGAAGGCCACTCTTCTCACTATTTACTTTTGTTTTGAAAATAATCATTTTCTTTAAAAATATGTTATGTTAACATGTAATGATTTATTATGGTTATTTTAAAAGAACTGATCAATTTTTTAAAATTTATTGGTCTTAATTTCTAATATGATAAATATTAATAGCTGTAACTTAGATTTTTAAAAAGATTTTTGGCATACTCAATAATATTTAAGAATATAAAGGGGTCTTAAGACCAGAGAGTAGGAAACCTGGACAGACTAACGAGGGTATGAGGGTGGGGAGTTGGGGTGTAGAACTTCCTGGAAATTAAAGAACAGGAGCAGGAGAAAAGCTGGACCTTGTGGACACGGGCGTCAGGAAGCAGCAGCTCCAGGAGCCTCAGCAGCAAGAGTGTGAATAAATGTCCCAGCGCAGTGCCTCTCGACACGTGCTCCACGGACAGGGGCCCAGCTGCAAACTAGTCACTCCGGGCGCTGTTCAGTTGTACAGAAATCCAGAGAAGCTTTTCAAAACTTCCATAGCACTCGACAGAGGAACTTTACATCTATTGAAACTAATACAAAAATTTGGGCTTGTATTTTGTACGTCTTCTCTCCTTCATTTTATTTTTCTAGCAATTTGTTTTTACTGTACTTTACAAAAGTATTCCATGGTGCATTGGAAATTTTTATAACATGATCCTTTCATGCCCGAGATGAATCTTAAAGCACAAATACTGGTTATCTGAGCAAAGAGGGAGACAAGGTATTACGTAGAAAATTTTGTGCTTCAAGGGAAAACTACGCCTTGTTGAGAGCACACTCTTGCTGCTTACCTGATTCTAGCCTTTCATTGAGCTATTTTACAATTTTACAAATTGTAGGTAACTAATGGTGATGCAAAATAATTTCCGCCTATCGACATGCAAAACTTCTGTCATGCAACCGGCTCCCTTCCCCCGCTACGGCAGAGGCCAGCTTTGCCTCCATTTGCTCTTTCCTTTCAACATTCCTAATCTATAATTATGTCTGTTCTTTGGATTCTCCTTTGAACTTGTCGTAACATCTCACTGGTTCCCTCATTAGTGAGTTGAATGAAATCATTAATACGTGTTCATTAAAGAGTAATAGGGTCCTTCACTTTGTCCACAAACCACAGAGCTGGTGAAGCTCTGCTCTTGGACCCACCATTGATGTGACTCAGTTGTCTTCAGGAAGTCACTTCCATCACATCCTGCTACCTGCTGATGTCTCTACCCTCTCCTTTGTACACTGTTCATACCTCATATCTGTTCTTTCCTCCTAGTTTAGGCTTCCTCATTATATAGTTTGTGGGGTAGAAAAGAAGCCATGACAGCAAGAGAGATTGAGAGAGAGAGAGATGCAGAATGAGACCAACAGGGGATCCACTAGACGGGGACAGAGGGGTCATTCTATGTGCACCTTCGTATATGGCTGGAGGTAACTGTGTCATGTCCAACCATCACTAAACACCTATTTTGTTTTTGTGAGCAAAACCATAGCTCTCTGAGCTCCTGGCTTAATGCTTGTCCTCGGAAGCCATACCCAAGCTCTCCATGTTGGAACTCACCCGCAGTCTCAGTCAGTAAGGCCCTGGCAGAAGAAGGCCTTTGTTAAGAGGATCTGGATGCTGGGGGAGAGTCCATGAAGTCTGACCTCAGCTGCAGAGGAGGGCAATGCAGTGAACAGGGACTCTGACACTTGAGGAAGCCAGAATGATGGTCCCAGCCAACTGCCATCCTGAGGGAGTGGAGGGGGTGTCTGAGGTTCCTGTCTGCCCAGCAACCCTTCTCCCCACTTTGGCTACTGGCAGAGCAGCACTCTGACTGTGCACAGTTCATTGTGATCTTCTTGATGGGCCTGTTGAGTAAGACGCCTAGCGGGGGCACACCACATTACTTGACTCTCTGCTGACAATCCAAATCTTTTTTTAAAAATAGTTTCACTGAGGTATAGTTTATATACCATGAAGTTCACTTGTTTTAAATATACAATTCAGTAACTTGCAGAAAATCTGTGGGGTTGTGCAACCATTAGCACAATACAATTTTAGAACAAGTGCATCACCTCGAAAAGTAACCCCATGCCCATTTGCAACATTCCCTATGCTCAAGGCAACCACTAATCTACTTCCTGTCTCTATGGAGTTGCCTTTTCTGGACATTTCGTATAAATGGAATCATACAAAGTATGTGTTTTTGAGTTTCATCCCTTACAGCAGGTACCAGTACTTCATTCCTTTTTATAGCCAACTAGTGTTCCACTGTATGGACATGTCACATTTTGTTTATCCATTCACCAGTTGATGGACATTTGCATTGTTTCCACCTTCTGGCTATCAGCGTTGCTGTGAACAATTGTGTACAAGTCTTTGTGTGGACTTAACACTTTCATTTCTCTTGGGTAAATACATAGGAGTAGAATTTCTGGATGATATGATAAATTTATGTTTAACTTTTTGAGAAAGCAGCAAATTGTTTTCCAAAGTAACTGCACCATTTTACATTCCCACAAGCAACACAGGAGGGTTCCAGTTGCTCCACATCTGTGCCAACACTTGTTATTGTCTGCCTGTTGATTATAGCCACTTGTGGGCTGGGAATTTGAATCCTGAGCCAAGTAAAGTGCAAGCAGGCACCGCTGTGGTGGACTCATCCTGAGAGCAGGGCCCCGAGGAAGCTGCCCCTCATCCTGCCACAGGTCCCGGGCAGCCTGGCATCCTGTCTTTCTGGAGGCTTGATTATTCTACTCTCTTTGGGGTCTGTGTATTACCCCCATATCCTTCCAATAAAATGGCTTTTAAAATTTTAAGTTAGGTTGAGTGGGGTTCTGTCACTTGCAATAGCACCCATCTGAATTGCACACTTCCCACAGGCCCCACTCCTGACCCCCATTGAAGCCAACATGCCCAAGGTTTGCCGGTTTGGATGAGCCTGGCAGCGATCATGGGGTCGGGATTTGTTTTTAATGGAGACAAACACTGGGGAAAGCCCTTCAGCAGTAAGGAGGATGGTGCCATGCCCAGCTCTCCCGGTGCCTGGGGTGACAAGCTGCACATTCATCCAGGCTGAAGATCACCCACCTGGACCTGCTGCAGGCTCAGCTGAGTTAAGTTATTCTCAGAGAATCACACAAAGTGGTGAGAAGGGCCACAAGCCTTTGAGAAATCTGAGGGAGACGGAGGCACACTTGGTGGGTATCAGATAACGTGTGTCCTGGTGCACTTTGAGAACTTCTCCACGGTGCACTTTTCCTGGGTGACCAAAGTTGGTTCAATGAAAGCACAGAGAGCTATGTGATCTGCAGTGAGTCACCTGACCTCTCTGAGCTGTAGTTTGCAGGACTGTTGTGAGGCTTGGCAATGAAGAGAGCACTGCTGCTGGCACAAGGATGACACTTTTCCCAACTTTGTCAATGTGCCAAAGTTTACCGAAGGGAAGTGAAATAAAATGACCCCATCCCAATCTTGTGCTTTGGGGGAGGCACTTCAGCAATGCAGTTAAGAAAATGAACTCCCACACTAGATGTTTCTAGTACAAGTCATACTGTGGCTGCTGTGTGCAGTCAGGCAAGTTGCCCCATTTCATTTGCCTCAGTTTCTCCATCCCTAAAACAGTGTCCATGATAGTGCTTCCCTCCCTCGGCGTGGCATGCTATAGGATACTGTGGTAATGAGACAGTGAGCGGAGAGCCCTGAGCCCGGATCCCAGTACCTGAGCAGCACTCACTAGCATTTACTGTTTCTGTAGCTGCTGTTACTTGCACTTTTCTGACCTTTCCCTGGGTTGTGAGAGGCCCACACTGCTGCTAATGTGGAGCTGCCTCGGAGAAGAGCCTGTGCCATATCTGGGATGGACGGTGAGGGGCCAGGATGACATGGGGGGAGGCTCAAGGGCCCAGAGCAGCCCCCATTGCCCCTGCCCGGTCTCTGGCTGTGGAAGGCACTGCCGCCCCTGGCCGGCAGGCTCTTGGCTGGCCAGCACCTCAGCCTGCCAAGGACACCGGTGACCCCACCCCCGGTCAGATGGGTGCTCGGTCGCTTGCGCTCTCCAGCCCCTCCCGGCCAAGAACAACAGGTGTGTGTGCTCAGTAATTCGAGCCTACCTTCTGAGGGCCTGAGAAATTGAGAGAGGACAGACAACTCTTTCTTCAGACAACCACAAGGCCAATAAACAAGTTTTCAGGGAGACCACGGCCAGCTCAAAATCCTGCAGGCCGGGTGTCAGTTTGGGGTTGTCCTGGGCCTTCACTTTTCATAACAACAACAGCGGTCACAGCAGCACCAATTGCTGAACACCCAGTGGGTGCCCGGCACTGCCTTCTGTTCTTTCTGTGCTCCTTCCCATTCCTGCCTCCCTACAGCCCTGTGAGCGGAGGATGGATAAGAGCAGAGACACCAGGGTCAGACAGACCAGGGCTTGAACCCCGGCTCTGCCACAGGCTGATTGTCTGACCTTAGGCAAGTGAGCTAACCTCTTAGAGACTCAGTTTTCTCGTCTGTAAAATATGGACGACAATACCTACTTCACAGGGTTTTGGGGAATTAGATGAGGTAATGTAGGGAACATTGGTGATCCAGAGCCTGGCACGGAGTAAACTGTCAATATACGGCAGCCAAATATATTGTCATAGCCGTGTCCCCACGTTAAGCGTGAGGACACTGAAGCCCATTCAGCGGGAACCTGAAGCTGTCTGAGGGGCTCACGCTCTTATCCACTGTGTACGTGACAGCATCTCCTGACTGTTTCCCCAAGCCTTCCTGACTCTGCTGCTGGACGGACTAGAGGGAAGTAAATCCCTGGGCTCGGAGTTCCAGCCAGAAGGAGGCGGAAAACACCAGCCAAGTCAGAGGGTGGCATCATCTATGGCTTCTTATTGCCCAAGCTCTTCTGCCCCCCAAACCAGAACATTCTTCAGAAAGGGCTGAAGATGGGCACCCAGATGTGGGGATCCCAAGTTCTCTTTTTGCCAACACAGACTCTGATCAATACACAGAGAGCCACAGAACTCATGTGTATGCACAGACTCTGGGACGGGGGGCAAAGGACAAAAGCAGATAAAAATCCTCACACAAGGGGTGCGATGGCATCCCCAGAGAGGGCCCTCAGTGTGTGTGTGTGTGTGTGTACTCACACGGATGCTGTGGGTCAAACACGGCCTACCCAAAGCTCTGTAAGGGGTCCCAGCGACCACAGTTCCCTAAGCAAAGTCTTAATTATTCCAATCATTGCTTCATCTCAACATAGGTTACATTGGAATAAACGCATTTAGAAATAAGATGTTTGGTGTGAAGTTATACATTTTCTCCATACAAATGATTTTATACATGATGTTTAGGTTACAAATTCAAACCCATAAAGGTCTGTTTAAACTGTAACATGTCAGCAATACTATGACTTTCAATGAAAAAACATTTATGTTAGAACACATTCAACATGTACATCCCAATTAAACACAATATAAGGTCTATCGAGCATCCAATCCTTGTACCAGCCTCCACTCAAGTCACGTGACCCCAAGGCCCCTGGACCAGCCCTAGCTCCAGTGAGGGTCCTGATTAGTGGGCCAGCATGAGAAATACATCTCCTACCAGTGTTGTGTTCAGGAATCCAATCAGCACCTAACATCGCTCTGGTGACCGCCATTGGTCCCGGGAGGGATGTGAGACCTCAGTTGGTCTGGTTGGACGGAATGAACATTCTTTCATCCTGTGGGTGGAAGACAGGTTTCCTTGCTCCAGAGCACGTTGTCCTGGTTGCTGCTGGCAGCCACCTTGCCAGCACAGGTGAGGCTGCTGAGGACACAGGTGCGCCAGACAAGCACAGACCAGAGATCATGGGAAACCAAGCCTGGGCCTCACTGCGCAGCCCACAGCGGCCCTGCCTCTGGATGTCCTGTTCTGCAGGATGGTGAATTCCTTTGTTGAATTAGAGGGAGTTTTCTATCATTTGCAGCAGGAAAGCATCCTTGTGCTGGCAGGAGGTATGTCTAGAGATGAATGGAAAGGGAGGGACTCTCTCGAGATAATGAGACAAAAATGGAAAAAGAGAGTGGAAGAAGGTCAGGGATTAATGAAGGAGTCTGTGCTTAAGCAATACAGACATTTCCCCACATGGAACTATTGACCAGAGAGTCACGGGAAAAGATGAGGCCCAACCCCGAGGGAGAGGAAGGCTCAAGTGGAGAGAGGTTTCTCTGTAGCTGGAACCATACAATCGGCCAGAACAGCGTAGTCCCCCATTATTCAGGGAAGAAGAAGAGTGGAGCAGGGAAGCGACAGTGAGCTCACATGGGAGGGGACATTGAGGGGACATACAATCAGCTGCCTGTGGTCACAAGCCAGCTTGTGAGCTCCTGTTCCCAGGATGTGGCACACTTCTGGGGTCTCTGAGCAACTTTGAAGCTAAAGCCTTTGTAGACAGCTTGTGTCATCTGCCAGGGGCTTCCTTACAGCCCCTGATATGCATGAAAGAGCTCTTTTTACTTTCCTCTCAATCCAAAAGAAGATGTTCTTCACTCTTTTCAAGGCCTCAGTTAACATTACATTTCCTTCCAAGGTAAAAGCCAAACGAGAATGAAAAATATCTTAGAGCATTTTGCTCTCATGAACCTCGTTATGCACATCTGTAGTTTTGCCTCCTTGCATCCATTTCTCCTGGCTCTGTTAACAGCACTCCATTGGGCCCTGAGACGACACAGTTTGCAGTGGATTTGACCCCACCCCAGATCCAAGGGTGAGTGTGTGGCTCCAGTCTAGCCAAGGAGAGCACTGCATCTCCCTGCTGACAGCAATCCAGGTGTGGGCAGGCGACCCCACCCAGGCAAGCTAAGCGAATGAGATGAGTAGTGGTGGGAAGTGGCGAACAGGGTTCTTTATCAGCTAAGCCTGTAAAGATGTAAGCCATCGTGAAGGTGCTGGGACCATTTTAGTGGCTTGTGAGAAGAACCTTCCTAAAAATGAGGCAAACATGGGAAGAGGAAATCACAGTGAGAGAGAGATCGAGTCCCAATTTCATCATTTGAGCCCCATGTCTAAGCCAGCGTCCTGGACTGCTCACTCACATGAGCAAATGATATACTCTCTATTTTTGCTTAATCATTCAAGTTGGTTTTTCACTTGTCCTTGATGAAGTTTGGATTGATAACAAACCTCAACCTTAAAAAAGAATGATTTTCCTTCTCTCTTATTATTTAATTCTTGGTCTTATACAAGAGACCTAGGTTATTCCTCATGTACATCAAATTCTTGCCGTCTGACCTTCAACAAGGCATAGCCATGTGTCCTCATCAGTAAAATGAGGGCATTGGACCCGATCTCCCAGCTCCTTTCCAGCTCTGAAATTGTATCCTTCTATGAATAGTCTCTTAGCAACCTCCACACTCGGAATTAGATATAAAACTATTTTCTTCAAGATCGTAGATTCAAAATATTAAAATAAAACTTTAAAAAGTTTAATCAAATGTCGGATGATGAAAACCACAGAAGGCCTGTTTGCTTGAGCAAAGCATTGAAGCACAATCATGGTGCAGATACATCATCTGCTGCTTCTGGTGCCTGGAAACTTCCATTCCCCCTGTCCCCTTCTGATGAGTAATGCCAGGGTGTAGTTGTAGCCAGTCTATCTCATCAGCCTTTTAATCCACAAACCCTTTCACAGGTAGGGGAGCCATAACTGTTTAACAATCTCCAGAAAGGTTTAAAAACAGAACTGTAGTGGCTTTGTCCATAGAATCTAGGGTCTTTTTAGTGATTCTCTGTCACCCCAGATGCCAAGTTGGACACTTGCCCACAAGGTCCCATCGCTTCTCCCACTCCTGCCTCCTTGAACGTCCTAGGTGCATCACTTACTCTCTGTGCCTCAGTTTCCTCATCTGTAAGATAGGAATAATAATAGTCCCTTCCTGCAAGTGTTGTTGTGAGTACTGAAGGAGTGAGGTCCTCAGAACATGTGGTAAGCACGGTTAGCTCTCATCTTTATCACCGTCACTCTGGATGGATCCACAATGCCGGATGGAGGGTTGCTTGGATGGGTGGATGAACAAACAGGTTAAAGCATGAAGTACTCAAATATATTTCACATCCTGTAGGTTGTCAGTAAATACTTATCAGCGATGGTGCTCTAGAGATGTCAAAGTAGCCATTCAGAAGGGGCAAATCTCACAGCCTGCCCTTCCTGCTCACCCACCACCCCCACCCCCCACCCACCACCGAGTCCTCGACAAATCTCTGCCTTTTCGGAGCTTTTGCTGTTGGCTCACAGAGCCCGGGATGTCTAGTTAACGATGATTTGCAACTCTCAGTGTAAATTTGCTCTTCTTGGGATCTAATATGAACTGCTCCCAATACCATTGCAGACTCATTTCTCAATTATGTCAGTTTTAGCTAAAAGATATCCAGAGTGACCAGCTGACCCCAGAATTCAGTTCCCTGGGGCACTCAGAAGTAACAGGATTTGGGAACCAATTCTCCTAACCTGCCCTTAAGTGAAACCAATTGATGACTCAGAAAGACAACTTATTGAGTGTAATAAGAGATAGATTAGACCGGAGCCCTAGTCCCTGCCTGGCTCAGAGAACTCCCTCCCAGAAGACTCACCCTCCAAGCACCCTACAGGCTGGGCTGCTCTCTGGTTGCAGAACTAGAACCAAGGGGGCGAGTAGATCAGGAGGCATAAACTCTCCAAATGGCTTTCAGAGTAAAATGAGAGCAGCAGAGGGGTCCGGCAGGGCTGGGTTGCTACTCTAGCAAGATTTATTTGTTATCTGGGTGACTCTGAACAAATTTCTAACTTCTCTGAGCCTTGGTTTCTCCAAATGTAAAATGCAACCACAATACTCACCCATGGAGTAGCTTCAGCCATGGACTGCCTGAAACTGTGCATGTAGAATGCCTGCCACATCAACCAATGGGACACCTCCAGTGTACCTCCTCTTGGGAAATATTTCTGTGCCAGGAGCCAGTACCAGCCCTGGATCCACTCTCTCCCTCACAGTGATGGCTAAACCTCAAACAGTTTTCACGCTGATCCCCTTTTCCCGGATTCCATCTCCTGCCGTAACTTCACGGCAGTCTTCCCTCTGAAAAACACTCGAGTAGGTTCTAGTTCAACATTTCACCATTTTTCACCCCAAATTAGGGCTTCTTAACATTCTAAGGGTCAGGCATATTTGAGAATCTAATGAAAGCTATGGCCCCCATCCCCGTAGAAATGATCACACATTTGCATGCAATTTCCACAGGCTCGCAGACTCCATGAAGCCTTTCTGTGGGCCTTCCAGGGTCACACGTACCCCAAGACTGAGATCTCCTGCCCTAATTGACCTTCACCAGCTTCTGGCCTTCTCATCCGTGCTTGGCCTGTGCTCCCGCTGACCACATGTCCACAAGTCATCCCCTAAGGTGCAGGGTAACATCCCTTGCTTCACAGTGCACAAAGTGCCACAGAACAAAGTGACGTATTCTCACTCCGACAGCCACAGAAGGCTAATCCACCCCTCCTCAGCTCCCTTTTCGTGGCCTCAAAAGACATGCTTTCCCAGCTCTCTCTTCCAAATTGGAATGTCCCTCCCTTACAGGACCTGGGCCTGCAGAGGGTCCGCCTCTCCACCCCTCCTCCATGGCTCTCACCATCTTTGAACCTCGTCCCACTGTGAGGCCCGGCCCTGCGTGTTCCCAGGCTCCTGTCCCAAGTGCCACCTGTCCTGTGGCTTCACTAACAAGTGCTGCTGTCCTGCAAAGCTCCTCCAGGCTCTGTCACCAAGGCAGGACGGAAGAATTAAGCTACCGGAGTTGAAAGATATCAGGCTTCAGAAGCGAGCTCTAAACAGACTTGAAGAGCAGAAAGTTGCAAAGGCACTCGCTGAAGTCCTTGTAAAAGTCTCGCCACCTCTCTGTGAACTGGCAGTTCCAGCCTCTCTTAGATCTCTTTGAGCAATCTCCTCATCGAGCCACCAGCTCCCGTCCTGCAAAGGAACCAAAGAGTCTTTTGTATTTAAGCCTTTCAGTAGAAAGGGACTGGTGGGCAGGTGTGGACCCTCTCAACCTGAAACAGGAATATCTCCTAGCATCACTGAGCCAGAAATTTCCCACTCTCTCCCATCAGTGAATGAAGGCATTTTTGAGTTGGAAGGGAACTTAGTCAAATGTCTCAATGTGCTCATCTCACACATGAGGAAACCCAGGCTAGGTAAAGTCTATACGTTTTCCCAGACACCTCAGGGAGTGAGGGGCCAAGCTGGACTTGTGCATGGTTGTCCAGAATTCTTGCCTCATCAGTATGCTGTCCAGTGCACAGCCTCCTCAAAGGATGACTTAACAAGCATTACAGAGCCCGTACCTCAACAGCCAGTGTTCTGGGAAATTTAGTGTTGACGAGACTAGGCCTATTAAAAACTAAACATAAACAAGTGGTCACAGGATTAAACAGAATTTTAAAATATATGTATGTATTAGTCTGCTCGGGCTACCATAACAAAATACAACAGACTGGGGGCTTAAACAATAGAAATTAATTTTCTCACTGTTCTAGCGGCTGGAAGTCTGAGATCAAGGTGTCGGCAGGGTTGGTTCCTCCTGAGGCCTCTCTCCTTGGCTCACAGATGGCCACTTTTCTCCTGTGTCCTCACAGCTGTGGCCTTTCATCTGTATGTGCACCCCGTGGTGTCTCTTCCTCTTCATGTAAGAACACCAGTCCCATTGGATTAGGGCCCACCATAATGGCCTTATAGTATCTTAACTACCTCTTTAAAGACCCTACCTCCAAATACAGTCACATTCTGAGGTGTTAGAGGTTGGGACTTCAATATCTGCTGATCAGCACTCACAACCCATGAGGGCTTCCCACTATGTTCTTATTTTACCAAGGTAGTTACATTTTTTCTCTTAAGAATGTACATATTGTTATGGGCTGAATCATGTCCCCCAAATTCATATATTGAAGTCCTAATCCCCTGGGGACAGGCCCCTGGACTGTGCTGAGACACTTAGTGCAGGGCTTACTCTATCACCCGCCAGGTGAATGATGTTTTCCTGTGGGCTGGCTTGTGACCAGATAGTGTTTAGAAGCTTCCATCAAGCAAGGACCCAGTGCAAGCTTAGAGCCAGCAAATCTGGCTCCTAATGAGCTGCAGGGCCTCGGGCAAGTTACTCAGTGTTGCTGACATTCAGTTGTCCCTTCAGTAAAATGGGGCTAACCTGGCCTGAACACGGCACAGGAGAGCCGGGATGATCAAATAAGATAAAGCAAATAAGTGGCAGAATTATGTGAGCTGTAATTATAGCAAATAAGTGAAAGCTATTAAAACTCATATTTCTGGGCCGGCCCTGTGGCTTGGTGGTTGAGTGCGCGCGCTGCAATGCTGGTGGCCCGGGTTCGGATCCCGGGTGCGCATCGAGGCACCGCTTCTCCGTCCATCCTGAGGCCGAGTCCCACATACAGCAACTAGAAGGATGTGCGGCTGTGGCATACGGCTATCTACTGGGGCTATGGGGGGAAAAAATAAAATAAATAAAATCTTTAAAAAAAAAAAAAAAACTCATATTTCTTTTTCCTTTTGAGTAAACTGTCACATCCCCCACAAAAAGGTGACATTCCCAAAGGCATGGCTATCAATGGTGGTGATTCTTAATGGCCCATGTCTGATGGGCCCATATGTCACCAGCTCTCTTTGGGAGGCTACAAGGCAACTCGTGCTGAGACCTGATGACTCTGGGTCACTCAGCAGTAGTCACAGTGATTGCTGTGCTTTGCTCTGATGAATGGTGCATGTAAAGGGCTCATTTGCTGCTGGGCCAGGGAGCTCCGGGTGGGCTGAGCAGGCTCATGCAGAGGTAGAGGTGGGGCCTGAGCTGGATCCTGAGCAGTGTGGTGGAGGCAGCCGGGCATTGGCATTCCAAATGGAGGGGATGCAGGGCAGAAGTCAGCGATGGGCGTGGGTAGAGCTGTGGAAGCAGCACTGTGTGGTGGGTACAGCCCAGCCCCTTGAACGGGGCTGGAATCCAGCTGCTCTACCTTGGGCAAGTTACTTAGCATCATTGTGCCTCAGTAGCCTCATCTGTAAAATGAGGATAACTGTGGCGCCCACTTCATAAGGTTGCGGTGGGTTTAAATGACTTAGTATATGAAGAGATCTTGGAGTGGTGCCTGGCACATAGTGAGTGTCCAAGGGGTACTAGCTGTTATGGATCACTCTGTTCTTTCATTAAACATTGATTGAGCAGCTGGTATGTGTCAGGCACTATGCTAGGTCACAGGAACACATAGCCTTGCCCTCCAGAAGCACACAGCATGCATAGATGTGAAAAACGTTTCACAATGTTATAAGTAGTCTCATGGAGAAAAGCCCAACAAGTTGTGGAAACCAGGAGGAGCATGTGACCTGGCCCGGTGGGGGTTGAGAGAGGACAGATATGGGATGGGGTGTCCAGAAAAGCATCCCCAAGAAGGTGTCACCTGGCCCAATCTAAAGAGTAGGAATGTGTTGGGAGGGGACAAGGCGGGGAGGGCACCACATGCAGAGAGACTTGGGGGTCCCTGTGTTGGACCAGTTCTGTGTTGAGGAGCGAAAGCATGAGCAGAGGTGACAAGAAACGTATCTGAGAGGCAGGCAGGAGCCAGTGCCTGGTGGCCCAGGTGGCTTGTCAAGGACTTGAACTTGATCCCGTGTGGGTCTGAGCAGGGAATGGCACCCTCAGGTTTGTGTTTTAAACCTGAATGCAGCAAGAGGTAGAACTGGAGGGGAGAACACCAGAGGCACAGCGACCTGTGAGCCGACTGGCCTGGGGGTGATAGTGAGGGGATGCACAGAGAGCAAGGACGCCAGGAACACTTAGGAGGGGGCATGGCACGATGTGACTAGGTGACTACACCAAGAGAAGGAGAGGGAGGAGGCAACATTGCCAGCATGAATGACTATGTCCATGGGGGTGCTTCCAAAAGACAAGGGGGACAGAGGAGGACAAGTCTGAAGTGCAGGCAGGGGGTCCAGTTGTGAGGAGCCAAGCTGTGAGTCCTGAGCATGGAGGCTGCAGCCCAAGGAGAGGTTGCAGAGGACCAGAGCAGAGGCCCAGCCCAGAGTCAGGGGAGCCACAAGTGTCCAGGGATGAGCAGAAAAAACAGGGACCACCAGTAAGCCGAGGAGAGAGGTCGGAGGGCCACCCAGAGAGCTCAGAGCCCTCCTAAACAGAGGGAGTGAGGACCAGGACCATGATGGCCAGGACGTGCCCATGGATTGGCCACAGGAGGGCAGTAGAGTGCCCATGGAGTGTGGGACGGGGACCCTGAGGCAAAGGGTTAAGAGGGAAAAGGATGGCAAGGAAACAGAATACCAAGTGTAAGCCACTCTTTGGGAGATTGGCGTGAAATGAGAAAGAGAAAAAGTTGTAAAGTGGAGTTGGGGGGAGATTTACTTTTTATATTGAAGAAGCATGAACCAGGAGCCAATAGAGGCAGAGGTGGAGAAACGGGAAGAAAAAGGACTGCCCGAGGGGCCCGGCCCCCAGGAGGTCAGAGGGCGTGTGTGCCAGCCTGGGCTCCTTTGGGGGTAAGTGACAGAAAACCTGATCCACCCCGACCTAAATAAGAAGCGGAGAATGTGTTGGCTCACCTCGCTGAAACATTCCAGGGTAGTCTACTTCCGACACAACCGGATATAGGGGCTCAGGCCACAAGGCAGGATCCAGTTTCTCTCCCTCCATCTCCCGATACTGAGTCCTTTCTCTCCACCCCATTCTCAGACAGACTCACCTTCTTTTATTCTACTTTTTAAAAATTTAGATATAATTCACACATCATAAAATTCACCCTTTTAAAGTGTACAATTACACTTCACAGTTATTTAGCTATATTCACAAGGTTGTGCAACTATCACCACTATCTAATTCCAGAACATTTCCATCACCCTCTACCAAAAACCTGTACCCATTAGCAGTCACTCCCCATTTCCCCCTATCCCAGCCCCTGGCAACCACTAATCTGTTCCCTTTCTCTATGTATTTGCCCCTGCTGGTCATTGCACATAAATGAAACCATAAAATATGTGGACTTTGTGTCCAGCTTCTTTCACTTATCATAACTTTTTCACCCATGTTGTAACATGTATAAGTACTCCATTCCTTTTTTTTGTGTGTGAGGAAGATCAGCCCTGAGCTAACATGCACACCAATCCTCCTCTTTTTGCTGAGGAAGACTGTCCCTGGGCTAACATCTGTGCCCATCTTCCTCCATTTTATACGGGACACCGCCACAACATGGCCTGACAAGCGGTACCTCGGTGCACGCATGGGATCCGAACCCAGGCCGCCAGCAGCGGATGTGCACTTAACCCCTACACCACAGGGCCGGCCTCTCCATTCCTTTTTATGCCTAAATAATATTCCATTGTACGGATATACCACAGCTTCTTTATCCATCCATCAGTTGATGGACATTTGAGTTGTTCTCTCTTTTTGCCTATTATGAATAGTGCTGCTATGAACGTCTGTGTATAAGGTTTTGTGTCTACATATGTTTGCAATTCTCTTGCGTATATACCTAGGAATAGAATTGCCGAGTCATATGGTAACTCTATGTGTAACTTTTTGAGGCACTCACAAACTGTTTTCTAAAGTGGCTGCACCATTTTAAATTCCCATAAGCAATACTTGAGGGTTCCAATTTCTCCACATCCTCATCAACACTTATTATTATCTATCTTTTTTATTATAGTCAGCCTAGTGGGTGTAAAGTGGTATCGCATTGTGGTTTTGATTTGCATTTCCCTAATGACAAATGATGCTGATCTTTTCATATGCTTATTGATCATTGTGTATCTTCTTTGGAGAAATGTATATCCAAATCCTTTGCACATTACTTAATTGGGTTGTCTTAGATATAAGTTCCTTATGAGATATATGATTTGAAAATATTTTCTCCCATTCTGTGAGTTGTCTTTTCACTTTCTTGATAGTGTCCTTGGCAACACAAACATTTTTTTTTTTAATTTTATTTATTTATTTTTTCCCCCAAAGCCCCAGCAGATAGTTGTATGTCATTGCTACACATCCTTCTAGTTGCTGCATGTGGGACGCGGCCTTAGCATGGCCGGAGAAGCGGTGCGTCGGTGAGCGCCCGGGATCTGAACCCGGGCTGCCCACAGCGGAGCGCGCGCACTTAACCGCTAAGCCACGGGGCCGGCCCCAAACATTTTTAATTTTGAGGAAATCCAATTTATCTATTTTTCTTTGATTGCTTCTGCTTCAGCTGTCATATCTAAGAAACTAAGACTCTAAGAGAAGGCAAAGTCATAAAGATTTACACCTATGTTTTCTTCTAAGAGTTTTACAGTTTTAGCTCTCACATTTAGATCTATGACACATTTTGAGTTAATTTTCATTTATGGTGTGAGGTGAGGGTCCAACTTCATTCTTTCGCATGTAGATATCCAGTCGTCCCAGCTCAATTTGTTGAAAAGACTATTCTTTCTCCATTTAATTATCTTGACACTCTTATCACAAAACAATTGACCATAGATGTATGGATTTATTTCTGGACTCTCAATTCTATTCCATTGATGTATATGTCTATTCTTATGCCAGATTATACAGTATTCCTAAGTACAGCTTTGTAGTAAGTTTTGAAATTGGAAAGTATGAGCTCTCTAGCTTTCTATCTTTTCAAGATTGTTTTGGCTATTCTGAGTTGTATTTCCATTTGAATTTTAGACTCCGCCTGTCAATTTCTTCAAAAGAGGCAGGGAGAATTTCCATAAGGATTATCTTGAATCTATAAATCATTTTGGGAAGTATTGCCACTTTAATATTAAATCTTCCAATCTATGAAGGCAGGATGTCTTTCTATTTATTTAGGGCTTCTTTAATTTCTTTCAATGATGTTTTATAGTCTTCAATGTCAAGTCTTGCGCTTATTTAAGTTAAATTCATAAGTATTTTATTCATTTTTATGCTGTTGTGAGTGGAATATCTTCTTGATTTTATTTTGAAATGTTCACTGTTTGTGTATAGAAATACAATTGATTTTCTTATTTTGATCTTGTAACCTGCTACCTTGCTAAACTCATTTGTTAGCGCTAGTAGTTTTTTGGTGTAGGATTCTACAGGATTTCTAATATGTAGAAATTCTGTAGGATTTTCCATATGCAAGATCATGTCATCTGCAAATAGAGATAGTTTTACTTCTTCCTATCCAACCAGGATGCCTTTTATTCTTTTTTGTCCAATTTTCCTGGAGTGAACCTCCAGGACAATGTGAAATAGAAGTGGCTGTGGCAGATATCCTTGTCTTATTCCTTATCTTAGGGGGAAAGCATTCAGTATTTTACCATTCAGTTGATGCTCACTGTGGGGGTTTTGTAGGTGTCCTTCATCAGGTTGAGGAAGTTCCCTTATATTCCTAGCTTGTTGAGTATTTTTAACATGAAACTGCACTGAGTTCCATCAAAGTCTTTTTTGTATTTAAGATCATCATGTGACCTTTGTCTTTTCTTCTACTACTGTGATATATTACACTGGATGCTTTTCTTATGTGAACCAACCTTGCATTCCTGGGATAAATCCTACTTGGTCATGGTATATAATCCTTTTAATACGTTGCTGGATTTGGTTTGTTTGTATTTTGTTGAGTACGGACTTGCCTCTTGACACCACAAGATGACTGTCTGCAGCTTGAGGTTTGTGTCCTGTGGGAAAGAGAGAGCATCTCACCCCAATAGTTTAACAAAAGTCAGGGCCTGGCTCTCATTAACCCAAATTAGGTGATGATCTGACTGTGGAACAATCACTGTGGCCAAGGGGACGTGTTTTGCCAATTAGCCTGAGTCTGAGCACAGGATCAATCTCAGAAAAACCTGGGATCAGAATGAGGGAGAGTGGGCTCCCAAAAGGAGCTCTGGGCCTCTGGTTTACCATTATCAAAATGGTTATTAGATGATAGGCAGTGTTATGGGCTGAACTGTGTCCCCCTCAAATTCATATGTTAAAGACCTTACCTCCAGCATCTAAGAATGTGACTGTATTTGGACGTAAGGCCTTTAAAGAGGTGGTTAAGTTAAAATGAGGCAATAGGGTAGGCCCTAATCCAATCTGACTGGTGTCTTTACGAGAAGAGGAAATTGGACACACAGGGAGACACCAGGGATGTGGGTGCATAGAGGAAAGGCTATGTGAGGACACAGCAAGAAGGTGGCCATCTGCAAGCCAAGGATAGATGTCTCAGAGCAAATCAACCATGAGAAAATAAATTCTGTTGTTTAAGCCATCTAGTCTGTGGTACTTCATTATAGCAGCTCGAGCAAAACAATACAGGCAGCAAAAGTAATAGATGCCCACCACAAGATGGGATCAAGAACCTGGGTGGAGAGGTTAATCCATAACAGGGAGAAAGTGGTGTGCCTGTGGATAAGTCTGCGGGTGGTGGGCAGGTCAAGTAGGTGATGAGGTCATCTACTAGGAGGTGGGCAGAAAAGAGATTAAATAGATGGCTTAGAAGAAGAGGGATGTTATTTTCAAGTCATAAATTTTACTAGATCTAAGCCAGCAAACATTTTCTTGTTAGATGTCATCAGACTTGAATGTAGAATTAACAATGGTCACGATAACATTAACATTTAACAATAACTGTTAACGTTTGCGGATTGCTTACTAAGTGCCAGGGTCTGTACTAAGCATTTTATAGGTGAAATCTCATTTATTCCTCAGACTAACCCATTTAGGCAGATGCTGCTATTATTACTTATTTTTCAAAGCAAGAAAACTCAGAGAGGTGACACAGTGGCAGTGACTGGGTGATAATACAGATTCAATCTGACTCCAGTGCCCGGTGATTTCATTAGTGCACCCCCTTTTTTAGACAGAAGGGGTTTTGTGGTCCCTAAAGAGGCAAGAACATCACTTTCAAATGTTGTTAAAACACCCACCCTACACACTCAAGTACTGCTCGACTTGATAGCCTGTCTGTCACTGGAGGCTCCCAAGGGACACCTCTGGCCAGCCCAGGTCATAATGTTCACTGTGCATGACTCCACGCTCCCCACCTATCCACACACAGCCTCCCTCAGCAACCAGTGCCCCGTTTCACAGATGAAGAAACAATGGCTCAGAGAGATGGGGACGTCCCCACCACTTGTGATATCCACACAAGTCTTGAGAGCCAGGGTGAGAGCCAGGGCAAGGGCTCAAATCCTTTATCTGATTTCTAGGGCAGCCAGGATAACCCCCCAAACCCCCTGTGCATGAAGAGTTTATTCCCAGTAGACATTCGTGCAACCTCTGTTTAGACACTTCCACAAATGCAGGACTCCAGGTTTTCCCTTTCCTTTTCACATCTATTATTTTCATCATGAAATATTTCAAACACACAGAAAAGTACAGTTGATAATATAAGAAATATCCACGTGCCCACCACTGGGAGTGAACAAAGGTTATCATTTTTTCTGCATTTGCTTCAGATCTTTATTTTATTTTATTTTATTTTATTCTATTCTATTTTATTTTATTTTATTTATTTATTGTGAGGAAGATTAGCCCTGAGCTAACATCTGTGCCTATCTTCCCCTACTTTATATGGGACGCTGCCACAGCACGGCTTGACAAGCTGTGCGTCGGTGCACACCTGGCGCGCCCGGGATCCGAACCGGCGAACCCCGGGCCGCCGCAGCGGAGCACACACACTTAACCGCTTGTACCACCAGGCCGGCCCCCAGATGTTTTTTTTTAAAGAAAGTAAACTATTATAGATGTATTGATGATCTTCATGAATCCCTTTCCAATTCCCTCTCTGCACAGAGGAATCACTATCTTCAAGTAGTAGCACATTCTCTTCATTTTTTAAACTTTTGCCACACATGTATGTACCTGAATACAATGCATAATATTGTTTTTCATGTTTTAAAACTGTATCTGTGACATCATACTCAAATGTCCTTCTCACCCTAGTTCTCATTCAGGTTTGTGTTGTAAATGTTTATCCACACAAGTTCCATGTGGATCTCGTTCACCCGTGGTAACGGCCGTATAGAATTCCAGTGTAGAGGATACCATGACGGTACAACTATCCCTACCATGGACGCTTGCTAGTTTGTAAGTTTTACAAACTCTGCTGTAATAAACAGGCTTGCACATGATCTGAGCTGGGTCATGGGGCATGCACATTTCAACTTTATTAGATGTTGCCCAATTGCTCCCTAAATTTATTATAACAGTTTATACTCCCACCAGTCAGATGAGCGGTCCATTTCCCCACCGCAGAGCATGGCGTTGCAGACTTCACTACTCTCTCACGTGGAAGGTGGAAGCTCACTGCTGTTCTCAGCAGCACCATCTCTTTTCCATGGCTGACTCTTTAGGGAACTTCCTTACGATGATGAAACTCTGCCTCATTTTCCACATTGATCCTCACTCTGTTCTCTTCGCACTGTAGGCTCAAATTGTGGCCATCTAAGCTCCTCCAGAGAATCTCCCCAACTACTCCTGCCAAACCAGAAACCCCATGTTAGCAACCGATTTTTACCCAAATTTAAATTTTGTATGCTGAGGGGCTGTGTGTGGTTTGGGGAGGAGTGTGTTCATATTGCAGGCAAACAACTTGCAAAACTATCTGTGAAAATAGCTCAGAGAGACTCAAAACTCATATTTGATTTGGATTATCTAGTTGGTAATAACCTTTCCTTATGCTCAGAAATTATTTGCCCGTCCCCAAATTCCATCTTTTTAACATGCACTGACTCTTAAGATCTTCGATCCAATTACCCAGGAATTTTAGTCCTCCAGACACTAGGGAACAATGACTAAAGAGCTTTATCATGACCGAAATCACCATCAGCCTCATCAATAAGTAACAGGAACTGGAGTCACAGTCGGCCTGGGGCAGCATTGGTGTTACGCAAAATATTTAAGGATCCACAGCACACAGGAGCTGATCAATGAGATCAGATAGCAGCTGTCAACAGTCTGGTGCAGCCACACCGTGCAAACCAGCTCAAGAGCAAGCTGGGGCCCAGAGCCCCCGGTCATTACCATGCTACCAGACCCTTGCATTATGTGGGCCAGAGATCCCAGGCTGGAAGAGTGGGTAGAAGGGAAAGCCAGGACATCACCCCAACACAGTGTCTGAGCAGAACTCCAAGAACTGGCTCACAAAAGGGAGAGAAAGGGCTACTGCTCCGCATCCATGCTCTGTGCTCCTCTGATTGCACCAGTCTGCCTCCCTTTCATTACCTGCTACTTGGAAGATTGAGGGTCTGAGATGTAGGACAAAGTTTTTGGTGGTGAGGGTGAGAGTGAAGTTGGTGGAGGTGGTGGACATAGTGATGGTGGTGGATGGGGTGGTGGACATAGTGATGGTGCTGGATGGGGTGGTGGAGGTAGAGGGGGAGGTGGAGGTGGTGGAGGTAGAGGGGAGAGGGAGGTGGAGGTGGGGAGGTGGTGGACATAGTGATGGTGCTGGATGGGGTGGTGGAGGTAGAGGGAGGGGAGGTGGTGGAGGTAGAGGGGAGAGGGAGGTGGGGGAGGTGGGGGAGGTGGGGAGGGGAGGTGGGGCAGGTGGGGAGGTAGAGGGGAGGGAGAGGTGGGGAGGTGGTGAAGGGAGTGGTGGTGAAGGTGGAGATGGTGATGGGAGTGAAAGTGCTGGAGGCGGTAGAGGTAGAGAAGTGGAGGTGGTGATGGTGGTGATGATGGTGGAGGTAGAAATGGAAGTGGAGATTTGGTCTCTTGACAGAAATATGGCAATAGGATGTGCTTTATTAAGAAGGAACTAGTCCAGGGGAAAAGTATAGAATGCATTCACCTGCGTGGAAATCTACAAGATGTGAGTGGCATTCTACCTGAAGAGCCGTTGAGTTCAGGTAAAAGAAGAAACAGAAATTATTTTATCATGAGAGTGAACTGGACACCACTCAGACAGAAAGCAATTCAGCAGATGTGGAAAGCCCACGCTGTTAAAAGCAGCTCTGGGGTGTGTTCTTGGCTTGTTTTGATGGTCAAGAAGGCAATGAACTCATAATGCCAGCTCCTAGTTCTGTTCCCTGCTCTGGGCCGGTCCAGCTCCTGGGGGCCAAGGGCTCCCCGGCAGCTCCCCTCCTGGCTGCCTCACACCTGGGCATCCTTTCTCAATCCTCGACTTCATCGTCATGCGGAGATGGACAGCTGGGCAGACAGGGAGGCCCATGGTTGTGGGCTTCATGGCTTCCTCTGTCCCCTGACCGGGCCAGGGCGGCACAACAAGCAGCAGGTCAGAGTGCCCCAGCAGTTCGCAAAGTGCAGACTGAGATTTACACGCCTCTACAGGCCCCAAACTCCGCCTTCCAGGGCAGCTTCACAGTGCGGCCCCGGGCCCACTGCAGCCCCACGCTTCCGGGTCCTGGTACTTCCATCAGGAGGGTCTGGGCACAGGCCTGTGGTCTGATGCGGGCGGCTCCCTGCAAGTTCCTCCTCAGCAGCTGGAGCGTGAAGCATGCCGGCCACCACATCTGGAGCCAGGGAGCCCCCTCCCAGGATGTGTCGCTAGGCAGATATGTCTGTGAAGCAGACCCATGGGTGTTACACTGGGTTTTTCTTACTGTCAAGTTGTGAAATAATAAAATATATAAATATATAAACATATAATGTTTATCTATTTTATATAAACATATAATGTTTATCTATTTTATATAAACATATAATATTTATCTATTTTATATAAACATATAATATTTATCTATTTTATATAAACATATACTATTTATCTATTTTATATAAACATATATATTTTATATAAAAATATATAAATAAAATATATATTAGTCTGTGCCACCCAGTGCCTGCTAATATTTGGTCTTTGAACCTGGTTCCCAACACAGAGCTCCTAAACCCTTGTAATTTCCTGGGTGATAGGAGGGTAGGTGTTCTAATGAGGTGACTCTTGGTGGGCTCCTGGATGGGGGTTGATCACCAGAAAGACCGAGCCATGATTAGAAGCTTAGAACTTTCAGCCCCATCTAGCATCTGGCAGAATGAGGAGAGGAGCTGGAAAATGAATTAATAATCAATCACAGCTTTGTGATGAAGCCTCCGCAAAAATCCCACAAGCATGGGGTTTGGAGAGCTTCCCGGTTGGTGAAGACATCTAGGTGCCAGGAGGGTGGTGCACCCCAATTCCACAGAAATAGAAGCTTCAGTGCTCAGGACCCTTCAAGACCTCACCTTATGTTTCTCTTCATCTGGTCATTCATTTGTATCCTTTATCATATCCTTTGTAATAAATTGGCAATATGAAGTAACCTGTTTTCTGGGTTCTGTGAACCACTCTAACAAAGTATCAAACCCGAGGAGGTTCATGGGAACCTCCAATTTGCAGCCAAGTTGGACATAAGTTGTGGGTGACCTGGGGATCTACTACTTCGGATTGGTGTCTGAAGTGGCGGCAGTCTTGTGGGACCGAGTCCTTAACCTGCAGGGTCTACTCTACCTCCAGGCAGTTGGTGTCAGAATTGCTTGGCGTGTCGGAAGTGTTGCAGGTGTGGGAGTAGTGAGAGTGAAGAAACACAGCGAGCTGTTCCTAGACACGAGTCTACCTATTTCTAAATACAATGTGAACTTGACCATACTGATGTGTATTTCATTGTCTAATTTACTCCATATCATCTTACCCACCAGGACAGAGTGCCCTCCTGCACAGAGCCAGTCTAGGAGTCTCAGCAGATCCACCTGGCTCTCTGTCAGAGAGAGCTCAGAGGACAGCCCAGTCCCCAGAGCCTTCGCTTCACCTCCTCATGCTGCCAGCCATTTCTGCCTTCCAGGGGGTGAGGGCCAGGCTTGACACAGCCTCCCTCACACCCACCTCCCTCAGCTCCAACACCCAGGCAGGGTGTCCACAACTGCCCAGGAGGAGCCAGGTAACAACCCAGAAGTGCAGGCAAATTGATGCCTCATGGGGTGAACTTTCACCAGCGAGGGTAAGAGACAAGAAGGAGCGGATGGGTGAATTACTTGCCCTTTCAACCACACACACGTAACTGTTTCAAGGAAAGACATTCCATGAATTTTTTCTAGAAACAAGCTCTGCTTCTTGAGACTGTGGCCAGCTCAGTAACACACCCTCCGGAATTCACCTTCCCCTCAGACTGCCTAACTCTTGCCGCCCTGGGATCGCACCCCTGCCCTTCCTCTCAGAATGTGTTCACATGTGAATTTGCCTCAGGCTCTGTTTTCTAGAGTACCCAGAAAGATACCTAAAATCTTTTCCCTCACTTCCAGTGCTTTAGGAAAAAATTCAGTTAGAAGATTATTGCCTAGGTCTGGGCAGGAGATATGAAGGTTGAATTTGGGAGGAGACATTACAATAGAAAAAGAAGGTGGTGAATGAGAGGACTATTGTGGGGCTGGCACTGGCAGGCCTTGGACACTCATTAGATGGGGACTGGGGGCAAGGAACCAAGATAGCTGAGTTTGGGACCTCAGCCTGAGAGGCAATAGAGACATTAATAGAAATAGAGGAAAAGTTGGGAGTGAGCATGGGATTTAGGGAAGACAGACCTGGATTCTGGTCCAGGCTCTGCCATTTACTAGCCATGTGACCTGGGGCATGTTACTTGCCATCTCTGGGCCTCATTTGGAGTCAATGATGATCCCTACCCTGTTTAAAAGGATGAAGTGAAATAATATTCAGCAGAGCGTGGGCCATAGCAGGAGCTTGAGAAAGGAACATGTGGTGTTGTCATCGTTGCCTTGGCCCAGCCACTGGGTCTCCTCAACTGCACAGAGTGGCCAGGACTGAATCATGACCTCTAAGGCGCCTCCTAGTCTGCCTGTCCAGGGGTAGACAGAGGGTCTCCAGCTCTTCCTGGGGATCACTGGCTGATGAAACAGAAGATATAAAAGCCCGCAAGTCTATGGAGAAAGTGCCCTCAGAGCCCTCCCAGACCTGGCCCCTGCCCACCAGGCCCCCACACTGTGGGGAAAGGAGGGAGGGAAAGAGGGGAACAGACTCCTGGCTCCTCCTGGTGCAGCTTCTCTGACTGTGGTTAGTGTAACCCCACAATAGAATCTCTCGGGGACCCTGCTGGAAATGTAGATTCCTGGCCTCCCCTTGACCAACAAATCAGACTCTGAACTTGAATGTTTCCCCTAGTGATTCCACTGCCTACTAACATCTGAGAACCATGGTCAAGGTGCTGGACCCAGGGGACCAGGGTCAAGTGTGGCTTCTTCCCTCTGAATGTGCTGAGGCTGAAAACATCTTGGTTTATGAAGGTTCTCCTTCCACCAGGAGCCTGACCAGAAGTATCTTTGTCTGTCTACCCCTACTCCAACCCGCACTCCCTCTCTTTATCTCCCTCTACGAATCTCTTTGCCTCTCTCTGACTGCCTCTGTCTCTCCATCTGCATCTTCCCAGCTCTCTGATTCTGTTTTTCTCTAGTGTCTCCCTGTCTCTATCCTCCCTCTCTCCTCGGTGTCTGTATGTCTGTGTGTCTCTGTCTCTCTCTCTGTCCCTTGATTTCTCTCTTTGCTTCTCCGTTCCTGTGGTTCTCTCTCTCTGTCTCTATCTGTCCTTCTCTTCCTCCCCTTTTGTCTCTGTCTCTTTCTCTTTCTGTCTCTTTCTGTCCCTCTACTTCTTTCATTCTCTGTCTCTTTTTCTCTGACTGTCTTTCCTCTCTATAGATCTCTTTCTGCCTTTCTGTGGCTCTTTCTTCCTCTCTCTGTTCCTATGTCCCTGTGTCTCCCTCTGTCTCTGTCTCTGTCTCTCTCTGTCCCTATATCCTTCTGTCTCTCTGGTTCTCTGTCTCTTTCCGTCTCCTGTTTCTCTCTCTCTTTCTCTCCCTGTCTTCTCCCTCCCCGGAGGCCTCCAGGCTGGTGGCCCAGAACAGATGGTTGTCAGGCCCTGGCCAGAAGCCCATGTCATCACAGAGGCTCCTCCCTCAGTAGAGGCTTTTTAGTGACCACCTGGGGAGTGCAAACTGTTCTGCCACAAACAGGTCACTGTCACCACTGTAATCCAGGGCCTGGCCCAGCCCTGGGCCCAGCCTGTCTTAAGTAACCCTGTAAGAGGCCACACTCCCTGCTTTGCTTGCGCAATAGCCACTCTGGGGGCCTGAGGCCTGGCCTCAAGGGAACTTGGTGGGGGGAAGCCTGGCACCCAGGAGGCTTTACCCAGGTCCAAGGGCAGCCCGGCAGTAGAGAGCCTCCATGGACACAGGCCAGCCCTCACCTCTCTCACTGAGAGGCACAGTCAAGGCCTCCACCCCGGCCCCTCCTCTACCAGAAGACAGAGGAGAAGAAACCAGGTTGGTGGGAGTGCCCTAACGCTCCTGCCCGATTGCTCCCAGACCTGCAGGGGTGCAGAAGTGCCCTGTGCACTGACCTGAGGCCGGCCCTGCCCACCTCAGTCTGTAGAGAGCGTCAGCATCTGGTGAGAAGCCCAGGCACCCCACACCCCTGTTGCCTGTCCTGTGCCCCCGCCATTCCCCTGCCTCTTACCTGGAGCAGACCCCAAGGCAACCTGAGGACAACTCTGCACTGGAGGGGAAAGGGACGCTCACCTACCGTGGGCCATGCAGGGGCAGCTGCTGGATTCAGAACAGCCGCGTCAGGCAAGGATAGACACACCCACTGTTCAGATGAGGAAACCAAGGCCCAGAGAAGGGACGTGAGTCCTCCAAGGTCCCACAGCGCCAGTGGGCACCCCAAAGTGGCCTCATTATACACACGCATGCATGTGCACACACACGCACATGCACACACACAGAATTGCCTTAAAGGAACACCTGTCATGTTCAGGAAGCAGGCTGCTCTAGGGAAATACGGCTGAATGGCACAGGCCCAGCAGCAGAGCTCGCACACAAACACACCGCAGCACACACGCCACCGCCCTGATGTTCCTGCGATCCACAGTGAGGGGCGTGTACGGCTGTTTCTGTCCTCATTCCTCCCGTCTAATGTACAGAGACACCCCGAGAATGAGGTAAGTAGCCGTGGTTACACGTCTGTGGTTGTGTCCCAGGTTCAGAGACAAGCCTGGCACTGCTCCTGAGCAGTCACTCGCATGTGCTGGCCATGTGCCGAGGCCACACTCTGTGTCACCGCATTTTGCCTTCTCCCCTGGATAGTGGGCGTGATTGCTGCTGGGTTACAGATGAGAAGACTTGTCTGGCAATGCTGGAACTTGAACTCCCTGGTTCCCAGGTGGGCTTTTAGAGTGAAAAGGGGCTCTGCCAGAACTGGGGAAGCGAAAGGGGAGACCAAGCCCAGGGGAGGCAGGAGAGGCTCTGCTAGACTGAACAGGCCAGTGGGTGTCCAGATGCCAGAGGAGACCAGAGCCGTCCCTGCTGTGGGTCCAGATCCTTCAGAGGGAAGGCATGAGTCCTGTGGTTTTGGAGCTTCCAGGAGGCCCCCTGCAGCGCAGCAGCCCAGAGGCAGCTGAGCCTGGGAGCTCTCCCGGCCCTGAGCCTCCCTGTCCCCAGCCCCCTCCCTCCCTCCCTCCCTCCTGGCAGGATGCAGGGAGAGAAGGCCCTGCTCATGTTTCCCCCCTCTCTTCCTGGCAGGGATTACATGGTGAGCAAGGAGGACAGCTGAGCTGGCAGGTGGGTGGCCTGGCCACGTGGAGGGAAAGCTGGGGAGGGAGGACGGCTGAGGTAACTCTCCTCACCGCTCTGGGGCCCTGTGTGCGGGGCTGGGCCACTGGACCCATCACCAATACCAGAGCACCTGCACTCTCATGCCCCCAAACTCTGCTCTCCAGGGTAGGCAAAGCCAAGCCAAAGAGGCTTCTCAACAGACAGAGAGATAGACTTCAGAGAATAGAAGACCCATAAGTCTGTAGGAAGCAGCAAGTGAACGAGAGCTACGCAATTCTGGAATGTCTAATTAACACTGCCACCCTCACCCAGCCCCCACCATTCCCCCCACCCCACAGTTCTGCAGCTGTTAGAAAGCATCTGTCTGGGAAACTGCAGGGCTGTTTCATCCCAACCAAGCCCTTCACCCCAAGTTGTCACCGGAGCCCTTGTTGCATGAGCCACCTACCTACCCATTTGGAAATACTCCAGCGTTGGGACAGTTTGCCAGTCAATGGTCCTCAGAGATTATCAGAACAGTCAGGGAATAGTTTGGTGGCATCACAGTGAGAACTGGATGTGGATCCAGAAAGTGCCAGGAAGAATGTGTCAGTTGAAAACTGCACATCCTGGGTACCAGGGGGGACCTGGCAGGCTCATAGGGCCCTGCCTGAAGCCGTGACAGATGGGAGGTGAAGCTGGGCTCTCCTCCCTGGGGCTCTCCTGGGTCTTCACAAGCCCCTCACCCCCAGGAGGAGATCTTGAACCAGAAAAGTATAGCAAAGCTGGACATTGAACTGGCTGTGTGGATGCCTGCAGATCTGGCCTGAGGCTGCTTGATGCATCCTAGCAGAGAGAGTCCAGAGCCAGGAATCTTCCAGGAGGAACCTGGATCTAGCGCAGCTACCAAAGGATGCTCCAATTCATGCCAGGATGACCTGGCATTAAATTCCAACAGCTGTGCGTGCCCCCACAACCTCCTTCTCACTATACACCATAGGAGTTGACAGACTTTGTGGTTTCTATCCACACACACCTTCAGGAAAGCAGTCCAGAAGTTAACTGTCAAATAGCATGCTTTTCAATTGTCCTGGGCCTGTTTGCTTCAAGCTCTCATTCTCATGCTCTGTGTTAGCAGCAATATTCAACCTAACCCTGCTCTTCATGTTTTATTCATGTTGGACAGGTGCCCTCTCTGAGCTGCATTCCTCATCTCTAAAATGCAGGTAACTACCTCGAAATGTTGTTGGGATGATTAAGTAAGACTAGCGAAAGCACCTAGCACGGGCTGCAGCATTGGGTACCCAATACTTATTTTTTTCCTGCTTCCCTCCCTCCCTTCCTCCTTTCTTCCTTTCTTTCTTTTTTCCTTTCTTTCTTCCTTCCCACCTTCCCACCTTCCTTCCTTCCTCCCTCCCTCCTTCCCTCCCTTCCTCTCTCTCTCTCTTCCTTCCTTCCTTCTTCTTTCTTTCCTTCCGTCCTTCCTTCGTTCCTTTCTTTCTTTCTATTGTATCTTCCCCAAAAGCAGAGTCTAAGCATCTTAGTTGACTCTCCTTCAGCTCCTCTCTTCTCCACCAGACATATTCTTTCTGTTGCTCCTCTCAAGACCCTCATCAATCTCACTGTTTCCTTCATAAGTAGATCTGCACACTGTTTTCTAGGTCGACTAGGAGAGAGAGAGACTCCTTTGTCTCTGAGTCCCCACAACACCAGACATAAGCCTAGAACACAGTGTCTGATTTCAGATGTAATGAGGGAATTGGTAATTGTATGGGGATGGGCGATGAATGAATGAATAAATGAATGAGTGGATGGATGGAATATGTTATATGGAAGGGATAAATGGATGGGGCTGGCAGATGGATTGAGGAGTGATGTCCAGTAAGAGATGGAGGGATGGGTGAACAAATGGGTAAGTGAGATGGATGGCTGAGAATGTAAATGGATGAGTGGATAGATGGATGGATAGAAAAGAGTATTGTGACAGGATGGATTGGTAGATGGATAAACAGATGGATAGAGGCACATGCCGTGGTTGGCTTTGGACGGGGACAGGAAGGTACAAGGAATTCACTTCCATGTTTTCATCCCAAATCAATGTTTTTACTCTGTCTCCCACTGCTCTCAAAACATAAAGATGTGGGGGGGGGGGGGGGGAGTGGTTGACAGCAGCAGGTGCCAGGTGCTGCCTTCATTGCAGCTTTGCCAAGCCCTTGTTTAGTGAGTCCATCACAATGCTCAGGGTCACAGAATTGGGGAAAGGGCTGAGAGCACGCTTGCCCTGCCTGGCCATCCCCCCAAGTCTCACTCTCGGAAGATGCTATATAGAAGAGAAACAGATTGTACTAGCAGAGCTTTGACTGTGCTCATGCTCAACATCAAAGGCCAGAAACCTGCCAATTTCACTCCCCAGTCTGCCTCTCCCACAGGGCAAGCTTGTGCGCTGGCCACACCGAGGTTCAACTGGGGGTCGCTTCTGTGTTGCCCTCACTAAGCCAAGAGCTCTTGAGAGCAGCAACTGTGTTGTCCTCACTGCCTCATTCTAGTGACAGAGTTTCTGACACAGAGTTGGCACAGAAAAAATGTCTGTGGGTTAAATAACACGGATAATGAGTCTTAGACACAACTGCCTATCATCTGAAGAAAAGTGGAAGGTGTTGGAAACCAATGGTAGACCTCGATCCAGGACACTGGGTTTGAATCCCAGCTCCACCACTTCCCAACTGGGGGGCCTTGCACAAGTGCCTGCACCTCTCTAAACCTCCATTTCCTCATCTATGAGATCAGGATAACAGTTGATAACACTCAACTCTCTCCTGAGGCTACAGGGATTGGAATTGGCTTCCAATCCAGTCCTTTTGAGGAGTCTGGATAGCCAAGCCCCAAAGCTGAACATCTCTCTCGCCCAACCTCCTCACCCGGAGGGCAGAGTGTGACCTCCCACGGGGGGAGGGGACTGAAGACCGCAGGAGGTGAAGATGCTCCACTTTCACATTTCTATAACTGGGGCTGTGCATAATCACCCTGACCTCAATCTTTCTCTGTGAATAATGGAAAGAGAGTTCTCTGAAAATGAGGCATGTGCAAAAGTTTCACCAGGCTCGCTGTCCTCCCCTCACTTCATCCTTTCCGACTTAATAAGGACCATGGCTTATTAGCTGTTCCCGTCCAGCTCGCCTTGTCCTGTGCTCGCACACGTGAGACTAAAAATACCCATGGCTCCTGTTAGAGACTCTGCCCCAGGGACGGGCAAGGCTGGAGTCTGCACTGACACTAAAAACTGGCTCCCCTGTGCCCCCTGGAATCCAAGCCACTGGGCCTGCCCCACTTGGGGGAGATGGGCACCACCCTCCCCCCGGAAGTCCCCAGGGGTCTATAACAATGATCAAAAGGCTATTCCGACTTCATTTGTGTTTTCATTCGGATACCCCAAAGCTGTTTTCTGTGGCCCTCCCACCACCTCATTAGAGAATCTCACACCACCCAGCAGAGAGTGCTCTCCCAGGGGACATGTGTCACCTGGAGCACTGGCCTGGGCCCTGCAGGCAGCCAGCCCAAATCTCAGCCTGCTCCTGGAAAAGACCTCTGTGCACAAATTTTCACTAAAACATGCAGAACGGCAAGTGCATTGAGCTTGGTGCCAGCACGGGCCCATCCGAAAGCCAATGTTGACTCACTGGGAAAACTGTGTGAACGGATTTCTTGATCCTCTGTTTCTTTGTCAATAAAATGGGCCTAAGGGCATCAGCCCCATTTTGGGCTACTGCGAGGACTACACAAGTTCATGGAAGTAAAAATACAGAGTTCTGTACAGTAATCGGTGACTTGCCACAGAATGAACTCTGAAGCATGACGTGGGTGTAAGGAGTCCTTGTTTCCATCGCAGAGAGAGGCAGCTCGAGGAATATGCAGGGGCATTTCAATAGCTCGGCAATAAACACTTGGCGAAGCCGAAGAGGTAATCTCTTCATGGGCTTTCGGGTGCCACTGGATATCTCTCTTGGCATAGCCCAAGATATTTTGGAAGTGGTGGTGAGAGACAAATTGATTTTCATCATCTCCATCCACAGGAAAAGGCCAAGAATGCCACAAGAGTATAGAGACTCCAAAATTCGAACTACTTGGAATTGGGAATGTAGCGCTTCCCACGTTTGCACACCATTATATGCAAGGAGACAGGGTTGTAATAAGCCACGGACAGAAAAATAGGGAAAGTCAATGCAGGTGTCATGGACAGAAATACTGAAACAGGGAACAGCTGACGGGCCCATCCCGGAGAGACATACCAGAAAGGTTGAGAATGGAAATTGTGTTTAACAGAAGGAGTCATGGCTCACAGCTCTTGATGGGGGCGGGGGTGGAGGTGGCTGCACGGGACTGAGCAGCACTGTCAGAATCAAGCTCTCCCCAGATTCGTGCTCCAGATGGTTCTGTCAGCAGCGGGGGAAGGTGCCTTCAGAGCCACTTGTCCTCATTTAACCTCCTTCTTCTCCATTCCCTGAAGGTCTGAGACAAAAACACAGAAGAGCAAACGCTAAATCTCTGGAAAGCTGTTATCCCTCCAGGCTAGTGCAAGAAGTCTTGACTGGCTGGGAGCACTCATTCTGTCCAATTTGATTTAAACACTTATTGAGCACCTTCAGTGTGCAACACGCGTAGGAGGCACAGTGTGTGGGGGGAGGAGGGGGATTCGGGACTGAGGAAGACCATGAACTAGCCCTCAAAGAGCTTAACGTGGTCTGAAGTACAGCAATGACTTCACCATAGACTGTGTTATAAGATAGAAGGATCTGAGGTAGATTGGGAGAGTACTCTTTTTTCAAACTAACATTTAAATGTATGTGCCATTCCAGTACGAAAAAGGAACTAAGGATACGAACCCCCCAAAAATCACACACACACACACACACACACATACACACACACACAAATTTATGTAAAAACGATTGTTCAATCTCAGTGGTGATAAAAAATGAAAATTAGGAAGAGTTACCATGTATCAATTCTATAACGGCAAAGGTTCAGGTAATGATCCTATACAATGCTTGTGATGGTATATGGGGCGGGGGGGGGGTGACATACACGGCTAGTGAGATTGTAAATAGCCCCAGTCTTTCTGGAAAGTAATTTGACTATATATATCTCAAGCCTTAAAATAGTCATAACACTTGACTCAGTAACTCCACTTCCAGGGATCTATTCTAAGGAAATAACCAGAATGTGGTCAAAGGTATAAGCACACAGATATTTATCGTCACATTATTTATAAAATTAAAAAATGCAAAACAAACTAAAAGTCCAACAACGAGAAAATAGAAAAATGGATTATGGCATGTCGATATAACGGGTGATGAAGCAGCCTTTTAAACTGGGTTTTGGAGAGTTTTTAGTAGAGTATTCAGTACGTGTTGAGTGGAAAAAAGAAAATCTTATGATACCAAACTGTATATGGTGTGATCTCAATCTTATTTTTTAAATGTATATGTGCGTGTATACACACACACATTTATTATATATGTTGTAGCAATAATGGAAGGAAATGCTAAATAACAGAATGTTTAAAAGTGATTATCTGTAGATGACGGGATTTAAGTGGTTTTATCTTCTTCTCTGTATAGCTTTTGCATTTTCTAGATTTTCAATAATGAGCATGAGTTTGGCAGAACAGCTTGTTTCACCAGCGGCCTATGGCGCTCCAACGCCCCGCTCACCCAGAGTGGTCACCTGTGTCTAAGGACTGAACTGAGGTCTGCCATCCAGCTGGGGTGAAGGCCCTGTGTCTCACCAGCCTGCTCTGACCTGCGCCTGGAACCCGCCTGCCCTCTCGCTCTGAGCCCAGCTCCCTACCTCAACTAGACGCACTGCCCCACACTCCCAGATGCTCCTTTTCTCACACAGCACAGGTGTGATGTCGGACTACCTTCTCATACCATCACCGCCCTTGCCTAGAACTCCCTCCAGAAGGCTGGGCTCTGGTGGCAGTGGTTTTGATCATGCCCATGGTAATCACCAGACCTGCCCTCATGACCACTCCTGGGTCTCCAGTTCCCACTAATAATGGCTGGCACTGCTGTTCAGGTTGGCAGCAGGAAGAGGTGATAGCAATAACAAAGACTCAGAGGTGGAAGTAAGTCAAGGCTGGTCGAGACACCACAAGAAGCCTACACCAGCTGTGGAAAAGGTTTCTGGGAAAGGTGTCTAGCCCCCCTGTCGTGGTTTGCCCATCTCGGGGGAAGCGAGGGAATTAAGGGACCAGGCCTTGGTCTGTTGCTCCTCACCACATGGCCTCATGCTCTGTGTGCCCCTTTCCTGCTGCCCCAATGGAGAAAAGCAAGTCATGTCTACCAATTGCCTGCTACAGGGAAGACAGAAACTTGCCTCTTGGGATCTCAAGAGAGGTGAAAGAGTTATGGCCAGTGGTCCCTGAGGAACAACTATTTCTGAGGAAATATAATAATGTGAGTCAGAACACACCCCTCTCTGGTGAGGGCCTTGACTGCCAAGAGCAAGCCTTCCTCTGTGGCCCATGCCCCATCTCCACGGCAGCAAAGTCAGCTCAGGGCTCAGAAACATTCAACAATTGATGAATCCCACCATCAAGCAAAGGGATGAGGCAGTGTGGGTGACAGCTGGACGTGTCTGAGCATTACATGTGATGGAGGATAAAGGCGACAACACAGCCATTTTGACTGCTATTTGTCTTTTGTGTCCCAAAATTTCCAGCTCATTGTGATTAAAATAATTAAAGTTCTGCCCAAGAATGGAGATATCTCCTAGTTTGTCAGATCCTAAGACAAGGATGTAGATTAATTGGTTAAGTCAGAATAGAGGTCCTTGAATCCCATGTTGTTCAAGTTGGTGGCAGGATGGAGAGGCTACTATTCTGAGCAAAGTCTAGAAGCAGAAAGAACAGATGTGTTTGGGAAACAGTGGGCATGGCTGTGGCTGCAGCATGTGTGGGTTGGCAGAGAAGAGAAAGAGATGGGTCTGTAGAAGGAGGCTGGACCCCGGGTGTGAATCACAGGCTGAGGGTCTGTTCTTTGTCTTGTTGGTTGTGGGATCAACTGGAGGGGGGTTTTGAGCAAAAGGGCCCTCTGAATGGTATCTCATAGCCTCAGTCTTCTCTCTTGCTCCCCCTCTCCTTTCTGGATACATCCAAATGCCCTCAGCCACATCACCTTCCCGCCTTCCCATGGTATCTCCAAAATAAGTAGTGAGGATGAAGGGATAAGTCAACAGAGGCCAGGGATGGGAGCAGGAGGGGAGTGAGGAAAGCATCTCATCTTTCTGCCCCTGCTCCTGGCAGGGAGCAGCTCTGCAGCCCTCCAGAAGCAAGCTGCTGGGCTGAGGGCCACGTGGGAGCCTCTGGGGAGTGGGTCCAGGTTCTGGACAGCATCGAGATCCAGGAGCAACAGCATCTCCCAGAGCAGTCAAGACGACACGTCTCCTATTTCATGGGTTTGCTCCAAAGCAGTGTTCTCACCACAATTTTGTCCCCCAGAGAACATATGTCAACGCCTGGAGACATTCTGGGTTGCCACAACTGGGAAGGGGGAGCTACCGGCATCTAGTAGGTAGGCCCCAGGGATGCAGCTAAATATCCTACAATGCACAGGACAGCCCCCTATAGCGGAATTCTCTGGCCCAAATGTCCATAATCCCATGGATGAGAAGCCCTGCTCCAAAGGATCTGTTTTCAGACATCCTGGAGAGGCAGGAGGCCCCCAGACTGTCTTCCTGGACCTCTGGCTGGCACGCCCCCCGGTCATTACCTCCTCCTCCAGAGGCAGCTCTGGGAGGGGGTGCCATGGTGAGTGAGTTCCTCTCCAGCAGGGGACTAAGGGTGGGGGGATGGGAACGCAAATGTCAGGTAAGGGGGCTTCTGCTACCCCGCCCTCCCCACTCAGCCCCATTCAGGAATGAGAGGTGCTGGACGGGAGCTTCTGTTGGGATCTGCACCCTCAAAGGAGGTAGGCCCCACTGTCCAAGGTCAGGTGAGGGAACACTGGGACCAGACAGTTGCCTGGGCAATCTCCAAGACCCCAGGAGCTTCGAATAATCCATAGTTCTTACTTCCCCAGGCATCTAGAGAGCAGCAAGGCTTAGCCAGCCTCCCAGCCCTGTGTGTGTGTGTGTGTGTGTGTATGTGCACGCGCGCACACACACACACACACATATGCAGACAGGACAGGAAAGCCCAGGACTCACTGCATGAGGAAACCTCCCTCAGAAGGCACCCACCCCACCAGTGCCGAGGCTCAGCTCTCTGGGGACTCCAGGTCAACACCATTGGAAGCCAGGGGCCTCTCCTCTCATCAGATGCCCAGTGGGTGAGGGGGCGGTGGTGATGCAATGAGACAGTGGCCTTTACATGTGACCAAACTGTGAACCACAGTCAGCGGGGAAAACTCTCCAGAGTCTGAGGGCAGCTGTATGACCCCCAGTTGCATCACTGACCTGTCATTTCATCTGTCCCTTTCCTCATCCTTAAAATGAGGTAAGAATGACAGCTACCATTTGGAGACCACTTACTATGTACCAGGCACCTTGTGTGTGTGTCATTCTCACAACAGCCCTGGGAGAATTCATATGATGCTCATGATAAAGGTGAGACAGTGGAGGGGAAATGGCTTGTCCAAGGTCACACGGGCATCAAGTGGCAGAGCTGGGACTGGAACCCAGGCCATGCCACACAGTCCGCCTCCAAGGGGAAGGTGGGAGCACTCAGAGGCCATGCTGCAAAGTGAGGTCACTACACTCCACAGTGAGGAGGGTTCCAGAGCAAAGGCCTCCATGTGCACGGTGTTTATTAATGGTGGAAACTCAAGTTAGGGGACTGGCCCCAGCCAGGTGCACTCACTGTGCCAAGAGCTACCAGGCAGATGCCTCTATAAACACTCCTGAGATCTAGAGCCAAAGGCCCTGCTGCTGCTGTAGCTAAAAATAGATGGGCTCTCAGGTCCAGCTCCCTGATGGCAGCAAGCAGGCTGCTCCCTGCACCCAGCCTCCTCCTCTGTCCCTCCCCCCTTCCCCATCAGGCAAGAGCCAGGCTTCTAGAAGGGATAGAGATGTTAAGACTTTCACTTCAGGCCAGAGAGGACCGTTAGGTTGATGCCCAGTAGCATGTTCCAGGTTCTGGTGGGGCCATAATGGGGTGTGGAGGTCTTGAGCCCAACGCCCCACCTATGTCCCTCTTACAGAGGGAGCTGTCGACCTCGAAAATCCACCTGGGGAAGGAGCGGGACCAAGGCCAAAACCTGGCCAATTTCTCCATCCCTTGCAATTCAATCTGGAGCCGCGTGCTGTTTTTCCTTTTCCTGAACTGCCTCTTACTGTTGACAGTGCTGTGCGATTTCTGTATTTGCCGTGGCTTTCGCAGGAGGTCTGCTCCGGACCCTTTCAGGAACCGCTCAGAGATCGCAGGGATGAGGCAGCGCCCTGAGGGCCAGCCGGAGAGCAGCCTGGAGCCTGGGCGCTTCAAGCGCACGGGGCAGGAGGCCGGGGACGCAGGGAGGGAGGCTCTGGAGCCTCTGCCGGCTGCGGCCTGCGTGCAGGTCGGGGCTCGGCGGGGGATTTCCTTTCAAAGGTGACTTAGAGCCGCTTCATTAGGGTAGCGCCCTCCCGGGCGGGCCCTAATGGCGTGTTTGGCAGAGTCAGCGAAACGCGGCGCCCAGCGGCTCGGTGGCGGGGGAGCGCCCTCTCCCGCGCCCTCGCCGTCTCCCGCGCCGGGCAGCGGCGCGCACAGGGCCATTTGCAGCGCAGGCAGCCTCACGAGCGGCCGCGGCGCGCCGGCCTGGAGCGAGGCGGCACTATGGAGCTGAAGAAGGACAGCAACGCCGTGTCCATCGACATGCTGCTGATCGTGCACTCGGAGAAGCGGCGCGCCGCGCAGGGCGCGCACTCGGACCGGCAGGCGGACCCGGGCGCGCTGCTCCAGCGCAGAGGAGGTAAAGCGCGCCAGGCCTGGGCCCCCGGACCCCCGGGCACCTCGGCCTCCTCGCCCCAGGGCCTGCCCGCCGGGGGGCGCCCCACGCGCTCCCGAACGAGGTCAGCGAGACCGACCCTCTCCCCATGGGTGCCTCCGCCTCCGCGCTGTGGCTCTGGCGTCCCGTGGCAACGCGCAGCCCCGTGATTGCCCCGGGTTGACTCCCCGTGCAGGCCTGTGGGTGCTTCCGTCACCCCGGGGAGCCAGTTTCCTTACAGACTCTCTGAAAGGTGCAGATTAGGGTTGGAAGATACCCTGGAGGAAGGGGGCCAGAGCCTCAGGACTGAGCCCTGGGTGGCCGAGTCCTGCTCCCCACACGGCACAGTGCCGGGCACAGGGAACCCGGAGGAATCTGTGTGCTGAGTCAGACTTGGAGATGGGGAGCTCCCTTGGTGTCCTTGCACAGCTCATGGCCTCAGTTTCCCCTTTCTCGAGCCCTCTCCCAGCCTCCTCCAGTAGAAGGCATAAAAGGTGTAAAAGGCATACGGGCTTGGGCAGGTTGAAATCTGCTCTCCCCGCTTCCACTTATCTATTAATTTTACTTGTCCTGCGGAGTTTCTGGAGAAGGGTAGAAGGGTAAAATAAAGTGACTATTTATGGAGCGATTGTGGAAAGTAGGACCCAGGCCTCTGTATTCTCCTGAGAAGAGGGCACATGAAGAGAGCACAGATGGATGATATAGAGGGTAAATAAGCCCCTCCAACGTCTGGGATCCTCCTGGGTCTCTGAAGAAGCTCTCAGGAGCCCAGGCCAAGTTTGGTGTGGGAGTGCACCAGACTGTGCACCAGTTCTTTGGGGGTGATGATTGACAGGCCAGGTAGTAAAATGACTTCTGCCACCCGCCTCCCCTCCAGCTGCTGAGGTCCTTGGAATCTGCTCCAGGCTCTTCCGTCCCCAGAGCCCCCGTGCACATTGAACATCCCCCTTCCACCTGCCCCCCTGAAGCAGTGGTGCCGTGGATGTCTTTGCCCCCACCAGCCACACAGGCTAGAGCTGCAACATAGCTCCTGGTGACCTCTTGGGGGAGGCAGGCAGGGGAAAGAAATAGGTTCTGGAAAGCTGAGAGTGTGTGCGGTACACCAGTCTGTGGAGGGATTTGGGGGCCAGGAGTTGTTTGGGTTCGTTGGTTCTTTAGTTCTCAGGGCTGCTGCTGGAAGAAGGGAAAATGACCCGCCTGGGGTATTTTAGTGAGGAGATTGGCAGAGGCCATTGGCTCCTTGAGAGAAACGAGGCTGCTCCTGCTGCACGCACGCAGTCCAGAAGGCCTCCCCCATATGTGGCCAGGCCAGAGGGCCCCCAGGAGGCCCAGCTCCGCGTCAGCCCCCAAGTCCCCACCTCCCTGTCCCCGTCTGACCACGTCTCTCCTAAAGGCTCTGACACTAGAAAGAGAGGACGAAGAACACAGAGAAGCCCCGGAAATACCAGAGGTCGGGACTGCTCCAAGAAGTGTGCAACACCTGGGATAAACCCTTCATGACTCCAGACCAAAGCACTTCACACTCGTGACCGTGACTCAGGGAAAGTTGCTGAGCTTTTTCTGCTGATATTTTTCTCCAAATATTTTCCTGATGGACATTTCTCCCAAACACTGTGGCAGTGGAGAGACCTGCGTCACTGATTCACAGACAGCTGTGCACTGGAGCAGAGAAGAGGGACGGTGCATGGCCTCCAAGGCCTTCTGGGCAGTGCTGACGTCCAGGGGACCCCTGGCTAAGCCAGCTTGCGGGCCCACTCCTCGGGACGCAGCCTAAGAGGGGGAAACACTGAACACGACCAGCTTGTTCCAAGGCTTCCTGTCAAGGCACAAAATCCAAAAGATACCCACAGCCACTTGCAGGCGTCTCCTCCTGTCTCCTTCCCGCTCCAGGTCCTCAATGGGGAGTGAATCTTCCTCGGCTCTACAAAGGAGGGCCTGAGCTCCACGTCAGAAGAGTGAAGCTCAGTTACTGTCATTATACAGAGGACTGAGTGAAGATGTGACCAACTGGCTCTTCTACTGTGTCCTTGTGGCGGAAAAGAGTCAGAGGAACAGGGAGGCAAGGAGTGTGTGCACAGAGATTTGGGCTGCAAGGCCAGCGATGCCCCCTCCCCTTTCCTCTGGGGCCCTAGCATTTCCCCAATCATTTCCTTAGCGCAGGGCTTCTCAAAAACGTGCCTGGAGGCCCTCCACTCCTATCATGTCTTCCCCTGGCCATGGAGGAGGTAGCCTAAGCTGCCTACACCAAGTCTGAAGGAGCTTCAAGGTCTTAGGTTTTATCCCCCAAGTCGATGTGCATTCTACTCCATCAGTGTGTTGGTGAGGGTTTCGAGTGGGAAGCCCCAGACACTGACTGTGAAGGAGTCTGCAGAAAAGAAGGGTGCCAAGAAGGGATGGGGGCCTTGGAGTGGTTGAAAGGGCTGGAGAACCAGTCTCTAGGCTGAGCTTCCAGGAACAGTGCCATGAGCTGCACAGCAGAGCTGGTCTGGTGAGGAAACCCCCACTGCCACCAAGGAGCACTCGATGCTCCTTCCATGCCAGGAACTTGATTTTATTGCAGCTACTCACGCTGCCAGAACGTATGCCAGTTCTGTGCCAGGAACTCGACCTTGCAGCCACCACTTCCAGCCGCCACCAGAGAGAGAGAAAGAGAGAGAGAGAGTGCTTCTATTCCCTTCCCTGTTGCATCACCAAGGTCCCAAGACAGAATTGGATACAGGTGCTTCTGACTGACCATGCATGGGCCACATATGTCCATGCTCTAGCTGCAAGGGAAGCTGGGAGAGCAGGCGGCTATCACTTTCAGTTCCCATGAAGATAGGCAGTCTTTGCCCACCCCCCATCCCACATCAAGACTCTAAAAGTGGGAGATTCCCACATACAGAAATAGGCAGGTAAAGTGAATGGCAAATGTCTTCTACAATAATACTTCCATATTTATGCAGTGGAGATGTGGGAGTGAAAAACGGCCATCGATATTGTGGAAATTCTCCCTGAATGATCCTGATAACTGACCCCACCTCCCTTGAAAACTACTGGTTTAATATTTTTAAAAAAGGTTTTAAATGTTGAGGGTTCATTCCCCCAAGCGCATCTCATTCACAGGCAGCCTCCCTCGGATCCCTAGAGAGCCAGGCTCCACCAGCCCCCCTTCCACCATTTACAACTGGCTCATCACTCGCTCAGACTGGGTCTCTTCCCCACAGAGAGCCTCACCCCGGGCCTTGTCGTTTCTCAGGGCTCCAAGGCATTGGAAACGGAATCCGGAGATGGCAGAAATTGGAAGAAATCGACCTGCACGGTAAATTCTCTCTTTTCATTGCATTTTCCTTTTGATCTCTGGAATTCAGCTCATTGGAAAATGACTGGAAGCATTGGCTTTCACTTGTCTGAAGACTAGCTCTAGACATCTAACCACCCAGAAAGTGGCTGCTTGTGACTCAGCCAGGCCTCTGGGGCCACTGTGACCCTGGAAAGTTTTCCCTGGCATCAGGTCCCGGAGGCTGTTGTGGGGGGAGCAATGCTGGAAGTTTGAGCACCCATTTGTTCACTGGCCAAGCTGTAGGAAAGAACTTGCATCACTTGGGTGGGTGAGGTTTGGGTGTGTTCCCGCGGGAGGTGGGGCTGCTCACGTCATGCAGTCATCCATCTTTTGAAAATTTTTCCAAGCAGAGAGGAAGCGGCCTGCCTGGGAACCATATTACTCAAGGCCTGGGGAGATGCCAGTCGAGGGTTCTGTGGCTCCCTGCTGGCCCGGGACCGACAATACAATAAGATCAGAGAGAAGTCAGCTTCCAAAGCCTCCTCTTGCTGGTGCCAGGCGTCTTTTGCCCTGCAGGCCCAAGATCCCTCTGGGCATGCTGTGCATGGACCGACCATACTGGCCCTTATTCTGTGCGCTTCAGAGATTCACTAGCTCAGCTGCCGGGAACAAACATCAGTGACACCGCACTGTGGGCATGTGAGGGTTCTAATAAGAATCAGACCTCCCCTCCCAGGGCCCAGTAGGGGGCTCAGTCAGACCCCTGATCAGACAACTGACTCACTTAATGCCAGTGTGAAGGAACCACCCCCATGACCCTGACAAAAGGGGAAACAGGACGGCAATTGAACAAGACCAAACAGCTATGCTCTGCCATCCTTCTGATAGTAGTGAAAGGGAAGGATGATGTTCTAAAGTTAATTCATTCATTCATTCCCTCAGTAAAGGTCTACGGTGATTACTTTGTGTGGGCAGGGTTCTAATTGTTGGGGATGAAACAGTGAACAAGACAGTCAGGAATCCCTGCCCTTGTGGGTCCATTCACTGCACTCAAGTCTCGACACCTTGGAAGTGAAGAGCTTGCCCAAGTGTGTCCCGCCTTGTGCATGGGGACGAGTCATCCTCAAGACACCCCCTGGAGGACCACTCCTCTGAGTCCTGGCTGACAGGCGTGCGTGGGCAGGACAGCTTCGTTAACCCTGCTATCAGGACCCTCAGATGGTAGATGCCCCAGCCCCAGCTCTACTGAAGCAGATGCCAAAGTTAGTGAAACTCTGCTGCTGGCTGGTGAGAATTATACTAAGAATCAGGCCTCCAGAGACCTGTCAGCTGCAGAGATGCACAGCAGCCCATGCAGGCAGGCGTGCTCGGCCAGTGTGTGCGTGGGTGAGCTGGCGAGTGGGCCGAGACAGAAGGAGAGAGATGCAGCGTCTTCGTTTGTGGCAGCTCTCCTACCTGCCTGAGTTATCTGACTTCCATCTTATGGCTTCTCAGGCATGTTGTTACATCAGAAGAGGATAGAAATACACTGAGTTCATCCTATTTTTACTATCTTTAGGGTTCTGGTTTGGGGGAAAGTTAGTAGAAAAATACAACAAAACACAAAGGGACAGAGTAACTATTACAAGACTTACAAGACTCTTCTAGAAGATATGAAGTGAGTCTTTGTGCAATGTGCAGGCGATAAAGAGGATGATTAAAGTAGTTCTTGTAAAACCACCCGAGAACTGCGAGTTTCGGGTAAACGCAGGGCTGGAGAGAGGCTCTACAGAGGCCTTGAGCCTGGAAAAGATGATGGTTCCACCACTCCACCAATATATGTAATTTAAAGTAAAATGTTATTTTTTTTTTCTAATGGCATGTTTGCATGCACGCAGAAATTAAGATTACAGCTTCTTTCTGTGTTTCTGATGGTGAGATTCTGGGTACGTGCTCACCTTGCTGGTGCCCAAGGCACCCAGCCCTGGTAACCCACAGGCCGCCCAGCCCTGGAAACTGCATGGCTCTCCTCTGAGAAGGAAGCAGCTGATGGCTTGTGCTAATGGAGTGTGCACAAATGTGGCTGAACATGGCATTGATCCAAAAGGGCACATGTCCCCCCTCTTGCTGCCTGCGCACTCCTTGGGCTGGGGTGTTGGCAGGGAGGGGGAGCCTGGAGAGCTCCAGACTTTTCCAAGCAGCAGGTGTTTGGGCCCAGCCACCCCCACTAGCTTGCCCGGCAACAGGCTGCCCCTGCTGTGATTGGCTGCTTTCCGTGGTCCTGGCCGAAGTCTGCCTAGCAGCAAAGGGACTGACACCCCACAGCTACAGGGAAACCAGTTGTGCAGCCCTGACTATAAATACCCCACAGCAGCTATGCCAGCCAATCACCCTCCTTGAGGATTCCCTTCCCAGATCCTGTTTCCTCCCTCGGCCAGCTGAGCAGAGTAGCAGCCAGCTGTGCCCACAGGAGGCGGCCTCCTTGTCCTCGCCTGAATCTGGCCTGGAGCTCCAACCCTGCATACCACATCACCCTGGGTTGGCGCACCCAGCTGAGGGCTCAGTGGACCTGGCCCCTGGCCGACCCACCAACCGTGGCTTGGGGGCTAAGGGGCCTGGCTGGGCCTGCTCAGAGGAGAAGGCTGGAGCAGGCGGGCTTCTCCAGGGCAGGACCCGGCCAGGTGGATTGCAAGTCCAGCCCAGCTCAGTGCCCTACCCACCCACCTTGACTGGCTTCTGCATGGGTCCAGGCATGGGAAGCACTGAGTTATGGATCTGGCTGGGTGCACAGGGGACGTCATCTGAATGGAGCCTGGGCAGGCCCGCGCCCCAGAGGTGTGCTTGTTTCTAGGCCCAGGCATGGTCCCAGTGGTCACTTCCAGGGGCAGCCTTTCTGAAGACCAGCAGGAGGCCAGGGGCGAAGATGGCAGGCCAGAGTGGTAGTGATGTGGGAACCTCCTGCTGCCACAACCCTGGCCCTTCCCCAGCCCCTCCTCCCAGCCCTCTGAAGCAGAGGTTCAAGGGCAGCCTCAGCAAGGCCCAGCCCTGCAGCAGCTGTGAAGGGAGAGATGTAGAAAGGTGGTGCCTCCCACAAGAGGGGCAGGTGAGCCTGCCGGTCCTTGGTGACCTATGGCAGGAGCTGGGCATCTCTCCACGGCAGCCTGACCCCACTAGGCTCTGAGGACACTCTGTGTCCTGGGGACATAAATATCGCTAGTGTGTAGAGAGAGCTTTCACATGGGGGTGCCCTGCAAACGTTTGTGAAGCTGAACCAAACTGCAGGTCACCCCAACTCCTAGGCTGCAGGAGGAGGCAGGCTACCCATTCTTCTCAGCAGGAGGCAGGAGGCTGAGCTAGGAGTCAGGAGACTTGGAGTTCAAGTCCCAGGTCTGACCCTCCCTGGCAAAAAGGTGACCAGTCCAAGCTGCAGGCTCTTCAGCTGTATAATCGGGACAGGGACCTCCCAACCCGCTCCACAGAGACGTGGGAAGATCAGGGAGGCATCCCTGTGTGCTGTGGAAACTGTGCCTGGCGACACCAAAGTCGAGAGTTGCAGTTACTTAGCCCACAGGACGCTTCCTCGGCTTCTTGGGAAGAAACCCAGCCTGTGCTGGCATCCGCTGAGAGGTGTGAGGGTGTGTGCACACGGGCTCTCAGGCGTTTGCCTCTGCATTCAGATGTGTCCCTGTGCTGATTCACGGCTATGCACGCTGTGGGTGTGTGCACGTGTTTGGGCTAGGCCTGGGATGAGCTCGGCCCCCACCAGCCTGCCTGTCTTTGCAAACACACACAGTTCTCTGCTCTGCCCAGGGAAGAGTCCCCTGTGATCCCAGTGGTTATTGCAGGTCTCTCTGTCATCCTTAAATAGGCAACCTGGCAGAGAAGCAGCATCCTCAACAGACCCAGATCATCACTTCCTATGACAACCAAGGTAAGGGATTCGACACTGCCCGTGACCTCTCCTCCCGCCGCTGTGAGCCTGAGACAGCCGGTGCAGAGCGCCAACTGCAGGAGCAGGGTCCTCTCTGCCTGTGGATGTGGGAGCCCCCGGTCCCTCTCCCCCATCCCATGGGAAACAGTGAGAGGCTGCACGGTGTTGTGGGATCGAGGAATAAAGTCCTTGGGCCACAGAACCCACTGGAGTCATCATCACCCTTGTTGTCATCACTATGGCTAACATTTGTTGAGTGCTAACCATGTGCCAGGCCCCCTGCCAGGCTGTTCACATGATTATTCTCATGTAAATTAAGCTTCACAACAATCCTATCATTGGTACTCTTACTATTCTCATTTTATACCTGAGTAAACTGAGGCTTGGAAAGGTTGTCCTGTGTCCAAGATCACATGGCCAGCAGGAGGCAGAGCTGGGGCAATCTGATCCCCTAACCGCCACCAAGGCCTCAGCTGTTAACCTTCGGCTCTGCTGCCACGGCCCCTGGACCCTGGCCTCCCCCTGCTGGCTCACCGTGTCCAAGCCTTCCCTACTCCTGAGTCACGGTGGTCCCCTGGCCTCTTCTCCCAACACTGAGCCTTCCAGGGCCTTCCACCCAGGGACGAGTTTAACTCAGCAAGGGGGAGTGAAAGGGCCCTTCCTGGGGAATTGTCACTTTGCTGGGACAGATTCTGGGGGCTCTGGGAGGGCAGGTGGGGGCATCACCATGGTGACTGTGCAGTTGACCGGATCTGAGAACACGGCTGGGTAGAGACAGGAGGGCTTCACACCTTACAGCTGGAGGTGAGGCCAGGTTAGCGACCCCCGTCCCCCACTCCCCACTCCCCTCACCCTTGCCTTGGTTTCCTGCTCCGCACTACAGACTCAGGGCCCGGTGTCTGAGAGCTCTCAAAGGCTTGGCCCTAAGATTTCACCACCATTGCCCTCAGCACTGATGTCCTAACTTGTTCAGAAATTGTCTGATCACGTCCAGGGAGCAGTGGTGGCTCCTAGAAATAGGAGGTCTCTGGAGGCCCTGGAGGGTTCGGAGCCTCACGGGGACTTGCTCTCTGAAACATGGGCTAGCCCAGCATCCCACGGAGAGGCACTGGCAGGTGGTGAGGAGGGGCCTGTCAGCGAGGGTTACCAGGGAGGCAGCTGCCTCTTCTTGCAATCTGGGTCCTTATCCCTTTAGGCCAGAATCCCTGGGAATGTGACTCCAGGACAGGCCCCAGAGCCCATTAGGTGGGCCCACCACGACCTGCCACCTGTCCTGAGCACCACAAGGACAAGCCCAGGCCCCACTGCTTCTCTGAAATGGACTAGCAGCACACAGCTCGTCACAAAACAAGAATAAGCGATATCTCACTGAAATGAGAGTGGATTAGCAACCACTTATCTCGCTTAGTTCTGGCCACACCCCGGATGGGGTCGTGGAGTTATCCCTGTTTATGCACGAGAAAGCTGAGACCAGGGATGCTGCGGTCCCCAAGCCGGGTGCTCCTGCCAGACCTCCACAGGTACTGCGTCCCCTGCATTCCAGGCGGATGGGGGCAGGATGGGGCCTGCCAGTCACCAGAGCTTCGCCTGGGACACCACACCCCAGCCCACGTACACCACTCACAGACCACCTCCCGGCATTTGAGGCTTCCAGAGGGCAGGAAGGAGGGTGGTCTTGGCGTCCTACGAGCAGGCTGGTGCCCTTTGTAGGTTGGGATGGGACAGCCTGGCAGGTTCCTGTGGGAGCTGGGGCCACAGCGAGGGAGGGGCTGCCCCTCTTTGGAGGCCTAGCCAGAGTCCACACTGACACCCATCCATTCATTCCACAAAAAGCAGCTCCTAATGCAGGCACTGGGGATCCATCAGAGAACAAAACAGCAAAGGCTCCTGTGCCTGTGGAGCTGACACCCTAGTGAGGGAGACGGACCACCCTAACAAGGAAAATACAGGGTGTCAGACAAGGCTGGAGGAGAAAATGAAGCAGGAAGGAGAATGGGGGGGGGGGGTGTGCACACACATGTGTATTAGTCTCCTACGGCTGCTGTAACAAATTGTCACAAACTTGGTGGCTTAACACAAATTTATTCTCTTGAATAGTTCCAGAGGCCGCAAGTCCCAAATCAGTTTCACTGGGCTAAAGTCAGAGTGTCAGCAGGGCCGGCTCCTTTTGGAGGATCTCAGGGAGAATCTTGCCTGAGAAGCTGACCTCTTCCAGCTTCTAGAGGCTGCTGGCATTCCTTGACTTGTAGCTGCATCACTCTAGTCTCTGCTTTCATTGTCACATTGTCTCAATATAAGTAGTCGAATCTCCCTCTGCCTCTCTTTTGTAAGCATCCTTGTGATTACATTGGGCCACCCAGATAATCCAGGCTGATCTTCCTATCTGGAGATTCTTAATCACTTCTGCAGATCCCCTTTGCTATATAAGGTAACAGTCACAGGTTCCTGGGATTAGGATGTGGATATCTCTAAGGGCCATTATTCAGCCTACCACAGGGGACAATTTAAAATAGAGTAGTTGAGAAAGGCCTCCTGAGAAGGTGACATTTGAGTAAGGGAGGAGATGAGGAGCAAGCCATGTGGCTGTCTAGGGAAGAGCTTCCAGCAGAGGGAGCACTGGGCGTGAGGGCCTGAGGCAGGAGCGTGCCTGGTGCGTTCAGGGAGCAGGTCACTGTGGCTGGAGGGGTGTGAGCGAGGTGGGGAGGGTAGAGATGAGTCAGAGAGGACACAGGGCAGATCTTGCAAGGTCTGTGAGGCTACCCTCAGTATGCTGGCTTCTATCCTGGGCATGATCAGAAACCGTTATGGTTTTAGACATGACAGTCTCCAGTGGGTGGAGAATAAACACAAGAAGGCGACAGGGGAAGCAAGAAGCCCCTTAGGAGTCATCATGATAATCCAGGCAAGAGAGGTTTTCCCATGTGTGGCTCTAGGGTATAAGGGGAAGAGAGGAGTCAAGGTTTGAGAGCTGAGGATGGAGATGGGGAGATGCAGGAGGAGCAGTTTGGAGAAGGAGTGTGAAGAATTCAGATTTGGCCTTGTTGAGGTTGGGGCCAGCGCCGAGCAACCACATCCTACTATTTTAATAATAGTGACCAGGGACGTCGTTATTTCCTGTGCCACTCCCCTTCTCATCCAATAAGCGTTGAAGTTCATGAGTTCAGTTCTGTGAACCACACCAGCACCCAGAGAAGCTTTCCCAGAAACTCTTTATGTCACAGTGATAACAGTGCCCCAGGGGGAACACTTGGTGTGGGCCAGTCATTGACCTAAGCCCCATTTGTGGTTCACCTCATTTAATCCCCACAATCACCTCTGTGGTTGGTTATCCCCGTTTTACAGATGAGGAAAAGGGGGCCCAGAGAGGTTTTAGTAACTCGCCTGAAGTTACACAGGTAGTACGTGCCAGGTCTGGAAGTTAAACCCAGGTCTGTGCACTTCCAAAGCCAAGGGGCTTAACTACTCCCCCGTACCACCTCCTTCCATACAGGGCAGGGACCAATCTGGTGGGGCCATTTGGGTGCCGCACCTCCCACACCTCCCCCAACAAGAAATCCAAGATTTCAGAACTTGTCGCCCAGAATGGTTCAACTTTTTCCCCTCCTCCTCACTTTATCACAATGGTAGACTTACGCAATAGGTGACAAAAAGATCATTGAAATCTTGGATCCTCATGTGGAAGGGGGCTTTGGGAGATTAATCTGTAGTGGTGTGTGAGTTGAAAGAGAGCAGAGTGATCGCTGGAGCCCCTGTGACTTCAGACCCCGAAAATTATTCGTGAAGAGTCAGTTTTCTGTTGAGGCTTCCATCTTGCCAGGTCTTCCTCTGCTCTTACCCCCATGCAGACACTCTGCCTTCATTGATCATGCATGCACTAGACTCAAACCGCCATGTTTCCAGAACTGGGACATCCCTGTGGAGCTCCATTCTGCAGAAGGAATCATGAATGGCCCTGTGTTTTCAAGAGCCCAGTGGAAGCTGGGGTCAGTCAGGGCTGCAAGAGACACCCTTCGTCACACATGCCGGCTGCTGCCCCAGTGGTCTCAGCCCTGAGCCCTGGCACACTCAGTTGTCATCTCATCACTAGAGCTGCTGAGTAGGGCTTTCACACTGTGTCTGGCAGTACCCGACGAGGGTTCTCCGGAGCTGGACTGTCCCTGTCACCATACAGCTTGCTGTTCCTGGGATGTCAGAGCTCACCACTTCCTGCACGAAAGCTGACTACTACGCCCTGGGCAGAAACCACAGCATGTCTCTGTTGAATACCTATCCAGGGGCTGTTTAAGGGGGGTTTTAAATTACAAACGCTTTAGCTGAAGTTTCCTACGCTCAGCTACCGCAGGAAAAAATTCCAAGGCAAAGAATCCGGGTTGTAAATGTGGCACCCAGTTATGGAAAGAATTAATGAACCCCTTAAATCAATGATGGCAAATATCTGACATGAATCCCGCAGCCCCTACACACATATATACACCCACGCGTGTGTGCACACTCACGCACACACTCACATTCATGCACACACACATACCTGACAGTCTTTGCTAATTGATCAACGCTCCAGGCAGCCACTTCCAATCAGTCAGGGTTAATGAACAACACGAAATGTATTTGCCGTCTCTGCATTAGGTATTCTGAGCAAATTAGCCCTTTAGACAAATCCTGATTCAAACCTGAAGAGGCCTGGAGAGAAGCTGTCGGCGGGAGAACTCTCCTGACTGGGTAATAGGCAGGCCCGAGGCAGTACACACACGGACTGCATCTCCATTTCTGAGAGACAGGAAAAGGAAGCAGAGCCGATGGCATCTGGGAAAAGGGCCTGGGAGCCACTACTTAGGGGTAGCAGAAATCAATCACCAATACACTTTTACTAAGACAGCCAAAGCTGCAGCTTCAGAAGTGTTATTAGGGTGACAACCGGTAGAACTGAGGAGGGTGCGATGAGAGAGCCAGCCAGGTGACCGAAAGTCCTAGGAAGGGCCTCCTTTGGGTTTGGCCTCAACTGTTAAGATTAGTGTAACGGTGTCTGACTGTACTTAGGGTTTAGGTCTTAACTTTAAATTTTGCTCCAAATGATGTTCCACTCTTTATCATTGGAGAGTGGTCAAATTAAATTTTTTCCTTAAATTAAGAGTTTTATTGGATACAGGAATGTCATAGATGGCAAGCTCTTACCACCCCACGCCTTTAGGAAGCATGGAGTTATACTGTGAATGCTGCTCACCTGGAGACAGCGTTCCCAGGCCCAGTTCCTGGAGCAGAGAAGCCTCCCGGAAGTGCCCTTACACACCTGTTGAGGAGATCAGGAATCACACTCCCACACAGATCAGGGAGGCGGAGAGCTTTGCCGTTTTCCCCGAGGGAGTGCTGATCAGCAGCACTGCTCTGGGGAAGAGCCAGAAGTGGGACTCAGGCGAATGTTGAACATTGGTGCCTGTCGGAGAGGGGAGAGAGAAGAGGAAGTGCAGGAAGGAGAGGAGGGCTTAGAAACGGTGATGGGTGGAGCTTCCAGGCCAGAGCCACTTTCTGAGTGTGAGACTGCCTCACCCACCCTTGAAGGGGCTTTGACAGCATTTCGTTTTTCAGCTCGCTCATTGTCAAAGAGACGTGGCTGAATTGGGAGTGGTTGGAAGTACCTAGATGGTATGAGGAGTTTGGGGAAGAGATTTGTTGTTGAGCCCTAAACCAACAGGTTGTTCAGTTTTAAAGCTTCTCAAAGCTTATGGAGATTGTTCCAGTCCAACATTTTCCAAATTGTGTTTGACAAAATAGTACTGGGTCAAATGGACTTCTGAGCTGCAGGACTTCTCAGAGCATTGTGTATTACAGCCCACAAAAGTGGGGAGAATGAGTATGTTGCTCAACTACTTTTTGCAGAAGGTATCTTGCAGCCAAGTACCACTTGGCACCCACTTTGAAAAATGCCTCAGAGTGTGGCAGGGGGAGAAAGTGCAAAGGCAATGGAGAACAGGCCCATGCCTCATGCATCATGGGAAGACACACAGGAAATATTTGCCGATGGAGATAGCACTCATCCTATGACCAGAACTGAATCATGCTTTGAACTCTGGAATGCTGAAAGTCTTAATTATGAAGTCACAAGCTGATTTTCTTTGACAGTTAATGTGCTGGAACTACACTCAAAAAGAATGTTAACCCCTTCAAAGTAATGCCTCGGGAGGCCATGTTGTATCTTTTAAAATTGAAGAATGTGAGACTTATCCTTTTTGGCATGCAGAGCAAGTTTATGAGCTACACAAGAAAGTCAGTATTGTTATTTTGTGAAAAATAATTGTAACACGTTTAGCGAGGAAAGGGTTAATAAAAAGAGCTCTTACACAATCAATAAGGAAAAAATAATACATCAATAAGAAAACAGGCAATTCCCAAAATAAGAATTTTAAATTGCAAATAAATATATGAAAAAATACTATACTAAAAATTGAAGAAATACACAAAAACAACGAGATGTCATTATTCATTGATAAAAATTTCAAGGACTGATACAAATTAAATGTCAGTGAGTGTATCAGTGATCTATTTTTACATTACAAACCATCCCAAAACTCAACGGCTTAAAACAGTAAGCATTCACCAGCTCACAAGTCTACAACTTGGCTGGATGGTTCTTGTGTGAGCCACACCCAGCTGATCTCCGGTCTTGGCTGGGCTTGCTGATGTGTTTGTGGTCAGCTGGTGGGTTGGCTGGAAACTAGCTGGTCTAGGGTGGCCTCACCTGAGGTGGCTCTACTCTGCTCCACGTGGTCTCTCATTCTCCAGCAGGCTAGCCTGGGCTCATTCACATGGCAGTTGTGGTTAGAATCCCAAGAATGGGAGCAGAAGCTGCAAAGTCTCTTGAGGCCTAGGCTCAGAGCTTGCTCAGCATCACTTCTGCCACGTGCTAATTGGCAAAACCAAGTAATAAGGCCAGCCCAAATTCAAGGGAAGGCACCAAAGACCTCTTGTTGGGAAGAAGTACAAAGTATTGTGGTCAATTTTGCAGTCAAACACAGCAAGAATGAGCAAAATGGGCATTCTCTTGCACTGTTGATGTGATCTAAACTTATAAAATCATTCATGAGAAAAATTTGCCAATATCTAACAAAAGCCTTAAAAATTTCCATACCCTTTGATCCACATTTAAGAATTTGATTCAAAGGAACTGATTTGAAAAGTGTGTAAAGAGGTGTGTATCAGCATGTTCATTGCATCACTGTTTATAATATTTTATAAACAGTGGTGGAATATATAATATTTAATATTCCAAAACATTTTGGAAAAGTTAAATATCCAGCAAAAAGAGATTGCTTATATGGATTATGAACCATCTATAGAATAGAGTACTATGCAGCCATTTAAAATGACAACATGACTATATTTGCTGATGTGTAAAGAAGTTAGTGAAGAAAGCAGGTTACAAAAAGGATGTTCACTTTTTATTTTATATCTTTCTGTATCATCCAAGTTTTTGTTTTGTT